>NC_085863.1:35938881-35986381 GCF_034702125.1 Engraulis encrasicolus
CCCACCCCCCACCCCTGCCTTATGTTTGACACCCCTGTACAGCCGTTTAGCTTATTAGATTTAAGTATATGCTTATATGTTTGCTAATGTTTATTTCATTCTGACACATGTAGTATTTACTAGTCTGCTCATGACTCAATATTTCCACCCTTTTCTGTCTGTTTCAGGGAAGAGAGCTACCTGAATAACAAGGACAGCTGGTTTATCTGCACCAGTCCAGAGAACATTGTGGAGTTCAACATCGCTCTGTTCAGCACACTAGTGGCAGTCAGTGCCGTGGAAGTCATACTGTGTGCTATCCAGATGATAAATGGCCTCTTTGGTTGCCTGTGTGGTACCTGCAAAAATGGGTCAAAGGAGGTAGTATAAGTTTAGCTTAAAGTGATACTCCACCGTTTCTGTAAATAACCTCATTTTACACCTCCTCTTGAGGTACATAATTGGGTTTTACCGTTCTCCTGCTATTGTAGCCATTCTCCGAGTCTGGCCTGGCAGATTCTACGTCCAAGCCAGCAAATATAATTAAATCCTAAGGGACCAGCTAGCGGCTAATGGGTGCCATAAGACTCAATGATAATTGATAGATTGTAACTAGAAGTAATATCACTTTACTCTGAGAACGACTGGAAGATCAGGAAACTTTCACTGTCAGATCCTTTGACTGTAGTCTCCTTTCTCAACACTTGAACTGAAATCCCCTATATATTTGATTCCACCACTTTTTAAAATGTTTTTAGGACTTTTGCCTTTATGGCAGTAATCGTGAAGAGTGGGACAGGAAAGGAGTGGGAGAGAAACATGGGGTAGGGTTGGGATATGACTGAGGTCGGGCTTGTGCCTTGGTCACCTTGAGCATGCAGGCCCATGTATAGATTAGTGGCTTATAGTGTACTGCTGCTCCACAGCACTCTGCCATCCTGCCTATTTGTAAAATTTTCAAACGGAAATGTTTTACTCTCTGAAGCCATGGATTGACTCTGCTGTATTTTTGACAATCTACTGTAGTTGAAAGGGGGTGTGGGGATACAGTACATACGTAGGCTATATTTGATGTTGTGGGATTAACTGTACCATGTACAGTTTGTGGAGTTTAAAACGTTTTAAGATATGTAATTGCTTGTTGTCTGAGTATTTCAATCCATAATTATGATTTACATAACCCCATAATGCACGCTGTTCCATAGTGGAATGCTGTAATGGTTATTGAAAAGTCAATTACCATAGTTCTACACTACTATGACATAACACAGAACCTTTAGTAATGCACAAAGACTTGGTCATTGTCATTCTGGTAACAGCAAAGTTATAACGCTGTGTCTTAAAGTTTAAGCACTGTCATGAAAATGAATTGGTGTGTAAATTCTTTGTCTTTGAAAGTTTGTACCTGCTGTTGCACATTTTTTGACATTAAAGAATGTACATTACAAAGAGTGTCGAGGACTAGTTTACTATCTCTGATTCACATTTTTGATTTTGCACCACTTTGATCAAGAAGCCTTAGAAGTCAACCCGGAATATTAATACTACTACACAGGGATGGACTGGTGGAGAAATAGGGCCCGGGCACTTTTGGCTTAAAGGGGTCCCTCATCATTAGCGACGGAGAACTGACTTACCGGTGTGCCCCGCACCGTCGTGGGCCCTTTTTTCAGAAATGTTGAAAAAAAAGTGCAGGGCCCACCAGGAAATGCCCGCTATGCCAGATGTCCACTCCAGCCATGCTACTACAACTACAACAAGAACAACAACAAGCTTGGACCCCATTTCTGGAAAGCATTGTTGCGAAGTTTCTTGGGTTTTACCTAGCCTGGGCGCAAGCCGACTGTTGACTCCGTCAAACAGTCTAGCGAAAGCTAAGAGGAACCCGTCTCCATGGAGGGTGGGAGATGGTCTAATCTTACTCTACCATTTAAATTCATTGGAGTTCCGAATTCAAATTAAAACCCAATTGTGATTTATTACCATGACTGTTACAATATAGTGTCGCAAAAGCGTACAAATAACAAAACAAAAGTGTGACTAGTGTTACCCTAACCAATCAGTAACAGACTTTGCGGGTGAGTTCTGCGTCACCACTCTCAACTGTTTGTTGATTGGCTAAACAGTGAGCGAACCGAGCTAGGAGGCTTTCGCCAGACTATGTGCGGAGCCAAAATCTTTGGGTGGAGTACATAGGATGGTGTCACTAGGCTATGTTTTACCTTAGAGTGGCTAGAATGTAGGGGAGGCCCTGAAAAAAATACCCAGAGCATTTTTTTTCCCAGTTCGGCCCTGAACATTAATAATTGTGCTTGTTTATTTTGGTACTCTTTCATTTATGCAAATATACGTAAATACATTATAGGCCTATTTAAACAATACATAAACATGGACTGTATATGGTTCCAAAGTGTTTGTGAAGACTGGGTGAGGAAACATACTACATGAGAAAAACTATCAAAAAATTGTCGGTCTCTAAAGTATGGAGAACTCTCTGGGCCTTGTTAAAGGACACAGCATACGGTGTAGTGTTTTGAAGCAATACAGGGTATTATTTTAGCAATTATGGAGTCAAGGAATGCTTGAAACAACAGTTTGTCACATTCTTTTCACCTCACATTTCTTTCTGTAACCTCCCGAGAGAGTTTCTAGTGTTTTCTGTCATCCCCTCCATAGAGAACTCAAACAATTATGTGCTGAGAGTTCAGAAGACAAAGTGAATTGAAGGAGTGTTTGTTTTTTAACGGTTGTCCTGCAATTTCTCACACTTTGAGGTGCATTTCTCTTCCTGTTGCTTTAAAGGGATGAATATTGTTTTTTACAGTAAACAATGTCCTGGAATATTATAATAAATGCTGACCTTTTGGGGGGTATGCTACAGTTCTTGGTTGTGCATGTGTGATTTCTTATCACTTTCATAATAGCCCAATACACTATTTTTTTATTTCATAAGTGTGAGTTAATGTTGAGTGTGAGTTATTATATCCCTTTAACATTCTGTTATACATACTTTCTTGTGCTTGATCATTTCTGTAACTGAGCGCAGGGCAGAATGACATGTGTAGGGTGTAACCCACTTGGCACACACAAGTGGAAGTAATGAAGGTAAGTTTGTTCCCACCACTTTTGTTTCTGTGTTTCCTTCCAACTGTTCAGAGTTCAAACTATGCCCTTTGAATGTAATTATCCTTAACGAATGACAGCTCCACTGACAAAATGCAATATGCTTTTATTTCTCTCTCTCTCTCTCTCTCTCTCTCTCTCTCTCTCTCTCTCTCTCTCTCTCTCTCTCTCTCTCTCTCTCTCTCTCTCTCTCTCTCTCTCTGCGATTTGTCAGAAAACCAGAAGTGGGGATATGGTTCAGATTATAAGCAATATCAATGGAATTACATTGTGTATGATAGGTGATGAGGTGAAGAGGTGAGAAAGATGTAGTGAGGCAGGACCAAGTTGGGATTGCTCCAAGGGCTTTGTATGCATATAGAGAGCCCTTAGCCACCATCATAATTATGGGTATTACTATTGTTTGGGTGTAATCAGGAACCCATGTAATCTAATACTACTATTACGTATATGCAACTGCATCCTTTATTTCTCCCATGCGGATCAATAAAGCAACTCTACTCATGTATGGAGTGTTTGTAAAAAAACACCATTTAGTCCATTAGGTTTGTCTTTCATGCTTGTACAGGGCTGATGAACCTCAAACACGTACAGTATATTATCGGGAATCTAATCCAGCCCATGCCATGTCCATTAGGCCATTCTCTCACTCTGCCTGGCTAGTCTGGAGCCCGCTAATGTGAACTGAACACCCCTGTGTTCCTCCCTTCACTGAGAAGCCCAGCCCACCACCATGTAGGCCCTTACTCAGATTTCAGTGCAACCCGCAGATGTCTCAGTATGCAGGAATGTGTGTTGTTTGGGTGAGATTGTGGAGGAGAGGAGAGGAGAGCAGAGAGTGTCCAGCATGTAATTTCCTCTCCCAGGTCCACTCATATGCATGTGATCTGGCTGACCCACAACAGCCACATTCGCACACATTCATTCACATAAAAAGCACCCCTTGGCCCAACACTGAAGAAGATGAAGGCAAACAGGACTGACGGGCAATAAACAGTCACTATAACTGCTGTACTTTCTTTTTTGAATTTATATACTGTATTTTTTGAATTACTGTAGCACCTTGTTAGTTTTACTTTTGAAGAGTTGAACCCGTTATACTGTAAGTTACGTTTATCGATGACCTATAAGAGTGTCATTTCAAAGATAGGCCATTTGTGAAGTGGAGACACTTTTGGTCCCATGCAACCACGAACCTTTGTCTACTGCACTTCACCAGGAAGTACAGTGTGGTCATATAAGGTCAGTGGTTACCTTTAAGTGAACGCGGTGAAGGCTGTAAGTGTATCTGTGCTGGTGTTGAGGATGTCGAAGGGTCATAACTGAAATGCTTCACTTAGGCTATGGTGTGGTGTACTAGCATGTCATAATCATAATGTTTCTCGAAGTGAATCTTGGGATTATTGTATGCATCCATACTATGTGCTAATATGTGTCATTTATATGCACATGCACATGCACATGCTGCTGTTAAATTGAGTATCAAATCTCACAACTGGAACACTTGCGCCCTCCCGTGGTGAATACAAAAGAATGCACATGTTTCAAAGTCTACAATGTCTTTTTTGGGGGGAAAAATACATGAATGAAAAGAGGCAGGAAGAAGTGCCAATCCCATCTTCTGAGTGAAATCACACACATTTGATCCAACCTTTTTGTCAGTTTCTCAAATGATCTTATTGAGCACAGTTAGTTCACACCTCTCCAGGTAGATTGCCTAGTTCAGTGGTTCTCAACCTGTCTTGAACAAACAGCCCCTGGACCTCATCATAAGCCTCCCAAAGGCCCCTTGACCTCATCGTAAGCCTGCCAACGCCCCTCTTAGTATCAAAAAGTAAAATTGACTAATGGCCCCTAACAGGAACTAAGCACCGCCCCTTCTAAACTGTATACTTCTCAATGAGAAACACTAGCCTAGTTGGTTGTGTTGGTTGCGCAAATGCAATTGGAAATCTTAGCATGTTTGTTTAGCAATTTATTTTTTAGCTCTTTCTAAGTTCTTGTTCTAACTATCTACGTACTGTGACCAGGAAGTGGATGGGAGAGGGATATATATGTGATATACACTCACCGGCCACTTCATTAGGAACACCTCTCCACTGCTAGGTTGGACCCCCTTTTGCCTTCAGAACTGCCTGAACTGTCTGCAACAATACTCGGGTAGGCTGTGGCATTCCAACAAAGATAAATTGGTACTAATAGGAGCAAATTGTGCCTATATCCTTATGCCATTATATCTCCAGCCTGAAAACTTTGATGTAAGGCAGGGTTGACCCATGTTTTCATGCTCTTGACGCCAAATTCAGAACATTCCACCTGAGTGTTGCAGTAGATATCAAGACTCATCAGACCAGGCAACATTTTTCCGATCTTCTAGTATCGTTTATGGTGAGCCTGGCCAAATTGTTGCCCCATTTTCCTGGTCTTAGCTGACAGGAGTGACACCAAAATGTGGTTTTCTGCTGCTGTAGCCCATTTGCCTCAAGATTTGATGTGCTGTGTATGCATACCTCAGTTGTAATGAGATGGTAATGAGATGGTTATCTGACTTAATGTTACCTTTGCATCAGCTCCAACCAGTCTGGCCATTATCCTCCGACCTCTGCCATCAACTAGGCATTTTTGCCCACAGAATCGTTGCTCACTGTATTTTTTTTCTTTTTCGCACCATTCTTTGTAAACCCTAGAGATGGTTATGTGTGAATATCCCAGTAGATCAGTCTTTTCTGAAATATTTCAATCAAGCCTTTCGGCACCAACAGCCATACCATGTTCAAAGTCATTTAAATATCCTTTCTTCTCCATTATGATGCCCGGTTTGAACTGCATAAGATCATCTCGACCATGTCTACATGCTCAAATGCATAGAGTTGCCACCATGTGATTGGCTGATCAGAAATTTGCCTCAATGAACGTTGTAACAGGTGTTCCTACTGAAGTGGCCGGTGAGTGTATATATATGATGCTTGGGATTAAACTATGTAAGCCTAGCGTTTTTTGGAACTTAAGACATAGTCACTGATATGGATCATTATGTTCCAATTTCAATTCATAAACATGCATTTTTATTGTACGGTGGTGAAGATGAGTGCTTTGTTTTCGTAACATTTCACCTGTTGACAGTGTATAATTTGCATTAAAAAGTGCATGCAATGCAATGTAAAACAAAAAAGCAGGTTTTATAATTCCATAAAGTTGTTTTGATGGCAGTATTATTGTTGTTGAGAGTCACATACAATATAAGACATCAGATCCCCTCATAGGGAGGCCCATTAAAGCCACAGTAGTTGTGCATCTTACCCACAGAATATTTTTCAGCTGACAGAGAAATCTCCTGCAGATGTCTCACAGAAAAATGCTGTCAGCGGTGTCACTCACACTTCTCTAAATTATTAATTCAAATACTACACATCTAACTTGACCTACTAAGCACCATGCACCACACCTTAGTTCATGGATGCTACTTTCTCTTTCTGACTCAAGACCAGGTAACTTTTGATGTCTAAGAATAAGTGGGAAATGCAAATGCAAAATGCACATTATTGAAGTTCAACACACTTAAAATGCATTTATTTATTTTTTACTGCTAACTAGAAAAAACACACACAGGTTGTTTTGTCTTGTACCTCTTCCTGCTCTCATGTGAGAAGTGAAGCCTGTGCTTTAAGGTGGTCTGTCTTGTCTTGTCCAGTGCAGTGATGCACGGATGTGGTTAGCTAGTCAGTTTGAAACAGGAAAAAGTCATGCTTGCCTTTCTCTCACACACTGCGAGTCAGGCAGTCAGCAGTCACTGTACAGCACGTCAGTGAGACTTCTGGCCTACCTGAAAATGGAATAACTTCTGAAGTACGTCATATTAACTAAATAAAGGTAATGTCAAATGTCAGTTTTCTTTTGTCTATGCAAATTTCAAAGCATTTGTCTTTCTTGTTCTTGTAAAGATCATGCAAGTTCTGTGTGCATGTCCAAGTAGTGTATGGGTATAAAGTTTGTACTTTATTCTACCATTCTATTGTAGTAGTAGTACTTTATAAGTCCTTGCAGTAATGATAGAATTGTATAATGAATGCTTTTAGAATAACAGGATTTTAAAATTAATATTGTGACATGGACGTCTGTATATGCACCTTTATTATCATGAGCAAAACAGTTGTGAACAAAAGCCTCCAAATGTGAAATGCGAAAAGCACAATTTATAATCGATGCATTTTTAAAATCAGTTCTGAAGATTTTTATGTGTCTTTCTCTCTCGTATGTTTTATCTAATAAACTCCTTATTAAACTCTTGCTCTAACTTTTAAGATAAAAATATTACGCATCTGAAGTTTCACTGATCTTGTATCTATAGTTCTATCTTAAGTTGAGCTATACATGGGGTCCCGTATGCGAGAGAGGTCTGATATTACGAATCTCAGAGTTCTCACCAACTCAAAAGAAAAAGATAGATATTAGCTCATCTCATTAGCTCTCCATTCTCCATTCCAATCTCCATTGTTTTCCATCTTCATTTTTTTTTCCTGTGGCCAAGCAAAGTGAACAGTCACAGTGCCTAGCCGCGAAGTTAGTCTATGTCTGAATTAGAACTAAAGAAGTCTCTCAGTGGAAGAGACAAAAACATCTTCAAGTGCCAAAAAAGAAGCCCAGCTATCCACAAACCTCTCTTTTGACCAAAATTAGTCCGGTTTTATCTTAATCTAACTATGCCATCATGGTCACAATGATGGTGCACAATAAAACAAGATGCAGTGTTGTTCACTTAGAGCAGGGGTGGGGAACCTTTTTCATTCGAGGGGTCACATCAAATTCATCCGAGGGCCGTAAAAGTCCTCAGAGGGCTCCGTACTACGAACACAAGCCAGGATTTCACCCTGCACTTTAGGCCTATATTGAAGGTAGCCACATTTAAAACAGACCCCACCTATGTCCTCTGAATTTAACTTTATTATATTGCAAATGTATTTTCTAAGATTCCATTACAAAATATGTCATATTTCATGTGATGCTGCATAACATTAAAATTACATCGGGGGCCAGATAAAATGGCCTCAAGGGCCGCAAACGTCCCTCGAGACATAGCCCCCCCACCCCCCACCCCAACTTAGAGAGTACTCTGGGACCAAATACACACTAGAAGATGTTAAATTCTCTACGTGTTGAATTAACACTGCATGTCTAACGGTGCAATGTTTCCTTTCAAGGCGGGATGCTCTCCACTCTGGGCCAACAAGGCCTGGTTCTGGCTCTGGCCCTGCTCTCCCTAGTGTGTATGGGGCTGCTGTGTGTACTCTGCTTCTGGTGTCGAAGGAGAAGGAGTGAGTTTCATGAATCGTTTTGCTACAGTTGTGTTTCTCCTCCCCGGTTTATTTGTCCACTCTAATGTGATGTTTGGGAGGTTTCACTGCGTATCTGTTGTCCTTTTTCGAGTGACTGTTTATTTTTCTGCCTGTGCTTGCCTTCAGCGATTTGTCTGCAGCAATTTGCTATTTTTACCATTCACTATTGATACCATTTCACAAATCTTGTGCATTTAAAATATTAATTGATGGTGCGGAAGGAGAAGGAGTGGGTGCTCTGAAAGACTTTCACGATGGCTGTGCTTCTCAATCACACAAAAAAATACATCATTGACCCTTTGATGAAGGCGTAAGCCAAACCACTGTCATCATACATCATTATGCATACTGTATTAGCCTACAGTACATGGCATGTGCTGTATAGAGATTCTAAGTGTGGAACAACGTCTTTTTTGTGATTGGAAGTACTGGATTGCCGTATAATAGCAAAACAAGTTTGAAGGTTGATTATCATGGCCGTAGCCATGTTTGAGGCCACCGAGGTCTGGACCTCGCTAATTTCGTCAGAAGTTTATTATTATTATTAGTAGTAGTAGTAGTAGTATTTTAACATCAAAAAGGCCTCATTTATAATAAAAAAATAAAAGATATACACAATTATTATTGGAAAGAACCAGAGAGGGTTACTGTAAATGTCGCAAAGCCAACTAAAGCCAGAGACCACCGATTTCAATTCATTCCAAACCTTCACTAAATTCATCTCAAGTGGGATGTAAAAAATTGTTTGCTTGTGTTTTACAGATATAATAACAGAGGACAATCAACTTTACGATCCACGAGAGCCACCTGTAATGTGAGTTTCTAAAAAGAAAAAGGAAACGCAAGCTGCTGCTGTCCATCTTCTAAACTTGCGAATAGACCTAATATTCAAAGAATATGCAGGATATAACTGGTCAGTCATTCAGTGTCTGAAAGTCTACTTTTGTCCCCTCTTCCATAGCCATCGAGAGGGAAGCAAGTTTGCTGTTACACGCTCCAAAACAGGTGAGCTTACAACAGACAAGTTTTGATTAAAAGGTCTGCACACTTGAAATCCTTTCTATTTTGTCATGTATTTATGGCAGATCTACGTTTCAACCTTGATTGTCAAAGCGTAGTTCTGCCCACAGCTGAATTAGTGATCTGGACAGGACAGCTCTCGGTGAGCTAGGAGTTTCTTAGGGGCCAATGCTGTTGTTTTTTTCTCTCTTTTGTTTTGCTTTGTTTTGTGTTTCCCATTAAAGACTAACACACAATTTAGATGGGCCGACCCATTGATCCATTGTTAATAGACAAATCATAATATCATAGAAAGGCGGTGGGCTGTG
The DNA here is from genome assembly GCF_034702125.1 of Engraulis encrasicolus. Classification (NCBI taxonomy): domain Eukaryota; kingdom Metazoa; phylum Chordata; class Actinopteri; order Clupeiformes; family Engraulidae; genus Engraulis; species Engraulis encrasicolus. Next base: position 35,948,645 of record NC_085863.1, read on the forward strand.
TGAGGAGCTTGTCAATGCCAAAAATACCCGGGTCGTTTTTAAATCCCGGTCCAGCCCTGGTTCTATGGAATAAATGACAAAACAAGCATTTCAAGCGTCGGGACCGCTCAATGAAAAATATGTTATTAGCCTTTGCCCTGCACCCAGGGGTGAACGTAGTTTTTGTTTCTTATCAGTGCTACCTCCCCCACCCCCACCATACCTCAAACAAACAATAAGCAAACAAAATAAACATATGCACTACAACAGATCTACTATATGGCTGCATGGCTATTTCTGGTGTCTCTTTATTGCAGGACACGTGTCTGAAATGGCATAGTGTGGTTGTATGTGCACTTATATAGCAGACCTTTTCAAATGTGTTTTTTTGGGCAGCATTAAACCTATTCTCTTACCGGTATTGAGCACCAGCTGTAAATTTAATACCAGTGCTACGCACCTTTGCGCACCTGTCAGCGTACTTTCACCCCTGCCTGCACCTTGACCGGGGATGTGCAAATTTTTTCTTCTCCCCTGTATACTGTAAGAGACAATGACATGAGAGGAAATGGTCACTGTCAAAGGAAGCACCATTATTAGCACCTGTCGCCACATAAGCTTTTATTGTCATTGTCTTGACACTGCATAACGTCTCATGTGGCAAGTTGCAGGCAGCGTTCAAAATGGCTGCCAATGCCGATCGGCCACCATCTTACATTTCTCATCTGTCTCATTAAAGGGACACTGTGTGAGATTTTTAGTTGTTCATTTCCAGAATTCATGCTGCCCACTCACTAATATTACCACTTTTCGTGAATACTTACCACCACCATCAAATTCTAAGTATTCATTATGACTGGAAAAATTGCACATTTCATACATGAAAAGGGGGATCTTCTCCATGGTCCGCCATTTTGAATTTCCAAAAAATGACTCTACTTGGACCATACTAGGAAATATTTGATTATTACTTCGTAAACTTTCATGTAAATATCAAATTTGGCAATAGGTAGCCCAATTTCAATGGACAGCATAGTTGCAGTACCTTTATTGACCATTTCCTGCACATCTGTCTCATTAATGACCTTGGCTTTATTTGCAGTCATAAGACCCAACCAGATTACCAGGAGTCTTCCACCAGAACCAGGGTATGTTTGAAGTGCAACATACATAGCAAACCTAGCCTATATCTATCTCTGTCCATGCATGCATCTGTCCATGTGTCCATGAACACATCCATGCACCCATGCATTCATCCACACATGTATCGATCACCGGGTTGCCAGATGGGGCAGTTTCAAGCCCAACTGGGCTGTTTAGGATCGCCTTTTGCGGGTAAAATAACACATTGGACGGGTTTTTGTGAAGATTAATGGCCATAGATAAAATAGTATTGGGCAGTTTTTTTCTGTACATTAATGGCCATAGAAATCAAAACAATTTACCTCCAATTGAGTGTGACTTACTGGGTCTTTCTCAAATGCAAGGCCAGTGTCCTTCCAAGTGTATCAGCCTAATTAGGCACGCCCAGTGATTGGATACCCTTTATTAGTCATACCCAGTGATTGGATATTCTGTAGAGTTCACCAAAAAGTATCCAAACACTGGGCATGACTAATTAGGCTGATACACTTGGAAGGACATTGGCCTTGCATTTGAGAAAGACCCACTGTCTCAGGCAGTTTTCGAGCATTGTGCTGGAAATATTCTACCACATCTGGCAACTCTGCCCATGTGTCCAACCATGTATCCATCCATGCATGTATCTAATCATGTGCCCATCCATACATACATACATACTGTACATAGACCTACACACATCCAGCCAGCCATCCATCCATCCGTACTGTAGCGAAGGGGAGTAGAGTTGCCCAGCCGGGACTCGAACCCAGACCTTCTGGGGTAGCAAACCGGGGCTCTGACCGCTACACCAAAGAGCCAGCCTCGTTGGCATGTTAGTCAGAACACATCCACAACCCTAGTGATGGTCACTCCATCACACTGCCTTCCCCTTCGGGAAGCGCACCCGTGAGCTTCACACACTCATGGTGTCCCGCACGCAACTGCCCATCACTCCCATCCAGTGTGCCCCATCATCAATGCTTCACCAATCCTGGCAGTCCTTCACATGGAATTACGCACACACATGCTTCCGATGGCCTCACGGTAGCCATCCCACTTCTGACACCATTTGTAGCAAAGGGGAGTAGAGTTGCCCAACCGGGACTCGAACCCAGACCTTCTGGAGTAGCAAACCAGGGCTCTGACCGCTACACCAATGAGCCAGGCTCATTAGCCTGTTAGTCAGAACACACCCACAACCCTAGTGATGGTCACTCCATCACACATACATACAATTATACTTTGGGTTACGCTCATGGCTTTGGCTTCAAATTAAATGTATACCATGTCTTGTGTTCTAGGTCGTTACCTCCCGCTGGTGCACAAGATGGTATGTTGCATCTTTATATGCAGTAGGCTACATATTGATCATGATATTTCTGTGAGTAAAAGACTTTTCTCTTTTTCAACAGAGGAAAATGGCCAGTGCAGCTACCAGAATGTGCCACAATGTGAGCTCATGTTTCAATGCACTATATTTGATTATATTTGATTCAGTCGTTCCTATTAAAGGTTCTACAAAATTACATCTTGCCTTTTTAAAAAGTTTATGGTTTTTTTAAAAAAACATTATTGTCTTTTCCATCTTGTCTCACCCTTTAGTTGGCACTTTCGAACCCACATATGTGTAAGTAAAACATCCATCTTTTTATTTTTTATTTTATTTTTATTTTTTACAGTTTTTATGTTGTTACAGAAACATACCATATTTACTAGTGATTATGAAGGCAACACATTTCTGGAGAATTGGCTGGCCCCCACCTTCTGTCTGTGACCCCTGCCTTTAATCTGGTCTAGTAGGCCTACAATTCGCTTGAAGGAAAGTTATATCCTCTCGCTAACAGCTGGAGTTGATATTGAATGCTTCTTCGAGGTGTTTGAGTTTATAACTTTCGTTGTTGTATGTTTATGTTTATGTTTATGTTTATGTTACACTACACTACGCTACGCTATAGGCTAAGTTATGTTTTGTTACTCTGTATTACTAAGTTATATGTTATTCTGCTGTATTCTATGTTATGTTATGTTGTTTGAGTGACACCATTTTTTGTGCAGAGATCCGATTCCTGGCTATTTATATGGAAACATCACTGATGTCGGTAAGTATTCAGCACATACACCTCATAGGCCACTGAACACTGAGCCGCCTACACGTACTGTATATTAATCTATGTGAGTCTCAGAATTGTCGTGCTGACCTCTACAACCATGTCAAATTTGGTAGCCGAGATTGCACCACTGGAAAGTACAAAAAAAGTTGGTAGATTTTTGGTGAGGAAAAAAGATTTGCACGTTTTCCGTTTTGCAGGCCTGTGATTCTCAGGATAGATGAACAACGCAATGTTACTCATAACACACACTCCTTGCCAGAGTTTCTGTTGCGATTCTCTTGGAGGTGCATGCCTTTGTTAGCTGATCCAGAAATGTTATTTTATTGTTGACTATTGTTGGGTGAACTTTTTACTTGAAAGTACATTTTGCAGGGTTAGTTCGACACGTAGTAGGGAGTAGGACCAATACACTTAAGAAGACTCTTTAAGAGTTTAATTAGTGTTAATCCAACACAGAGATGTACAGAGAATTGATTGACTGTTTTGGTCCTATGCTTTTGTTGTTTTTTCACTGTGAAAATGGCTTCAGTGACTTGATTGACTGTGTTTAGGGGAAAGAGGAAAAGAAGAGGGCATTACAATGGCCATGTTGGGGTCCAAAATCATTTTTTTCTTAATTTTGTTTGTATTAAATACAGTACGTTGCATAGCAATGGGTTTTACAGTGCCGTTTATAGTGTATCTAAATGAAGAAATCTAACCTTAACCCAAAACCTATGCCTCAAGGAATGCACACACACAAACATGTAACACTTTGTTATGTTAAAGAGAGAGGCATACTATGTCTGGGGCATGAGATAAAGTGTAGGCCTACTTATTTTTTATTAAAGAAAGTACAGTACAGTACAGTATGTCAAAGTAAGTAAGTACAGTATGTCAAAGCTTTTTCTGTTTACACATAACAATAGAGCTGATTTGGAAAATGTAACACCCACCACACACACGCCCACTAAGACCCTACCGCAGGCCAGTGGAAAAACAAACAAGATTTACTTACACTAACCAGTGGAAACACGGTGGGCTCCAAACCCACAAACATGTTTTGGAACAACTGGATTATTATACAGTATATCTCCACTTACTTGAAATCATGCTTAACCTTTTTCCAAACAGACCATTGCTCATATGAAAACGTCTTTCCTACACCAATGATCCAACATAATTCTGGTAAATACGAATTACTTCCTTACGTTCAGCGAAAAGTTATTGCTTATTTAGCGTCTTTCACAGTCTGTTGGGCTATATTTGTCTGTCTCTCTGTCTCTCTGTCTGTCTGTCTGTCTGTCTGTCTGTCTGTCTGTCTGTCTGTCTGTCTGTCTGTCTGTCTGTCTGTCTGTCTGTCTGTCTGTCTTTCTCTCTCTCTCTCTCTCTCTCTCTCTCTCTCTCTCTCTCTCTCTCTCAACACACACACACACACACACACACACACACACACACACACACACACACACACACACACACACACACACACACACACACACACACACACACACACACTTTGAGAAATTACCTGTGTAAATTCATAACTTTTTAAAAACATTTTCAAGTAAACTCTCATTCACATGTGACAACTTTTCTGTTTCCTGCAATTGACTTATCAATGTGGGATTACTTCACTTGCTATCCAATAAACACATGTGTAATTGAACCAACACAAGTAGTAGTATTATAAATATGAAACATAAGGGTTTCAGTACCAGACCTCACCTTTATAGAGCAAGGCAATGGAAAGCTCATTTTCCATATTTTTAAAAAACACGTCCATAGCCTCAGGAATATTTTGCAATTTTTCAAATACATTAAATTCACATTTTAACTTTGCAACTATACCATATAATTTGATCCCCTATATACTCTATTTACTCTGAAAACTAATATTATGCATCATTTATCGCGCTAACATTTGTTGTTATCAGGGTATCAGTAAAGCTTCCTTTTTCAAATGCAGACAGAAAAAAAGACCTCAGCTTACCTCAGACAAAAACGATACACTCCAGATGATGATCACAAATCTCTCAACTATTTTACAGATGGAGATGATTACGAGAATGCAGAATTTCTAGAAAATCATGCTGACGGTTAGTCTCTAAATCTTCTTGTAATGTTTCCCTGACATCTTTTCTCCATTTAACCATTCATGTAATCTCAGTCTCTGTAACATTCCATCCTGACATTATCTGTTTTTTCGTCCGCAGACACAGAAGACGAACCAGATTATGTCAACCAAATGGAAACCTGACCTTGCACTTTAGCAAAACGTGAATTATTTCTACTCAGTGAAGCGTTTGACCTTTGCAGTCAGAGCCACCACCCATGTGTCTGTTCCTCTCAGGCCTTTTATCTGTCTTGCACTGACACACATCTGACAATATAAAGAGAGAAAAGCAGAGAAGAGCACCGTGTGCTTGTGCAAACTCCTTTGATTATCTCTAATAGAATGTGTTTTAATCTTGGTCACATTTTTCTTGTTTCAAAATGTAAAACTGTCATCACAGAGACGCTGTAAATAAAAAAACATAACAGTCTACAACGGTCTAGTCACTGGAAACAGCACAACCAGCACTTTATCACTTCAACTCTTAAGAAAGGCCCCCCCTATTATACATTTGGTGTTTGGCCATGAGCAATTTACAGTTGAGGACGATATTATTAGCCCCCCTCCTGAAATTAGACATTTCTCTTGATTTCTCAGTAAGAATGACCATTATTTACCGTTTCTGTTATTCTGGAAACAAATACACTGATGGAGATAATGTTCAATGAGTTGAATTTGTATTTTTCTACTGTTACGATGAGTTTAAACAAAAAAGGCCAAAAATGACAAGGACAAAATTATTAGCTCCCTGATCATTAATAGTCAATATGGCGCCATTTATGAACCAAAACTGACAACAGGCTCTGATAAGTTGCTACCTAGGTTGGCACATGCCCCACTAGGGATTTTGCCCCACTTCTTCACTGCAAAGTGTTCTAGCTGGTCCAAATCGCATGGATGCTGAACATAGACATTAACCACAGACTCTCAGTGGGATTGAGGACTGGACTATGAGCGGGTGATTCCAATATCATGATTTTAGTGTCCTTGAAGAACCTCTGAACTAATCTAAATGTATGCTGTGGGTTACAATGTTGTTGCAAGACCCAGCAATCCAGATTCAGACCCAGACTCCCTGTGTCTGAGGCTGAATAACACACTAAACTTGATGCCCCACCACTATGTGAAACTGTGGAAACTGCTTAGCCTCATTAGACCAAAGAAGCATTGGACACCTGCCTAGATGATTGTTATTGACCTGGCCTCACCTGGAGGTTTTTTTCCCCCCAAAGAAAGACAGTTGTTAGGGCTTGTCATCATATTGGGCTTTGGGGCCATCATCACAGAAGAACCCCTTTACTAAAGGCAGTGCATATCAGAGTGTTATTGAGCTTTGCCTGTGAACATTTGAAAGTCAAAAATGAGTTTTGAATGTCTCTGCTTTCATCTGATGATATTCAATTGCACCTGCTTTGATGCATGGATTCTGCTTCTGTCCGGTGAAGAAAGGGATAGGCCTTGAATCGTTATAAGATGGTTTCCACAATTTAACATGGTGTTGGATGCATCATTCTGTGGCAGCCTCAGCCACAGGAAACCTTGTTTGGGTGTACAGCACCATAAAAACTGAAAATTATGATAGAATGTGGAAAGTGACCTTGCAAAAATATGCTCATAGAGGGAGCTAAGATCTTCGCTGGATCTTTCAATAAGATAATAACCCAAAACTTGCATCCAAAATAGTTCAAATGTTCTTCAAGGATACTAAAACCATGGTCATGGAGTGGTTCAGACCTCAATCCTTTAGATAGTATTTGAAGAGTGCTGAAAATGAATGCCCATCCTCAACATCCATGCAATTTGGACCAGCTGAAGTATTTGCAATGAAAAAAATGGGCCAAAATCCCTGGTAGGACATGTGCCAACATAGTTAACATCTAATCAAAGTGCCTGGTGTCATTTTTTGTTCATAAATGGCACTGTATTGACTATTAATGATAAGGGGGCTAATAATTTTGTCCTTGCCATTTTTATACTTTTTTGTTTAAACTCATTGTGAAAATGGAAAAGTCCAAATTTAACTTATTGGATACTATCTCCATGGTGTATTCGTTTCCAGAATAACATACATTTATTAATAATGATCATTCTCAATGATCAATGAAGAGATATGTCTAATTTCAGGAGGGGGGCTAGTAATATCGTCCTCAACTGTATAGTGTATTAAGTCTACCAAACCTCCAGGCATATGTTATATTGTAGCAGTGTAGGTACTACTATGGTAGTAAAGTCAACGCGTATTACACCGTTCAACTACTGGAATGGTGTGCATTACGAAATTACTTTGTCATTAATGCTGTTTGCGCAACGTTGTTTGTGAGCAAGAAAATCGCAAAGAACCACTGTGATTGCATCTGTGGTGTTGAGCGCCACATCATGGTTGACAAACAAGACACTTTCAAACTGACATTTGTCATCACCATTCTAGCAATCCATTTTTGTCAGTGGTTCTACGCTCATTAGAATTTACAGCTCCCCAGTAATTATCATATAAAGACAAATACCATGGACATTTTCAGCTACATGCCATTAAGTTGAAAGTGTAGTGTGTTTACTGTAATTTAAACAGGTGTGTTTTACTTTTCATTTATCCTCCACCACTCACAGTGGGACAGTGCTGTTGCTTTGACCTGAGTTGGCCTTGACAACAACCAGTGGTGTACAGACATTTTGAGGGGAAGGAGCTTGAGGGGATGGGGGACATGTGGAACTTCCAGCTGCCTTACGAGGCTATCCTATATATTACATGTGGGCATTATTGCCACATGCGTTTGATCATCAAGCATTTGTAGATGATCATGTCAACATGCCCATAGTACATTGTGGCCAAAAAACAGCACATTCAAAAATGGGCATTCAGAAATGTTTTGACCAGTAGAGCAAAGGGCCAGGTGCTTTAGCACCACCTCATCCCTATCTTTGCACACCATGCCTATGACAACAACCACTGTGACTAGGTTCGCTGAAAAAAAAATCTATTGGGAATTAATTTCTAAAATTGCTTTAAGAAAAAAATATATAACTTAAGCTATTTATTTTGTAGGTTTTCCTATCATAATCCATATTCCACCCTCCACCCTGACCAACAAATGTTCTGCAGAAAAAGCTGACAGCTTTGAACGTATCCAGGAAAAAGTAACCTGAACCCACCACCCCCACCTCATACCAATACAATCAGCACCCAATTCTGGGCGCTCTCCCCTTGGGCCCGGGACAACTGATCCCTTTGCTCCTCAGTTGGCTTCCCTGTGTGTGTGTGTGTTCAGGCCAACTGTCACACCACAGCAGCAGGACGATAATTGTGGTGAAGACGACTAATAACATCACCCTATGTGGGCCCCCTATTTTGTAGGCCTACTTGCAAATATATGTGACCATTTCCTGTGGGGCAGGAAGTGGAATGCACAAGTAATCACTTCCTGACCTGCATGACCTTTATGCCCAGCAGTGCTGGGCAGTAATGCATTACAAAAGTTAATTACAATGCTAAATAACTTAAATTACAATTGCATTACAATTACCTGGATTTTAGTGGTATTCAATGTGGTGGGTCAGAAAGAAGCTATTCCTTAACCTGGTAGTGTTTAGTCTGCATGCTGCCAAAAACACCTCCTGGATGGGAGGTGAAAAAGTCATGACTCATGAGCTTGATTTACACTGTAATAAATTGCCAGATCCATAGCCCTACAGTTCTTTTGGCGTAAGTAACTATAGTAATGGAAAAGTAGTGTAATGCCTTCTATTTTAAAAAGGCTATAGTAATATTGTAGTGTAAATGATTGCTTTGAAAAGACAGTAACATGGTATGCACAGTTTTTGAGTAACTTGCCCAACACTGATGCCCAGTGGCAAATGTTAGTAGCTTACAACAATTGAGCTATGTAGCCTACATGTTGGTCAATGGTAACTTACACTTCTGCATCTGTTCTGCTGCTGCTGTGGGCCGCTGACAGCTTTGGCTGGGCCCAGCACGGAATCCTCTGAAAGGGCCCACAACCCAATAGAGTCAAATAATGACCCAATTATGAGCCCCCCATCTCCCTGGGCCCGGGACAGCTGACCCCTTTGTCCCCTTTGACCCCTTCGGCTTCCCTGGCTGCTGTTGTTGATATTGTTGTTCTCTCTCTCTCTCTCTCTCTCTCTCTCTCTCTCTCTCCGTTTACACACACGCCCACTTAGGCAGCCTATATGCGGTTTTCACTGTGATATTAAATAATCTCAGCATATTCCCAGTTCCCGCCAGACCTAGTAGGCCTATTAAACTTGCCTGCGCGTGGCTGCATCATTTCCTTCTCAAAACCTGACGTCATATCTCCCCACCTTCAGCTGGAGTGGAGAGAGATGCTGCTTGCGGTCTGTGGTCGCCCGGTCGGACAATGAGCCCAATAGGAATTTCTGAGCGCTAGGCTGCACTTGGCATCCTCTTCATCCTATTTCCCCCACCATTAATTCAAATCGTTTATGCATCCTTCATCGTGCAACAAAGAGATGGCCATTTCAAAAAGGATCTGCTCCGGCTCTCATAGGTAAGGTCGGTCGTGTTGTCGAGGTAGTTAAATATTCTACTGCCTAGATTCCAGACTGTCAGCGGCGCGCGGCATGCCATGGTGTCACAGCCCGTATTTGCGAGTCACTGATGCTGCTCGTGCGTCCAGCAGCCGGCGACCAGTGGAGGAGCTGTGCAACCCAGAGGCATCAAGATTTCTACGTAGCCTACAGCACAAGAGGTTTATCGCGTTATTTAGAGTATTACATGTCTGCAGAGATGCTTGGATTCGTCACTTAGCCTATAGGCTGTCGCGGTGTAGGGTACTGGAAAACGATATCGAAGATCACTCAATTAGCCAAATCAGTATTAAATAGCATTGTAATGACACAACGAGAAAATTCAGCTTATTATTGAATATGTTTGGGCTACCGGTTTCACGCAGGCTGCTCGTGTGTGTGTGTGTGTGTGTGTGTGTGTGTGTGTGTGTGTGTGTGTGTGAAGGGAGGGAGTGGTAGTGGGAGAGTGCAGGCGCTCACAGTGTCTTGCCGTTGGCTAATGAGTATAGGCAGGGCATCACATCGCAATCAATTCCATTTCTTCCATGGCTGTAGTTTGCCATCTCTCCTATCCTTCTCCATTGGCATGACGATGGAATAGAAAAGGAAAGATTACACACAGACAGTACTAGAGAGCCTATGGAAGGATTATTACTCAAATTATTAATAAAGAAGCACACACAAATAAAAACTTAATTTAGGAGTCATTTAAAATGGTACCCAGGAAAATTGAGCAGAATATCTATATGATAAGCCAGTTGCACATGCATATTACAGGAAACACATTAACATTGTAAGAAATACGATGTATCACATTTCTAAGAATGAAACTGAATAGGCCTAAAATCAGTGTTTCATATCTATATGTTATATTGTTAATACTGTACTGTACAGTGTGCAGTAGGCCTGTCTGTCTTTCCCCCTATGATATTAGCAGCCTAGATGAAATATCGGATACCGCATATGAAATCAGTACCGCATTGGCCCCTAAAATGGGTTGTTGATATCGTCTGGTGACTGAGATTCACGAATAACATAACATTGACCATGGAAATCCCAGATATCTAAACTAAATAAGCAAGGTAGAGGTCTGAGGAAGTCAAGCTATGGAACTAAAGTGATTCGAAGTTTTGTTATTGTCCTCATATGTGATTTATGATTATTATGAATATGAAATTAGGGAAGTCCACGTTTCAGTTGAGAATTGCTGTATTATTGTTTCATCATCTTCTCATTAAATGCGTTCTGTGTGTGTGTGTGTGTGTGTGTTTGTGTGTGTGTGTGTGTGTATTTGTGCTGCTGTTTTCTGTTGTGTTGTCTTTAGGCAGGAGCATGTGGAGATCTTGTTGTAGCTGGCTGTGTTCTGGGATCACCGCCACAGTGGACGATACCGGCAGCTCATGGCACCAGGCCTACACCAACCCGGGCTTCAGCCCCGCCCCAGAGTCCCCCGACCACCTGTGCAAGGCATGTGGCGGCCATTTTGAGGCCAGAGGCAGAAGGGTAAAGTTAACAGTCTTTAAACTTTTGTCTTGTTGTACATTGATTACATAGCTAATTTGCATGATATTAGCTCGAGTCCAACTACAAACTGTCGCTTCTCTAATCGCCCGAATCGCTTTTGTCGCACGACTCAGTACGAAGTCAATTACTTTAGTTGCTGAAATCGCTCATGTCGAGCTTGGTCTATTCGTGCCAAATGTCACAACCTGGCTCAAGTGCCATGACGCAGAAAGGGGACAGACAAGAGGGTAACCGTTTACATAGCTTTTGTTTTTTTTACAACCCACAGAATTTAACCCCAGACCCCAGACAGGTAGAGGGAAAGTGAGAGAGAGCAGAGTCGCCTCAGCCAACCTACAGCCTACTATAGCGTAGGCCTTGGCTAGCTCCCACAGGCAGACCAACAGCCAGACAGACAGGCAGAGAGGCAGAGAGAGAGAGTGAATGCGCTGTTGCAAATTTTAAAGGCCCGCCCAGGAGTCCAATCAGCGCTGCCACCTGCAAGGAAACAAGACTACAGAGCCACCTAATGTTGTGGTGGAACCCTGCAATAATCACTGCAGGGCTGTGACACATATTAGTCATTGAAAAGTCAACTACCGGCCCGACCAGGGCGCAAATGGTTGGGCACTCGTTTGCTATGCGGCCGACCCGGGTTCGATTCCCGGCCCGGGGTCCTTTGCCGAGCCTTCCCCAGCTCTCTCTCCCCACTCACTTCCTGCCATTACCTTCACTGTCCTGTCAAATAAAGGCAAAAAGCCCCCCCCCCCAAAATGTATTTAAAAAAAAGAAAAGTCAACTACCATAGTACTACATTACTATGACATGACACAGGGCCTTTAGTAATGCACTACGACTTGGTCATTGCCGTTCTGCTAACAGCAAATGTATAACGCGGTGTCTTAATGTGTTAAGAGACTACGGGTTTAAATTAAAGTAGAGGATGCAGATATCGGCATATACTAAGTACAGTACATTTGTTATGGTACCGTTACAAGTACCTCTGCCATAGACGGGACCATGTGAAAAGAAGTATTCCCAGGTTTTTTAATTTTCAGTGATCAACCACTTGTGAAATATGATGTGATAATTGCAGCTTAGACTGAGCTGACGAGGAGGTAATGACCAGATAAGAGCTGACATTTGTGTCGTGTCAGTTTGACCCAGATCATGAGGCAAGTTACTGCACTCGTACAGGCAGGAAGCTGTGGTTTCTCTCAGCAACTCCACTGGGGTCTTTGCCCAGCCCAGAGAAGAAGAGCACAGGGCTTTCTCTCTTTCTTTTTCTTTCTTTCTTGTAATCGCTCAGAAGAGACCACTGTATTCATCTGCACAAAGAAGCTGATGGAATGCACCTACGTATGTACGTAATATGTACACCAAAAAACGAAACTAATGCAGTGTTTAGAAAAGAAAGAAAGATGTTCAATGATTGATCTATGACTGGGCCAGGTTGCACGCAGAAAAAAAAACACAAAATGCTCATTCTTCAGCTGTGTGTCACATTGACTGCGTTCACAGCCCTATCAATGATCTGTGCTTACCCCACTCTTTGTTTCCACTAATTGTACTTGCACTACTAGAGTGAGACTGGGCCAATGATTGTAGTCCGTAGGCGACAGATCTGAGATAATAAAGCGGGTCTTTGAATGAAAAGTCAGCACTGATTAATTGTCTGCTTGTTGTGCAAGGGGGCATTGAATAGCAGGCTCAGCCCTAAGTAAAATGGACATCACCCCAGTATTGTGTTTGGTGTAGAAACAGTTAAAATGACTTGAATAGAATTTAATAGAATTGAAGCGTAGTGTACCCTCTATGATGTGTCTTTAGGGACACTGGGGCAGATGGTAACTGGGCGTTTCCCCGCGGCGCGTTAAGGAGTCTCCTGATGTGTACTATTCCGCCAGTGTTGCACAAAGTCATAATAGTCGTCAAAAACACTTGGCTACATTAGTACTACTTCAAGATATTACACAGGGCCTTGCCCTTTTATAACACCTTACAACTTGATCATTGCCGTTTTGCTGACAGTACATTTCATGAGGGGGGCTGTCTGAGAAGGTGTAGGTTAAGACATAAAGTGTATCCCTCCAAAATCATTCACATTGTTCACAAGTATTACAATGCAATTGCGGGAACGGCTGGCTATGGCGACAGACAAGGTGTTGTTTTGATGAACTTCCTGTATGTCTGTTGTTATTGTAGTTACAGTGATGTGAATTTATCAGCCTGAACTCCCTGGCCTTCTTACCCTGCCCTGCAGACTAATATTTTTTATTATATAATATTATTATTTATAATATTGCACTATGACGATAATGCTATTTTTTAAGACTTAAAGTGGTACTGTCCCATTTTTGGAAATAAACTTATTATACACCTTCCCCTGAGTTAAATAATTGTTTTTTTTTGCCATTCTCTTGTACTTTCAACCGTTCACTGGGTATGGCAGTGCAAATTTTACCTCCAAGATAGCAGTTAACATTGAATCCTATGAGACCAGCTGGCATTTGCACTGCCACACCCAGAGAACGGTTGAAATTGTTGGAGAATGGTAAAACCCCATTATTTAACTCAAGGGAAGGTGTAAAATAAGCTAATTTCCAAAAGTGGGACAGTATCACTTTAAAGTCAAGGATTATTTAGGTCTCCTTTGAAATCTACCCCTCTGCATTGCCCCTGCTCTGCGCTACCCCCCAGAAGGCAAATTTCGTGACAAACTTACTGTACATAGATGGTGTTATAATTACATGCTAGGAATTAATGATAACATGTCTACCAACTGTACTCAACATGACAGATTATTTTTTTCAATATTGCATCTACGGTAGTCATAGTTCTGCAATTTTTCACTTTTTACAAAGCGGCAGGTGGGGGGCCCTAGGCTTCAGCCATATCTAGCCTTTGCATTAATCCAGCCCTGCCTCCCCCTGTTGCAGCATGTCTGCGTGGACTGCAAGAAGACCTTCTGTGGCCGCTGCTCGGTGCAGCTGGTGGAGTGCCCGCGCCTGTGCCACACCTGCCGGCGCTTCCAGGGCACGCTGTTCGAGCGGGCGCAGCTGATGCGGCTGAAGGTGCGCGAGCTGCGCGACTACCTGCACCTGCACGAGGTGCCCACGCAGACCTGCCGCGAGAAGGAGGAGCTGGTGGAGCTGGTCCTGGGCCAGCAGACGCCGCCGCCCAGCAGTAGCAGCAGCAGCAGCAGCGTGGGCGCCACGCTGGTCCTGGGACAGCGGCATGTGGCGCCTTCCTGCAGCAGTAGCAGCAGCAGCAGCAGTGTAGGCATGCACGCTCCCAATCATCCTCTTCAGCATCATTATCATCATCAGCATCATCATCAGCATCACCCTCAGGCAGCTACAGCCATGGGGCACGTGTGTGATGGGGTGGGGGCTGGGCCAGGCTCGGGGGCAGGAGCAGGACCGGGGGCAGCCATGCATCACCCACTGGAGGAGTTGGAATCAGAACAGCTCACGGAGGAGGAAGATGAAGACGACGAGGAGGAGGAGGAGGAGGAGGAAGAAGAAGATGATGATGATGATGGTGAGGAAGAGGGGGAGGAGGAGGAGGAAGAGGAAGAAGAAGAAACAGCAGAAGTGGGACAGGAGGAGGAAGAGGAGGATGGTGGAGAAGAGGAGGAGGAGGAGGAGGAGGAGGGAGAGGGAGAGGATGAAGAGGCCGAGGAGGAATTGGAGGAAGAGGAAGAGGAGGATGAAGAGGTGAGTTGAATGTATCTTTTGTACAGCTGGGACTTTTTCGCACAGTACATAGTGGTGACACTATGATTTAAACTGGAAAGTAATCCATGAAAAGTATGAAATCTGAATAAGGATATGTTGCAAAATACAGCATATATACACAATTATGGAAGTGTTTAAGATAAGAATACTGAAGGGATGAAGGTTTTTCCTTTATTTAACGGTATACCAATTCAAATGGAGGCTGTTGTGGCATTTACATCTCTTAACCTGGCTGTTACTAAACATGCTGACACTAGTGCGCACCTTTTCACCTCTTTTTTTTTCTTAAGTTTCAGCTTGTATGTATCACATCACACCTCATGCAGCACCTTGCATTGGAAATGACCAGCTTGTGTACAAGCTAGAGTGTGCACACTAAAAAGCGCAGCAACATGTGGAGAGCCAGTTTAACAGCCTCTAGCAGTGTTTCTTAGCTGGTGGGTCGGGACCCAAAAGTGGGTCGCAAAGCAGTCCTGGGTGGGTCGCGGAGCTGTAAATGGTTATTCACCCTTTTATTGTCAGTCACAAAGTTGAAACAATATGCCATATTGGATAAATGAACGTGATGTTGAAGAGAGTGAACCATGGTTAACATTCCTCTCCACTAATTGATAGAAATCTTGTATGTCAGCAGCATACACTGCCGGTGCTGATGCGTATTTTCAAATACATGGTTATATTTTTGACAGTTATTTAAAGATTGTGGTGGCGGGGACGCTGTGGCGCAGCGCGCTATGCCCCCCACATTTGGGTTTACATTGCCCACAGGGACCCCTGTTCCAGTTCGACAGGGGTCATTTCCCAGTTCTGCCCCATCTCCCTCTACCAATCATTTCCTGTCTACTCTCACACTATCCTGTAATAATAAAGGCCAAAAAGCCCCAAGAAAAAACTTAAAAAAAAGAAAAAAAGATTGCAATGGCCTGACAAAAAATCGGGTCACAACATAATGATGACATGGAAAATTGTGGGTCCCAAGAAGTCTCTTCCAGTTATCGGAAGTAATCAGTCTCAGAGTACTCTGTCAGTGTTCAATTAACACCGCAGTTTCTAGTATGTACTGTATATACAATGCCCTGAATAGAATAACCACTACAGTTGAACAATGTGTATTACTGGTGACTGTCATGCACTTGAGGGAGATTCCATCATCGTTTGAGGTTTCACACCTGGCCATGACTTAATCAGCATAACCTAAACCTAAACCTAAATCTGAAAAGTCCACAACATAGCAGGAGATTTTATTTTCAATCATAAATTATTCAATGGATTGTCCGAGGGGGTATACGCTTTGTGCATGTTCCAAGTAACCAAAAGCATGAGTTCTGTGTTTCAGATTATATTTGACATGTGTAGAGGCAATACATTTCACATATTTCGTTTAAAAAAAATACTTTCTTTATGCCAAACACAGTATAACTTACACAATGATTCTAGAAATGTATTTGCCTTTGAGCGGTTGAGTACCAGCAAACTCACGCCTAGACTTTTTTGGCACACTCAAAAGGTTATGTCTGGAACGGCTAATCAATTGAGTAAATGTTATGCTCTGCTTGTAGTTCATTACCTTGAATGGAAATGCTTTTGCCAGAGAAGTAAAACATTCCACTAAGAAATGCGGCAGTATTGATTATTTTAAATGTACATTTTTGACACAAGTGAGTTATGGTTATGCTTAGTGGAATTCTGGGAATTTTACCGGATTATGGACACTGTAACTTCAGGTTTAAGTGCAGAACTGTGATTTTTTTTTTCTCCAGATACCGGTAGGTACCGGTTTTAGCGTATTGTTGTTTTCAAGAAAGTCTGACCAGACTTTCTGTAATATTCTGCTGTTTTTATCAGATGCTACCTTTAATTTGCATGATTTACAAATTCAAAGTTAGATCATTTTCATAAAATTAGCATTCTGATTAGCATGACTCTCCCTGTAGTTGTCAGTGTTTGGGAGGAGGGAGTGTTCTGTCTGTGCCACTGACTGCCCAGGTGTACTGCATGAATGACTGACCCCCCAGGTGTTGTTGTTCAGTCTTCAGGGGGTGAGGAAGCACTGGCCCCTGGGCACCGCACCTCCCTGTCGGACCTCCGCTGTTTGGAAGACATCGACGGCCTGAGCGTCAAGCAGCTAAAGGAGATCCTGTCCCACAACCTGGTCAACTACCAGGACTGCTGTGAGAAGTGGGAGCTGATGGAGAGGGTCACGCGCCTCTACAACGACCAGAAGGAGCTGCAGAACCTGGGTGAGGCGGGACTCTGGGTTTAGAGTTTTTAATTATTTTATATATATATATATATCTTTGAAAGGGGCCAGTTATATACAGTGAGAATCATTACTTTTTAGTGTATAGTTTAACCCAATCTTGTGTTAAAAAATGCATGTCACATTTGGCTTTGCTTTTCTCCTGTAAGTGATGTACAGTATGAGCTGAAGAGCTGAAAAATGCCAGTTTTGCCAAAGACTTGGCTTTGGAGTATAAGTAAAGTATCATTATACTATACGTATATACTGTATAAGTATCACTTTCATTGAAAGTACAAGTATCACATTCATAGAAAGACCTCCAGTGAGACAGGACACACCTTCACTGTTTGCTTTTTTCCACCAAAGTGATGTATAGGCCTACTACTGAAACACATTGACCTTGTTTACATGAGATATTTAATTCAGAATTGATTAATTCCGCTTTGAAAACATCATGTAAACACTTAGCAATTCGGAATTAAATGAAAGTGCAATGTAAACTCAACAGAACTATTTAATTCAGAATTACTAATTCAGAACTAAAAACATCATGTTAACGAGGTCATGTTTTTAAAAGACTGAGTTATGTTGCAGCCTTTTTGGTGCACATACATAGGGTCACTGTCGATCCAACTCAATTGCCCGAAAAAGCTCAACTTCGCCTTAACAAAATTGCTGTGACATTACAGAGAGTCTTAAATTACAGATTAAGGCTTTGTTGTTAATATGTTGGTAACAATACGTTTGGATGTGCTACATAAAAGGGTTAAATATAATGATAATAGATGGAAGTATAAGCATTGCTTTCATAGACTTAAAGGGCTTGTCTAACAATAGTCATGGATACATACACTATGAAAATGGTGTTTTGAGAGTGCTGACCAAAATTGAACAAAAACATTGGTGTGGGTAGGGGGATAGGACATTAACATTTTTGGATGGATAAAAATGTTTTTAAACACTCGCCAACATGAGTCCATTTCACATTATCACACTTCGAAGCTAAAGGCGAGTAGCCTGCAAAATGTGGGTGCCAGAGGTAACCACTCATAGGGCTTGTTGAGTTCCCCAGGCACCACTTACACATCTCGCCGAGCTCTCGAATCACCCTTTTCAAAATGCACTTTGATACCACTTCCCCCGGTGTAGAGAACACTTTTGTTGTCAAAAAACATTGTTAGCATAAATGAGAGCCATATATCTTTGACCTTTTATTTGTGTATGGCTGTACTGCCGAGCTTGGCTACCTGTTACAGAACAGTAAATAAGGTAGATACAGTATATAAAAATAGAGTTAGTAAAGTTATTTCATGGGAAAGATGTTTTGTTCAAGATAAGAATTGTATCACATTTCACCAAATAGTATTCAGTCATGGTCTGTCTGCTTTCAAAGCAAATTGATTTTATTTCCGTACTGCCGTCGTTACATATCAAAAACCTCAAAGAAGCCAAAACTGAGAAAGTTTGTTTCCACTACAGCTAAACAATTGCCAGATGAGTGGAAAGTATTCATGGCTCATTTCATATTATGACAAATAGAAGGAAATGGAAAGTTTTCAAACAAGAAAACAAACAGTAGATTAGAGTAGAGTAGAGTAGAGTAGAGTAGGTTAGAGTAGAGTAGATTAGAGTAGAGTAGAGTAGAATAGAGTAGAGTATCATTTATTGATCCTGAGGGAAATTCAGGTGTCCTGTAGCATACATACATAGAAACACAAAATACACAAGACAATCAAAGAATAAAAACTGTAAAAAAAAGACATTACACACATAATTTCACAAATGTTAACATAGAGCACAGGCATACATTTAACCAAAAGTTAGATCCCCCACACACACACTCGAACACACACTTGTTTTTTGGTGGGGCTCAGCAACTTGTCAGGTGGCACAACGATATCTAATGCCCATAAATGAATTAGTAATTGGTTGATATTCTGCTATGAGTATGCTTTTTTGGTAGTTCTCTAAAAACAAACAAACAAACAGAATCTATACAATAGTGGCACTGGCTGCCGTTGCGCTGCCCTGACGTGTGCTACTGCTGAAATGTCACTGACCCAGATAGATGTTCTAAATAGCTTCCTAATATTGTGTTAAAATCGGTGAAGAGTCTCGATTCATTCCTATCATTGTATTTCCTAAATGTTTTGTTTGTTTTATTCTTCACAGTTGCAAATGCTAAAATGGAAGCGGAGGCAGGTATGCAGTATTTTTTATTTGCATCACATCTATGTGCAATTTCTGTATAAATGTTAATACAATCGAAACATCTGATGTGGGGTTCTTCAGTGTCTCTGATCTGAATCTATTAGATGTAATTGTTTTCGGGGGCGCTGTGGCGCAGCGCACTAAGCCCCCCACATTTGGGCTTGCATGCCCACCCACGGGAACCCCGGTTCAAGTCCAGTTGGGGTCCCGATCCCCCCATGTATCTCTGTCCCATTTGCTTACTGTCACCATCTTCGACTGTCCTGTCAAAATAAAGGCACCTAAAAATATATTTTAAAAAATCAAAGATGTAATTGTTTTGTATGGAATGATCACAGTAGCCTGGCTCTCACGCAGACCTTTCGTGCTATGTGCATCTTTGTTAAACTTCGTGAGCTCGCACTTAGAACATCCATCTAGGTTAGAACCAGGTTATGATCACAGCACAAGAGGTCTGAAACCAAACAAAGTTGATCGTATCTTATCTCAAGTCGTCTTGATGTTTAGATTATATTGTTGATGATCTCTATCTAGAATGCATTTCTCGAAAGTATCGTAACTAACTATTAAATAACTATTAGCAACTTACCCTTTGGCAGTTTACTAAGTTGCTAACTGGCTAGCAACTACGCATTCGAGAAACACACCCTAGTATGTTTTAGTTTAAATGGCACACTGAAGTCTAGTGAAACACCTGCTGTACTGTATAGGTAATTGACGAAAAAACAGTATATCCTCTGTGCTCCTGTGCCTCACAATCGGTTGCATCAACCGTAAGGTCTCAGTCCAAGTAATGGAGGATCAGGGGAGCAACTCAGACATGGACGTTCAAATGTAATTGCAGGTGCAAGACTATATAAACTGACAATAAAGCAGACTTGACTCACACCCCATCTCCTCCTCCTCTCTCTTGTTGCAGAGCCGGACGCCTCCAAAGCAGCAGGAGGAGGAAATGGAGGAGGCGCAGGCAGCGATGAGGAGAACCTGTGCCGCATCTGCATGGACTCCCCCATCGACTGTGTTCTGCTGGAGTGCGGCCACATGGTGACCTGCAGCCGGTGTGGCAAGCGCATGAGCGAGTGCCCCATCTGCAGGCAGTTTGTGGTGCGGGCCGTGCACGTCTTCAGGTCCTAGTGCAGGTCAGGTCTTTAGTGCAGCAGGTCTTTGCGGCCATTTCACACTGCCTCTGTTCGCTGAAGGTCGTGGAAAGTTGTCTTTCCATGTTGGGTTATTTTTGCATACTGTACATTGTATGTACAAGAGGAGCCACTTGACTTGATACCATGTTTACTGGACTGAACCAGGCATGCCCCTTGCAAGGTCTTGATCATCTTGAATCCACCACACATCAACGCCTGAAAGTTCCATGGAAGTCACATGGAAGCCGCATGGTATGCACATGGAAGGGGAGAAAGTATGTGGCTCCTACTGAATTTTGTAAACATGGTCTGATTGGCTGCTGAATCCATCGCTGCCGTCAAAGTTCAACATCTCTGAACATTTTGGGGGCGGAAGCATAGCTAGGGGAACAAACACACCCAAAAGGCATTTCGAAATCGCCCCATGCAAAGGCAGTGAGATCCTTCAGCGGACGTAGCTAGTGTGAACGAGCCAGTAGTGCAGGCCCGACACCAGTGAGGAGGGTGTATGTGTGTGTGTGTGTGTGTGTGTGTGTGTGTGTGTGTGTGTGTGTGTGTGTGTGTGCAACAGGCCCTATTGGTGGTCCGCCTCCAGCTATGAGACAGCCTGTGCAGCCCACTGGAGGCCAGTTAGTTTACCGTACGTGCACAGTAAATGTTGCAGTGTTAATTCCACACTTGATAGAGTAGGGTCAACACCCTCTGAGGTCTAAGGCTTTTCAGAGGCTTTTAGGCTGCTTGCACCACCCTAACATTTTCAAGTATTTTCATTTTATATATATATATTTGGGACCTGGAAGGTCTGAGGTTTCTAATGGTGTGACTTATATGTTTCAATGACAAAAACTCACAGAGTTACAGATTTGTTTTTGGAGACACATTGCCCTCTGAAGGGCACTCGGACCTCAGAGGGTTAAGAGTGTTACATCCAACCCTCTTAGTGTTGAATCAACACTGCAACGCTTACTGTGTACAGAAATTTTGGTTTCTCTTACTTCCACTTCTACACTAATGCACATAACACAGCAGACTTAGCCAATCTCCTTAAGACCTCTCCTTAAGGTATCTCTCTCTCTCTTTCTCTTTCTCTCTCTCTCACTCTTTCACTCACTACCTCTATCTATCTTTCTCACTCTCTCACTCACTGCCTTTCACTCTCTCTTTCTCACTGCCTATTTCTATTCTCTTACTTTCTCTAACTCACTGCCTCTCTCTCTATCTCTCTCTCTCTCTCTCTCTCTCTCTCTCTCTCTCTCTCTCTCTCTCTCTCTCTCTCTCTCTCTCTCTCTCTCTCTCTCTCTCCATGCAATCTTTATTACTCTCTTAAATGCTGCAACCTTTATAAACTTTCTGGCATTCCAGAGACTGGACAGTACCTTTCTGAGTTTTGTTTACTGTTGTTTCATTATCACAATGTGTCATTCGCATATGTTCATGATGCAATCATATCCGCATGTCTTACAAACATGCTGTCCGTTAGACGGCATAGTGCACTTACAGACGTTCCCCATACGCGGAATTAGCATACAGGGTTTCATGAAGCTTTTCAGACTTTCTAGTTGAACCCTCACTAAATTAAGTCTGCACTTACTGTAGGTGAATCACTTAGTGAAGTTTCGGACTTTCGAGTTGAAGCTTCAAAACAACCTCCCCACTTTAGTGAATCATTTTAGTGAATTTTCAGACTTTTGAGTCGAACCTTCGCTTATAAACTCCCCACTTTAGTGAATCACTTTGGTGACTTTCGAGTTGAACCCTCACTAAAAAATCTTCCTGTTTTAGTGAATCATAATGAGCCAAAAAGAAGTGATGTTTACTTGACAGCCTCTGTGGGCCTGTCTGTTCAGACGTTGAGTTGTATGTACTTTGTAAGAGGTGGCAAGCTGCTACTGAGGGAGGGTAAAGAGGTTACCAAGCAGATGGCAGTAGTCAGTCTGCTGGGCAGGTGCCGTCTGCTAACTACTCCTGAAACACTGTTCAGTAGTGTGAGTACTCTCTCTCTCTTTTACTAGTCTCTCTCTTTTTCACCAGTCTCTCTCTCTCTCTCTCTCTCTCTCTCTCTCTCTCTCTCTCTCTCTCTCTCTCTCTCTCTCTCTCTCTCTCTCTCTCTCTCTCTCTCTCTCTCTTTATCTCTGTACCCTCTGTCTTTCTTGACGTTCTCCACTTTCAGCTTCACAAGGTTTGTGCGATGTAGTGTGGGTGTAGTGGTAAGGGTACAACTGTCAAAGCTCTTCATTGTTTGAAAAAAAATTAAGGAGTTTGAAGTAACCCACCTCAATGCTTATATTAGCCAATAACAAAGGTTGTTATTTACAAGTTGTACATACATCAATAATCTAATGTGACAAAGATGTAATATGAAAGTAGCAGTTTTGTACCCTTGCTTTCAGAAAGCAGACGTTTGCAATTGAGACGGAAGTTGTGTCTTTGAATTGAGCAGCTCTGACCTTTTACTGTACGATAGGGCTGAATCATTCTTGTGTCCTGTTGATATGGCCTACGAGTCGTGCTGGTTAGGGGTGGAGGTTCAGGTCAGAGCTTAGGCCATGTTAACTGTAGTTCATTTCGACAAAGCAGCCAATTTCAACAGAACACCAGCGCAGCTTTCCCTGATCATGCAACATGTCTGTCTGCCTGAAGAGCACCAAGATCTTGACTTTTTTTCCACGTCCAAAAGCAAACCCGTTGTTTTGTTGTTTTGGTATGTTTAAGGGCCTCTTCACTTCATGTTGGGGAATAGGCTCATATCCTGTCTCCCCCACAGTTAACACTTGAGTTGTACAACTTTTGAATACACTCAGCCGATCTTCAGATCTTCCAGTAGCACTTCTGCGGGTAGCTTAGCATTGCATAAATCATTCCCTCCTTCCCAAGATTTTATTCAGGTTTTTATTTAGCACATATGCATACATACATACCCTACATACATGGATATACTTTGGTTGCTGGTCATTTGTGACAACGCCACACACCTCTGAAACCTCACATTGATTTCAAAAACACTTCATATGCATATCGAGGATGATGAATGTATGTCTCGATGGCTATTTTCAAACTCAAATTGGACGCTTCACTTGGATGCATGGTGGTAGAAGACACGTTACAGTACATCCCGCCCCGTTGTCCTTGGGCTGAATGTAAACATTGTGAACTACTACTGTAGTAGTTAACACCGAAACTAAAAAAAGTGTTTTGTAGGTTGAATCAGCACACATTTCCTGTTAATGAACACGGGAATGGTTATTCATGTTTAAACGTTGCTTATTTTGTTTTGTAAGGGATGAAATGCAATACTTGTAGTCTTTGTGGTTCACTCCTCTTCACTCCTTGTCATTCTTCATTGTTGATTGGCTTCCATAAATGGTAAAATCAATGACTGTGAATTACACTGTAAACAGTAATGGCTCCTCTGAGAACCCTCAATTGGCACTGTGTGGGAGCCCCTAACAGTTCTCTGATGAACCTAAGGTGCTTGGAAGAACCCTTTGGTTTCTAAAATGTTCTGCAGAGAACTACCTTTTGGATTCCCCTATGAGCTGAGGGTCCTTTGAGGAACCTTCAAGTTTTTACAGTGTAGAATGTATGGTCATCGGGTAGAACCAATGACTGTATATTAGAATGTATGGTAACTGGGTAGGACTGCAGACAGAACTCCTCCCAGTGAGTTTAATAATGGGATTCAGGTATAAGAAGCTCCTTGTTGTTTCCCAAAGCACATCAATGGCATTATTGAGAAAAGGTCAGTGAAGACAGGGGAGATCCGTGAAAAAGTTGTGAATAGTTAGTAAGGTCGCTTGAGTCAGCCTTTCGATAATCAGAGTTCAAAATCAGAGTTCAAGTCCTTCTTATCAAATACTTGTGATATGAAAAGAACTGGTGTATGTACAGTAGTTTGTACTTACCATGGCATCCAAACACAATTCTCCAGTCTCTATTCAAGGTGACAAAGTAGCACTACAAACATATTCAATAGTAGATCACACAGGAATGTACAACACTGTAGATCCGAAGCAGAGGTATGAAATCAATCGCATAGAACGTCCACACAAATCCACATGTCTCAAAAGAAAACCTTGTGTTATTTACCTATAACGACTTGGATGCCTTTATGACGTATTGTTAGTGTGCCAAATCATTTAGCTCCTCTGCCGTTCGTGCTGTGTGATGATCGTGTGGTCTCAGAGGAAGTACACTACATGTAAAAGCCAAGTGCAAAATTTAGCCAAGAAAAAAAACATGCGTAACGTAGCCGTTCAAATCTTGTGTGGACTGTTTTGAGTAATTTGGAACTAAACACTTAATTGTTGTGACCTCAAAGTACTTCAAAAGCTAATTCAGTGTCTGTGGAGTGCAGTGATTAAAGCACAGGAGTAAAATCTATATTTAATCAATAGTAGACAAGACAAGTATGCTATAGGACGTGTGTGTATGTGTGTGTGTGTGTGTGTGTGTGTCCATGCACAGTATATGGGTTTAATCATAAATGAAGATGCATGCATGCGTATGAACAAGAGGGTTCTCACTATTCTGCAGACCTCTTAAACACTTGGAATGGCTTCTCTTGGTCTATGTGACTTTATGTTGTCCTTACGCTTTATTTTAAAAACAGTGAAGTGGATGATAACAATTGAATAATAATCAGTACTTTGAGTGGCAAAACACGAGTGTTGGAACTAAAAAATGAAGTTGAAGTGCAGTAATATACAGTGAACAGTTACTCTGTAAAAAGTCTGTTACTCCAGGGAGGCTGAAATTGAGAATTGTTGCTACTCCGTACCAGCACATACCCACCCACTTAAAGCACTGATGATGATAATAATAATTATAATAATAATAATTATGATAATAATGATAATAATAATAATAGAATTATTATTATGTTTACATTAACAATGTTGAAAACCACTCATACCATTTGAACTCTGATGTGTTTAGCATTTAATGCATCATTTGGTTGTTGGTTGATTTGCATGTCACAGCTCTGTTTTCTCATGCTGTTTAGACTTGATGGGTAGTATGACTATGAAACATGGGCTTCAATACTGAGTCTACAAATCTACAATACAAGCTTTTAGGATTTATAATTCTGACAAATTATATATTTTTGAAACATGATCATTATATACCGTTGTTATCTTGTTGCTTTGAACAATTTGTTTGACAGTTTTGTAATGAATAAAAGTGCTGAAATGAACCACAGATTTTGTTCCAGGTCTGGTTTTGTCTTAAACTGATTATTTTATTTGTTTCTCTATGAGGTTCAATATGTCTTTGTTCATAGTATAAGTAATTAATTATTTATTTGATCACAGTTACCGAATGAAAGTTATTGTTGAAAGGTAAAAATAACACATTTTATTTTCTCTGTCTGTGATAAAAAAAGAAGTCAGCCATTAGTCATAAATTATACTTTAGATTATTAGATTAAAGGATCGAGAATAACACAGTTTTTTGTTTTTGTCTTTAATTGTGCAAAATAACGAATTAGTATTTTTAAATGGCGCTAACGTGCTGTGATATTTGGCTTTGACCAGTAGAGAGCAGTGTGAAGCTGAAAATCACTTTGGCCTGCAACAAAAATCTGTTGAAAACTTTCACACAAACCACAGACCTCTTGAAGCCTTGGAGAGCTTACTCTAAACATGTTGTGTTTTATGCAGAGAGGCTGAAAAATGCAAGGTCAGCCGACATTTTTCATAATATTTATGAATCTCTCTCTGAGTCTCCCTGTACCTGTCTCTCTCCCCTTACCAAGTGCGTGTGATTGGCAAGATCATTTGGATATGAAGTACTATACTATATAGCTATAATTAACTGGCCACTACTTATGGATATATGCCACGCCACAGTAAAACTTAAATTTCACCCAAACCAATATAAGCGTGGATATCAACTGACTTGTTATGATAATGCCATGTGGTCAAACTTAGTTTTCCCCAAATGCTTCTACTTGGCAGAGAGTGACCGCCTCTTTATTGCCTGCTTTACTGCCTATTATATTTCATTCTCATTTGTCTATTTAACATGTCGGTTATTTTATTAAACACATTGTTTTTGCACTAAGTTTATGTGGAAAGATATCCATAAATGCATTTTGTGTAGCTCTACAATGTCATGGAATAAAAGGTCCCTTCAGCATATCAGAGTTTCATACTTCTAACCATGCTGAATTCCAATAACACACTTAAAGGCCCAGTATGTAATTTTATTAATTAATTTCCCAAATGTATGACACCCATTCACAAATGTGATCTTTTCATGAATGTTTACAGAGTAATAGACAAATATTTAATGGTCTGATAAAAGACAGTAAGTTTTACCAAAGATGCCTGACTGGTCATTCAAAACAGCAGACATGGAAAAGATCCACTTATGAAACATGTGCATTTCAAAGTCATGATGAATGTAGAAGTTGGCAGTACTGTACTTTTAAATACCTATGAAAATGATAAAGAAAGACTGGAAATGATGACATACTCTACCTTTAAGTCTCCAGTGCATCAAGCGTAAGGTTTGGGGTCAAGGCATTTACTGTAACGAAATCAAGGAATGTGGGGAAGGTGTAGATAGACAAAAATGGGATGGGCCCCACCTTACCTGCAATCCAGTTCTATCCGAGTTCAAGATTCTATGTGAGGATCCCTAATTTCGTATGGTATGATGCCAGGGGTGTCACAATAAGGGGGTAAAGTGGGACTGAGTCACCAGGGCCCACACTTGTCCAGGGGCTCCTAAAGCAATTATATTCTCTTTTTTTTTACATGTTGACCTCTTAACAAAGAGCCTCTGTTATAACTATATAACAATATAATTGTCACCAAAATTGTAATGGCCAAGTTTTAATCTATTAGTTAAGGCTCTCGATAATGTCATATCAATGTTGTTGATATATTTACACAGACCCGCCAATCCGCACAAAGAGGCTACTATCTTATAAACAGAGGGGGGGACTGCATCCACAAGGTCTAGAACGTGGTGCTACGCCCCTGTGTGATGCACCTTATTGTGGTTCATGAATGGTAGGGAAAGGTAGAGAGAGAGAGAGTTCTTTGTCTTTCCCTAGAGCACTTAAACAGCAAGAGAGGAAATGGCCTTCAAGGTATTGTAGTTTAGTGGTCTCCGATCGTGACATGGCCGACTTAGTATTTGTTGAATTCCTAGCACTCTTAAAGTCATCCATCAAATGGATTTTCTTTCTCATTTTTCACTGAGAGGTTTTTGCCGCCTGGCATATTTTCGGAGAGGTTTTAGATGTCTCAATGAATCGGCAGCCCAATTTTAACTCCGCCACAACTTTAGGTGGTGTGTTTATGGAGGTTTCCGTTTGCTTTCATGTCCGATTTAGTTCGCTCAATGTTCCTATATTTACATGTAGGTTTCAGATGGATTATCCGTTTACAAAAAAAAAACGAAATCATGTGGCGGTGTCTCTACAATGGAGCCTAGATGATGGGGGAGCGTGGACATGTTTAGACTGCGACGGTGGAGACACTGCGGCCTTGTTTGTATACACAGATCTGTGCTTGGGCGGGAAACACAGATAACACCTAGAGATGAAATGACATGATAACACGAGGGAAACAAAGAGCTCACAGTTTTGCGTGCCTGCAGCATTCAGCGGTAGAAAAGTCTAGAGCGGGGAGAGGCGGAGATGGGAGTGTAGATTTCAGACGTGGATAAATGGAACTTCCTATGAGCAATGCAGGAAAACGTGGTGGCTGAGGCCACCCATTGCTCTCTGAAAGCTGTTGAAATCTGAGTTAAAGCCTCTCCCAAACTCACTGGCCACACGGTGAACATTACAAGGTTCCTCGAAGAACCTTCAGTGGTCACTGAGGAGTTCTCTGATGAACCTACAGGGGATATGATGAGAGGTTCCTTAGAACCTTTTGGGGTTGCCCCAGAGGGAATGAGAAAACTGGCAAACTGAGGGATTAGTAAAGGTTGTTTGTTTTGGGGAACTTTTAAAAGTTCTTTAAGGACTCTTGGGGGACTTCCAATAACCTATTATAGGCTCTTCAGAGAATTTGTGGGATCCCTATACGTAGGTTCCTCAGACAGACAACTTTTAAAGACTTTAAGGTTTTAAGGCTTCTCTCTGTCAGTCTGTTGACCTTGACCTGTCCCTCTTGAGATTGAGGTTTCGAAGTTCATCTTGCTTTGCTTCAGCCTTTGTTTCAAGTGCCAGTCATGTTTACATGTTTACTGTCAGTAGGGCTGGATTACTCTACTTTCCCTCCATGGAAAGCTTAAGTTTGCCCTTGGTTATGACCTTGACCTGTTCTTCTTGAGGTTCAGGTTTTTATGTTCAGCTTACATCTCAGTCCATATTGTCAATTATTGTCAGTTTTTTGTTCGCATTCTCCCTTGTATATTTTCTTTTTCAATGTTCTTTTCTTCAGTTTATTGACTCATCGGCAATGGGGGAAATGCCATTTCAACCTTGTGGTCTTCCTGAGATTCAACAATGAACTGTCACTTATTTGTTCAGCATCTGGTAATGTGCTCTAAGTCCAGCTACAAGCAATTGTTGTGCTTTACCTGCAGTTCGAAGTTGTTTATTTAGCTGAGGTCCAGCCTTTGTGTGAAGCAGCAGTCAGGGCAGCAGTCATGTTTACTGTCAGTTGGACCTTGACCAGTTCTTGTTTGAGGCTTCTATGCTCTATGTCTTCTATGCTTTATATCCAGTCCATTTGGGTAGATATTGTGCTTTTACTTGCAGTTTGAAGTGGAACATTTTCAGTCGCTACAGTGGGCCTATTTTGCTGTGGGGGTCCAGCCTTTGTGTGAAGTAGCAGCAGTCAGAGTCTGTTTACTGTCAGTAGGCCTGGATGATGTCGTCTCAGGGTGCTAAGTGGAAAGATATGTATAAATATATTCAAGCGATGATGGCACATCAAATGGCGGTCCAGTGGAATTGCTAAGATTAGCACCTGCTAGGGGATTTTTTTACGAGTGCGGGTACTGGCGTTCTGGACTATGTGCACAGGTCAATCTGAGGATAGTGCTGACAGACGAGCGCCCTCTCAGATGTTTGATCTGTCGTTTGAATAACCGCCACAGAGTACAACTAAAGAGACTGCTTGACTGCGAGAGGCACACACGGGCAAATCTCTCTCTCTCTCTCACACACACACACACACACACACACACACACACACACACACACACACACACACACACACACACACACACACACACACACACACACACACACAAAAACATACTCATTCACTCACTCGTTCACTTTGTATCTCTGCCTCTCTTTCACCTCTCTAACGCTCACTTTCTCTCTCACCTTTTCTGCAAAGGTCTTACCAGGGTAAAGGGCAGGATGGCTTTTGTTTATCACCTCGGTGCAGTTGACATTGCTAACAATGTGGCACACAGTCATAATTCACTCTGGACCTTCTGCCTGGCTTTGGTGGTAATCCGAGTCCTTTTTCCATCTTATATTCAGTGCTGTGGTCATTACTGTTTTCCTCCACTAAGTGTGATTATTACCTTTCCTCTTTTTTGTGTCTCTGTTTAATAAAAGGTCTGGAAAAGAATGAATAGGCTGAACAAAATAAAGAAATACGCCACCGCAACCCGTATTCCATTGTTTAAGTGAAATGTGCACTTCGAGAAAAGCCTATCCTGTTCCGTTCAGGAGAACGAAATATTTTTCCCTACTATATCAGGCAGCGGGGTTGGGGGTCGCTTAGGGGGGTGCAGTAAAGCCACTAGTGTTTTCTTTTAAACATCTCTCTTTGCATATAAAGTGAGGAGGCCATTTCTCTCTCTCTCTCTCTCTCTCTCTCTCTCTCTCTCTCTCTCTCTCTCTCTCTCTCTCTCTCTCTCTCTCTCATTCTCTCTCTAAGCCACTGTATAATTACTAACACATTTGACAGCTCAGCTTTTTCCTAATGTTTTTCTTCAAATAATTCTAATACGCTTCTGCCCAACGAGAGAGCGAGAGAGAGAGAGAGAGAGAGAGAGAGAGAGAGAGAGAGAGAGAGAAACGTTTTCTCCACACACTTGGACAATCATATTTCAAGGACAGGTTTCTCTTGGACGGCGTGCCGAGCGGTAGATGGGATCGGGGGGCGTAGGGGGAGAAGCTTAATGGGCAGAGTGGTGCTTTGTCAACGGTAAACAGTGCTGTGCTGCCCCGGCCTGCGTTGGTTCTCTGGTGAGCTGTTTGTCCTGGCGCAGCGCTGGGTAGGTAGTGAGATGGGCCCATGGCAGGCCTCAGACCAGCTGGCGCCCATGTTTATTGTGAATGAAATAGAGCAGAAATGAAAAAAAGGCAAGCGAAGGCTCAGACACGGGAAAGAAAGAGGGAGAGCGAGGGAGTGGGGAGGGAGGAGGGAGGAAGGGGTGGGGGGTAGACAGAGGTAGACAGAGAGATCTTTGAGAATTCTGAGAGAACTTTAAGAAACTGTGACTGTCCAATGTGGAACGGTGTTATATGGTTTTCATTGGGTACATCCCAGTCTGATGGGGACAGCATGATGGACAGCATGGTCTCCACCAAGAACTGGAGGGAGAGAAAGATAGATGGAAGAGTGGGATCAAGGAGAGATGGAGGTAGACAGAGAAATTGTTATTTGACCTTTGTTTAACCCATTTAAGCCTAAGGCACTTGCAAAAAAAGCCTCCTGAATGCATAAGCCCTTTTTGTGAAAAGGTCAGGGGCGGAGCTACAGGGGTGGCTAGGGGGGCATTTGACCCCCCAGAAATCTGATTGGCTACCCCAGGTGCTCCCCCAGAAAATGGACAGGAGCCCCGCCCACTCACGTTACATGAAGCGCATAGATCGCCTGCAAATCGCTATCGCGAGTGAAGAAAGGATAACCATTTTTCCCACACACATTTCGATGCAAGTCTGTGTACACACCACCCTCGTGAATTTACAGTAGGCATATGGGGTACCATTCGAAAGCTTAGAATCCCCTCTGTCTAGTGGTATGCATGGCAACTCTCTGTCTTGTACGGTCTGACGGCAATGATTCATAGAAGCAGATGTGTGCTTTTCCGTCCTGAAGAAGAAAAGCCTTAGTGAAAAAAACTGCTTATTTCAGTCCAGATTCATTTCATTTTCCTTTTGAAAAGTTAGCTGTGTGCCATTGAAGATTTTTCAGTACTAGGCCTATATATTGCTCTATTGCCCATGTGATAAATAAATAGATTCGCTTTTGGTGGTAAATGAAAGTAGCTTCATGATTAATTCCTGTGAATTCAACTCAAACCTCATGTCTAAAGTCCAAATATTCACTGGCATAATACTAATTGCTGTCTTTGTGTTGGAATAGACTAGATGCTAATGAGTATTTTAAAAGAATGTCCTTACATCACCTTTGATAGCATTGTTATATGTGTGAATTGTAGCAAGCTCTTAGAAGCATCGCCACATTTCAGTGACTGGATTTTATGGAAGTAACTCTGAAATCTGAAGTCTGAGTTCAGACTTAAATTATTCAGTTTCAGTTTCAGTTTCAGTTTATTTGACAGGCACTTGCCCAAATCAACACAAAACATACGTTATACACATCATGACAAACCACACAGATTAGACATCACAACACAAAAAGGCACAGAATAAGATGACTAAAATCTATACAAACATTGTGTCCAGTGAGCTCTCATCCTGGATGTATACCTTGCACTACTCACAGATGGATTACAAAGTGCCACCATTATACTATTGGTAGAAACATCCAGGCGCTGTGTAAACTTATGCATCAAGTTCCTCAAAAGTGCATGCAGTGTGCTTACTCCTGCGCAGACAAACATCAGGCTAGCACTCCCTCCTCTGGGAACCTTAAGTAAGATTCTCAATGCATCATTGTATGCAACTTGTAGCTTCTGCATGCTGGACTTCTTGTATAAAGACCAGAGGTGTGCAGTGTAAAGAGGTGTGTTATTGATGGGAAATTTGAAATTACATAAAAACACAGATGGTAGAAAATAATTTGATTAACTCTCAGACACCTAAGCATTAATTTCCTTTCAACTTCAAAGTCTTTGATGCAGAAACTTTTATGTTCATTTCTGAGAATTCTGTAGAAACGTTGAAAATCTGCAATACTGGGCATCAGTGAAAAACTTATCTTTATCATCTCACATCACTATATGATTCTCACATACATAAACACAGATAGCCTACAGGTGTATACACCTGTCAGTGTATTCCAATTGCGTAGCACCCAGGTATTAGCATTTTCCTTCCAAAAAGAGCAGCCCTTCATATCATTCTTTACTCAAAAACTTATGTTTCCCACATTTCTGTCACATCTATGGAGAAAAAATGGTAGCCTACCTATTCAATTATTACCTCTACAATGGTTTAAATGTATTCAGAAAGGACAGAAAGCAGTTAATAAAAATGGCCATATTTTACTTGAAATGTGATATTTTCTATATTAATAGGCCCTACTATTTTCTATCTGGAAATGACTGTGTGGTGTTGGGATATGTAATTTGAATTAGGTTCAGCAATGTAAGGCACATAGCTCTTTGTAAATCTTGCCATTTGCAATGCAATGGGTTTCTGAGGGAAAAAATCACAAAAAAATCACATCACAAATCACCAAAAGACATAAATTGTGACTGATTACACTTTGACATAATCGGAGACCTAAAACTTAAGGTTGCAGTTATAGGGTGCACTTTAGAAGGGATTCAGTGACAGCATCTTACAGCAGGTGTTAGGGTTGCCAAATGTGACCAATGATTACCAACCCAAAAATACTCAAAAGAACACCTTAAAACTAAAATCCTGCCAGATTTAAACAGAAGTCTTGATTTATATGACGACAAATTTACAGAATACCTGCCCAAAGCCCTTTTTTAACCCATAGATGACCATCGGAAACCGTTCAATCTGGTACCAGTGACGGGTGTCATAAGAGCCTGGGAATATCATTCTCTTTAGGCCTATCTATTCTATAGTGTTTGAGTGTTTTTTTCTTTGTGTAAGAGTATGCCCCTGTGAAATTCATGTGGCTACCCCATTGCCTCCCCAATAATACATGTCTGGTTCCGCCACTGGAAAAGGTGGTGACCTCACCTAGAAAAACCTAAATATCTCGGTCTCAGAAGCATATAAAAGCATGAAATAAGCTTCATTTAAAAGGTAGGACCCTCATCTTGCATGAGAATGTGTTCATTCAGCTCAAACATACCCACATTCTTAACCCCTTAGCGCAGCACTATGGCTCTCTGTAATGTCATGGCAATGTTGTTATGATGTAGTTAAGCATTTTCAGCAAGTGAATAGGGTCGCCGGCGACCCCTGCTGCAGTAAGAGGCTACATAAAAAATGAAATATCAAGAGCCTGAATGCAGCGTCTATGTCGCTCTAGGCACCTAGGTCAGTGCAACGTATACGCAGCATCAGGATTGAATGGGTTAACCAGGAAAGTTCCATTGAGGTATAAAACCTCTTCTTCCAGGGAGAATTTGTCACTGACCCGTGTGGACCACTGGTAGCTGTGTGTGTTAATGGACACACTCTGATGATGATAGACATCATCTCCACCAAGAAGTGTGTGATATAAGCCATAGGTCAATCTTGTTTTCTCTAGTTGTGACCAACAGAGAGTTGTTCCAGCGTGTCGAATGTAGGAAGTTTTTGTCAAATATTGCACAAATATAGTCCTCACCTCAACCTCTGAACCGCTCGCTGCTGCCAACAAAACAATGTACCCTGCAAACCTTTAAAAGGCCACCTGGGAACATTTGTTCTTTTCCCCCCACAACCCCGGTTGCAATGCAACTCTCAACGTGCATGTTTCCCACTCCAGCAAAGCATGCAAGCAAACAGCATTCTGCCCGGGGTCTGTTTCCATCATTTTTTATACGTATATCACTCCCGCGCTGTGCAGTACTGCGCTCCTATTGTAGTGGCCCTGGAGCACACGGCCTCGTGGGTAATTAATGTACTTTCGCAGCATTTACCTACGCCCCCTGCAGCTTTAAGTGTTTTGGTCTCAGGTTGGCTGCGTGTGAATGTGTGCTTTGTCTTAATGTAACCCCGGCCGCGCGCACAAGGGGTCATTTAACTTACAGTTAGAGTAATTATTATTAGGCCTGTTGCGTGCGTACCTGCCCCGTGGCGTGCCGTGGTGACTGAAATTGCCAGCAATTAGTGTCATACATAATGTGGAGAAATGTATTTTATTGGGGCCTATGCAGAGAATCGACATTGTACACTTGGGGAAGATTTCCACCCCATGGTATTCTTAATGGAGTACCACTATTGCGGTACGTATTACCCTAGATACATATTAAAGAAATGCGATTAAGAAATATTTGTTTGTGTTCTTGTAAATACTGGTCTATGAATCAGCAAAATAATGCGGATTCTGAAAAAACAGACTACTTGTGAAGCAGTTTTGCAGTGGGAATCGACTGTCCTTATCAGCAACTTTATAGTAGCCTAATTTAACTAAAAACTCTTATCTGCAACTTTATCTGAATCTGTCTCTGCTATCTGCAACTTCCATATCAAAGTAGAAGTATTTGCTGTGATGAAATTGAGACCACAAATAAAAAATATTTAATTCATAATAACAATGATGAGGAAGGGGGGAATTCACAATGCATCCACTACCCACTATAACAGACATGTTCAACAAGGAGCCTGCGGGTGAGATGCGGGCCAGATACGGCCCAGCGACTGAAGTAGCCTTAATGAGCACTGTCCCACCAGTGGACCGCTATAATAGTCGTTGAAAAGACTTAACTACCATAGTACTGCACTACTACAGCTTAACACAGAGCATTTAATAATGCATTGCCAATTAGTAATGTCATTGCTGTTCTGGTGACAGCAAATCCTTAACATGTCTGAATGGGTTAAAACTCATGAACAGCAATTCAACGGATTGGTTCTGTTATGTTGTGATTTTCCATTCGGCCCTCTTGATACTGAAGTTGAGCAGCACTGCGCTACAATATAGTAAACAAGGAAACCAAACTGGTGCAAATGAGAAGACAGTCAGTGAAAGTGTCCGTGTCAATGCCACATGATACAGCTCATCATCGGGTCATGGACACCATCATTAGCTCCACGTGAATGTGCCGCCCTTGGTGCCAAACAGTGGCCACATCCCTGCCCTTCATGTCTATATTAGCTCTGCCCTGCCCTGCCCTCTATGTAGGGGACATGTCACCAGGCCTGTCACAACCAGGCAAGCAAATTAGGCAAGTACCTAGGGTCCCAGATGGAAAAGGGAGGGTGTTAATGACTGGCTCTGTACTTGTATGTAAATGACAGCAATGGCAACTCTGCAAGTGTGCCAGCACCTCCCTAAGTTCCCTAACTGAAAAGTGCACTGATAGTAAGTAAGTAAGTAAATAAGTAAGAAGTTTAATTTATAAAGCACATTTAAACAGCAAGAACTGACCAAAGTGCTGTACAGTGTCAGACTAAAATACTAAAATTAAGCAATACTGCAATCTGAAATCTCTGTCAAAGTGGGCCCTCCCCAATTGTTTGAAGAGAAGGGCCCCAAGTCCCTCTTGGCCTAGGGCCTCAAAATCCCTTGAAACGGCCCTGCATGTCACTTGTCTGCATGACTGCATACTCAGTGGGAGCTGGGTAGGGAGCAGGGTGCTGGTTTGCGGTATCAAAGGCCAAAGCTGCCATAGGAGTGCACTCGCTGTTGCTGGCATGCGCTGCAGGTATCTATCTAGACGTGTGATACCATCACTCCAGCCCCATAGCATGTCGCACTGCTATCTCACTCATCTCAGGCTTGTCCTGGCGTAGAAACATACACAAATACACACATGCATGCTCACGCCACACGCACGCACACACACACACACACACACACACACACACACACACACACACACACACACACACACACACACACACACACACACACACACACACATGCATGCACACACGCACACATACACACATACACACACACACAAGGATGAGGTCGCCTCTATGGCAGTAAGATCTTGTAGCAGCTTATGAATGATAAGAGAGAGGAAAGGTAGCACAGCACAGTCAACAGTCATCTTAGAGCAACCCATGAATTACGTATCCTGCTGGTTTAATGTACTCGTGCAGCATTCGATTAACATGTTTTTCTGTATGCAGTGCACAGATCTTGTCACTTACAGTAAACCTGTGGGAGATATACACCATAGTGGAGGATACAATAGCTTATACAGCCAACGTTCAAGTTTCAGAGATACGTCCACCTCTCCATAACTGTCCACTTTTCCATACATTGTCTTTACAATGGAGTGAAAGCTATGCAAATGACTCACAAAATAAATAAACCCTGGGGGTGCTGTGCAAGGCAAGGCAAGGCAAGGCAAGTTTATTTGTATAGCGCATTTCATACACAGGTGCAACTCAATGTGCTTCACAAAATTAACAAATGCAAAAAGAAAGGAAACAGGGAAGAAAGAAGGAAATAAATTAGATTCAAAGAACATTTAAAACATTCAGCTAAAACACAAGGTAAATAATAATAATAATAATAAAATAAAATAAAAATAAACATAAAAAAATAAGAATTTGAGCTAGGGGAAAGCATCTGAGAACAGCTTTGTCTTGAGTCTAGATTTAAAGCTATCAATATCATCTGGAAGCTGGTTCCAAAGCTTTGAAGCATAGAAGCTAAAGGCTGCCTCTTCACACTTTCTTTTGACTTTTGGAATCACCAACACATTCTTCTCAGTTGACCTTAGTTACCTGGTTGGTACATACAGCTGAAACATAGCCAGTAAATATGTGGGTTCCATTCCATTTAATGATTTAAACACAAGTAGCATTGCCTTAAAATCAATTCTGTAGCTTACTGGGAGCCAATGCAGCGATCTTAAAATTGGAGTAATGTGGTCGAACTTCCTTGTTTTTGTAAGAACCCTTGCTGCTGCATTTTGTACAAGTTGAAGCTGTTTGAACGTATTTTTGGAGAGGCATGTAAAAGACTGTTACAGTAATCAACCTTGCTAGAAATGAAGGCATGTATTAGCTTCTCCAGATCATGTTTAGACATAAGCCCCCTAAATTTAGATACGTTATTCATGTGAT
>NC_085863.1:35991381-35998881 GCF_034702125.1 Engraulis encrasicolus
TGACATTGACATGCAAAGGCTGTGTGTTCATTTAGAGCGGTCCGTGTATATTTTCGTTCATTCACTATTCTATTTTGGATATCACACGAGAAAGGAATAAGGACTCGTTTATGATGATTTACGCTTGAACATCAGTTTATGAAATAGAACCAAACGCCATATTTTGCTATTTTGTAGGTACTGAAAATGAAACGCTGAATCTTAGAAAAAAAGAGAAGAGCAATAAAGAAAAACGCCCTTCTGAATTGCGTCTTTTGTTTATTCAGAATTCGGGTGACCTGAGAGTAAATCCTGGAAGGCTGGTTTAGCCTTCATTACATGGTTTCTTTGGAGGCAAACGGACTTTGCAGGCATTGTTGATGCAATATACAGAACGTTGCTACACTTCAACGATGTGGTCGATCTGTGATGACTGTGCGAGGAATTTGTGTCATGAGATGGTTGCGTAGGCTATCCATATCAAGCAAGCGCCACAAGCATGTGCATACGCGTCACCACCATTGAGTAGGGCGTCCTAGAGGGGGGTAGAAGAATGATTTACTGTCTATTTTTTTACTTAAACTTATCAACCAATTTAACTTTCGAAACAACATTTCATGTGCTTATAGGCTGGTCTTAACACTTGATTGTATTTGGCCATATAGCCTATTATAGCGTCCTAATCCAACAGAAGTGCAGCTGTGCGACCGGGACAGATATCTTCGATGGGAAGGGGTAGACCAACTGTCATCGAGAACATTGACAGTTCTTACGATCAGCATCAGTTTCACAGTTCATCTCAAGCCTTTAGGTGTATCTACCCGGACATATTGCTTTCCAACAATATCACTAATGTTCCAAATACACCAAAGCGAAATGTGTATTCAACATGCGTAAAACTTGGTATGGAGAGTGCGCGCTTCAGCTCATTACACTTGCCAGAATACGCAACAGTTTGCGTGAGAACACTGCTTTGGACCGTTTGCTCCCTAATGCATATTACTACATGTGAAAGGGTATAATAGGTTATTGTTTCCAGAGACTTTAGCCTTTATTTAGACTCTAAAGTTGAGTCCATAACATAAAGGGAACTTCATCTCTATTTTATAAGGCGGACGCACGCTCCAATACAGGCCTAACCATCACGCGTGCTGCGCATAGGCCTACTAGCCTGTACATCGCAAAAATATTTTTCATCATTCTATTACTTTTCTGATGCGACTCAGACGGCAAACTTTCCTTCCGGGTAAACAGAGGGGGAGGGGTCAGTCAAATGAAATTCAATAAATGAATAGCCAAATATCACAAATTGAAAAACGATCAAAAATGTTGTCATTTTTTTATAATGCTATTATGGTATGAAGTAACACATGCAGAAAACAAAATACAGCCATTTCTGCTTGTATTGCTTTAATCAAAACAAGAAGTTGCACCCTTTTTTGAATTTCATATTTCATTCCAAAATAGAATAATGAATGAACGAAAAAGTACACGGACCTAGAGAGAACTTTTTTTTCTAAATTTGTTTTCCGATTAAAAAAAAGAAACATCTTGTTTTTTCTTAGCCTTTATTGACATAAGACAGTCCAAGATGGTGACGGGAAATGAGTGGGCGAGAGAGACGGGGGAAGGATTGGGAATTGACCGAACGTACGTAGGTCCCCGGCTCTATGGGTCTTTTCTTTTTGCACCTGTCGCAGACCTTCTCTTTGGAAGCATTTCATATTTAAATCACTATGAAAAGCGAGAGAAAAACAATGTGTGGGTACAGTATTATTTTACTTTATTCCTCTTTAAACTGTCAACATAAACAATTAATGACGTGGCACTGTCACCACCGTCACATCTGCCAGACTTAGACCTTGATCCTCCATATCCCTATAGGCTACTAGGAAGTAGATCATCGCACAGCCTCTTTTCAAATCTCCTCAAACTCTTCCCGTAAGCTGCGAAGATCAGTGGCGATCACACTGTGAGCAGCTCAGACAAAAGACCCGATATGAATGGCAATCTCACCGTGGAGCAGAAATACCCTCTTGTCTGTGCAGTGATTTGGACGCCACTGCACTCGGCCTACCCTGTGCCAGAGGTGATGACAGATGAACAAAACTGGCACAGCTTGGCAGGGCATTTAGCAGTAACCGGCCGGGTTTGTCAGCTCTTTACAGGCCCCGACGGAGACCGTGAACCCTCCCGCTTGCTGCTCTCTCTCGCTCGCCTGCTCGCTTGCTGGCTTTATTTATTTGAACACTGTCTGCAGGAATGATTTGATGCCTCCCTTATTATCCGGCTGCCAACAGCAGTGGTCAGACAGAACAATGGGAGCCTCATCTGGAGGGCCATGCTGCTATGGATGTGGCCTATGGCAGGGATTCTCTGGCTTTTTAGGGGCCAGCCAGGGACCCCCCTAATGGAGCCGAAAACGTTGCCGAGGACCCCCTCGAAATGTTCTCCACAAATTACAGTTACCACAATTTGTTTTAACACAGTATTCATTTTTTAGACCGTTTTGACGCACAACTGGGGCGTATCCCATTCCTACATAATGGAGGGACAGTTATTTAATCACATGTGTGGCTACTGCTATAACAATTGTGTGTATTGCGTTGTAACAACCTTCTTCACCGTACCCCTGGCAATACACCAGGGGGCCTCAGCAATGGAATCAACTCATTTGAGGATCTTCTTCTTCTTCTTCTTCTTCTTCTTCTTCTTCTTCTTCTTCTTCTTCTTCTTCTTCCTCTTCTTCGCTGTGTATGTTGTTACTCGGTTGTGACTTAACACCCTACACCAACACATTCAACCTTAAGTGTGCCCCTCCCAAAAAAGATACTTAATAATTAATTGGCGCCCTCCAACGCCCTCTCTTTGGCGCCCCCCTCTCTCTGGCGCCCCCCTGCAAGGCATACTTCGCATATACTGTAGTTGCGCCCCTGAGCACAGACACAGTAGTTGCAGTTTCACGAGTCAAATGCTCCTTTTACTGAAGGAACTCATTAAGACTCATTATCCTCTTGTGCGTTGTGCGCTTGGTACCTTTTTAACACTTAGTTCTACTATCAATGTGCAATAATGAAATAAAATAGATACCAATGTCCCATACATAACGCTCTTCTTCTCAAACTTCTTTTTCTTTATACCAACCACGGCAGTTACAACTACTGCTACCACCAGCACGACTACCACTGCTACCAACACTGTAATAATATCGGGGCCCAAATTTATATTTTATATTTGTTCAAGCATCTGTGGTGGGTTGACCCAGTTAAGGCGCTGGACTGGACTCGATGTGCTAGCCATGAGGCCTGACAGGACTTTCTGGGAAGATGGATGGCGTCGCTTTCGGAGATGCCAATCAAGAAAGCGTGTGGGAGCAGTTTTGGTGAAGGATGGGGGGTGGTGGAGGAGGAGGCCTTGTCATGACCGTGCCCGAGCGAGCTCGTCGTCTCGGCAAAACTGCTGTTCCCCGTGGAACACTTGCAGGCCGCCCAGGAATGTTCATCTCCCATGGTTCAAAGGGCACGGCGAAGGCGTGGCGTTCCTTTGCGTGCGCCCCTGCCATGGGAATAGGTGGAAATATGAGGTCTCTTTAGATTGCCAGGCATCCGCACTATGTTGGACTGGACTCCCATTCCTCTCCTCTCCTCTCCTCTCCTCACCCCCTCCCCTGGCCACTTGGCTTGGTCTTACAGTTCTGTGCAGCCGCCACCACCACCGCTGTCGATCAATGTGTTTCCATTGGAGAGCAAGTGATGTTCAAAGAGTGTGTGTATGTGCGTATGTATTACTTTTCATGTGTGTGTGTGTATGTGTGTGTGTGTGTGTGTGTGTGTGTGCGTGTGTGTGTGTGTGTGTGTGTGTGTGTGTGTGTGATTTATGGATATGTTTCTGGAAGTGTGTGTGTGCGTGCGTGCGTGCGTGCGTGTGTGTGTGTGCATGCATGTATGTATGTATGCGTGTGTGTGTTCACGTGTGTGTGTGGGTGTGTTCATGTGTGTGTGTGTGATTTATGGATATGTTTCTGGAAGTGTGTGTGTGCGTGTGTGTGTGTGTGTGCGTGTAAGCACGTGTAAGCATGCGCGTTTGTGCGCATGTGTATGCCTCTGTGCCTGTGTGTTTGTCTGCTTGAATGTTAGAAAGAAAACTGTGTGTATGTATGTGTGAAGGAAAGTGTTAGTGCTTACCCAAATAGTTAGGCCTGCGTCAACACAAAACTGGGAAGCCTAAACAGCATTCTTTGCTTGAGTTCACCCATGGATTAGGAAGTGCTGTATGCTCACCTTTTTCACTCAGTAAATCTAAGCTGTTGCTCATTTCTGTATTTCCAGCCAGTTTAATTCAGGCATACAGTACTGTACTGTACAGAGGCGATATAGGGGTAGGCTGAGCATAAGAGGAGGAGGAGGAGGAGGAGGGGGATTTCATATAAAATGCTCTGTGTAATAACTCTTTGCCGTTTTTTTTCTTTCTTTTTTCTTGTTTTCCGCCCCCCAATTTCTGAAAGTATTTGCTTTCCTTGGCATGACACATTCTGTTCATAGTTTGGACACGGCTGACTGGCGGTGGCGGGTGCCAGCGTGAGTGCTCAGTGCTGCTCCACTCCACTCCACTCCACTCCAGTCTGCTCTGCTGTGTGTGAGGAGGACTAAACTACACTACAGTAGGCTATAGTACGCTTGGGTGGACCCACTGGCACGGCACGACATGGCCCACAAGCAACGGTGGTGGGTCAGAGTCAGATTCAGAGAGGAGAGGTGTATAACTACATTCAGTGCTGCTGACAGCTTTGTCTGGCACGGGGATAAAGTCAATTCTAACAGCTCCACACCTGAGACACACTGTACATTGTAATGAGAACTAAATTCTGGGGCCGGAACAACTGGCCATGTTGTCCCCCCTCTGTTGACTTCCCTGATGACATTATACCCATACATATACACAGAGGCGATTCTAGGGACAGCAGGGGCCCCAAGCGAACATTGAAAGCAGAATTTCCACTACTGTAGTACAGTCTCAGCTGTTATTTGTCGTCTAGGGCAGTGTTTCCCAACCAGGGGTACGTGTACCACTAGGGGTACGCGAGCACACTGCAGGGGGTACTTGGAAAGATGTTGTTATTATAACAAATGTATGGAGCAGTCAAATCAGGACAGAGAAAGCGATATATAACAGGAATTAGGGGGTACTCATGGCTCAATTAAGAGGTTTAGGGGGTACGCGAGACAAAAAAGGTTGGGAAACACTGGTCTAGGGGTCCCCAAGTGGCAATATACGCCTCTGATTATACAGCATTCATGAGCAGGTTGCAGGCTGCTGTTATTGCACACCCAGCACACCACCTATTCACACTCCTACCAGCAGGGAAAAGGTAACTCGGTCAGTATCCCATGCAGTACCACACGTTTTAGAGAAAGTACCTACCCACAAGCCATCCGCCACTTACT
Source organism: Engraulis encrasicolus (assembly GCF_034702125.1). Lineage (NCBI taxonomy): Eukaryota > Metazoa > Chordata > Actinopteri > Clupeiformes > Engraulidae > Engraulis > Engraulis encrasicolus. The sequence goes on from NC_085863.1 coordinate 35,996,805, forward strand.
AAATATGCACTAGCACTTTTCGCAGTTACTCCACTACCTGGCCTTCCTACCTCTCTTATTTACTTCGCACAATGTTACTAAAATTCTGAACAACCCATGCACTTTTAATATTCCATTACACTTTTCAATGTCTCCAATGTTTTTGTATGTCATTCCCTCATTATTTATTTATATATCCCCTGTTTTTATTTCATATGACAATGGGAGTTGGAGTTTCCCAGGTGGGCTTTCACACTTTCACTTCACTTTCACTTACAGTAGATTCATGACCCTTTCCCCTGTCTCTCTTTCTTGTTCTCTCTCTTCTCTTTCTCTGTTCTTTGTCTTTTCTATCTCTCTCTCTCTCTCTCTCTCTCTCTCTCTCTCTCTCTCTCTCTCTCTCTCTCTCTCTCTCTCTCACACACTCACTCTGTCATGCATACACACACACACACACACACACACACACACACACACACACACACACACACACACACACACACACACACACACACACACACACCCATAGGGGTCATTGGGCTGCCACTTTGCTGAACTGATTAGGAATGCAGATGTGTTTTGGTTTTCAGAGAGTACAACACTGGGCCACACACTCGCTCCACTTTACACAATGTGTGTGTGTGTGTGTGTGCACTTGCGCGCGTGTGTGTGCGTGCATGCATGTTTGTGAGGGGTTTTCAGAAGAGAGTACAAGACTTGACCACTCGGTGCATTTTACACAATGCTCTTTTTGTTTCTTGAAAAAATATTGTCGATATATCAAAACTGTCCTCATCTGGCAACAGACACCGCCACATCGGTCACAAAGCACCGTGATGAACGAGGCGATAAGTGATGGTGTTATAGACAGCCCAGGGATTAGTCCTGAAGTGATGTATTGGGTGTGAGATGGATAGATAGCACACGCTGCTTGCCTCCATAACAAGCTCCTTCATCTAACAAGCCGCATGGTGTAGAGCAGTGGTTCCCAAACTGGGAGTACTGTAGGGGATCCTTAGGTGAGGTGCAGAGTTATTGAAGGAGGGTCACAGAGAGAAGGGAGTATTTGCAGAAAATCTTGAATAGATCCTTTCATATACAGTACGTAACCCCCCTCACCACCACCACCACCGGTCAAACACACACATACACACAAACACGACACATGCACAGACACACAGACACACACACACACACACACACACACACACACACACACACACACACACACACACACACACACACACATATACGCACACACACACACGCGCGCACACACACACACACACACACACACACACACACACACACACACACACACACACACACACAGTTTGTGTCCCCTTCTGCTCGCTTTTGACCGTCCAGGTTAATGAGTCTACTGAGGAGATGACTGGAAGTTCACGGAAAGATGCTTTCATTTTATAACTACTGATGCTTTCATATTATAACCATTCCATAAATCAGTTAGTAACACTATTTTAGTGTTAAGTAAATTAGTAACACTACTTTGTTTTTCGTTGTTGTTTTTTTTCGTTTTTATTTTGTAAAGCACATTCAGTTGCACATGTATGAAATGCTTTTTAAAATTCAAATACCCTTACCTTGCCTTCCCTACTTGTACCATTAACAATAATGTCAGTTTTCCTCACAATATGTCAGTTTTCCTTGCCCCTCCAAAGAGGGGTCCCTGCAGAAAAAGGAACTGGGAACCACAGTGGTGTAATGGTACTGATGAGACCCAACGCACTCGACGACAGCTCTACCGTCCCTGCCAAATAAACACTTAGCATGTACATGTACAGTTTACTGGAATTTTGAAAAAGCCAGACAAGACAGCCAAATGACTGTGGTATTTGGACCATGTTTGCGTGGCTGTGTGTGTGTGTGGAGTGTTTTTAATGGCAGCTGTTTGCAGCGTTTACCGGCGCACCGCCGTCTCCCCAGACAGAAGGAAAAGCCTCCACTTCACCTCCCCGGGAGCTTGTCGCTGCGGGGACACATTCGGGCACTGACGACGGTTGGTTTAGTTGCTTTTGTCAGGCTGCCCGTGTGTTGACCGCTCATGTTACGTTGTCCAAGTGGAGTTCATGTATAT
>NC_085863.1:36001381-36036381 GCF_034702125.1 Engraulis encrasicolus
AGGGTGGGTAAGACGACACTGGCATGGACAGGTTACTGAACATGCCCTTTAGTGACAGACAGACAACGAGCATCATTGATGCCAGCCTACTGTAGGGCTAATCAAACCACTTCTGCTGCTGAACAAACTGCATTAGAAAACCAGTGGATTCTACCTTGCACTTTGATGTCAGTTTGTAAATGTCAGTCCTGTGTATGTCTATGTCCTTTCATGGTGTATAGAGAGAAAGGTAATTTCAATTTCTTGTATGACTTGACTTGAATGTTGTATTACAGTAAAGGTGATGTTTAGGATGCGTGCAAATGAATCACTTGACAATAATACATGTGCTTTTGTAGGTAATAGGCCTACTACCCATGAGAAAAAGATCACCAAAAATAATAATATAAATTTGTTGATGCAATATGGGAACAATATCTCAGTGATGCATTTTCATACATTGATGACAAGCGAAATTATCACAGTATTATGATGCATGTTGATACACTGATGGTATGCAAAAAAATATGACAAATGCTGTACGCTATGAATTAGTCCGGAAAAAAATGTATAAAATAAGCATAAACATACATAAACTATCAAATACTTTTATAGCCTAACTAAACCAAACAGATAGCTTGAGGCTGGTGCGTCATCGTTCCCCTTCTTAATCTTTAGCCCATTGAAGAAAACACAAGAGACTGTTTTCCCTCACAGCCAATCTTCCGAGTGTGCTAAAATCCATATTTTAACAGGGAGTAATATCCCCAGTTTTTTTAATAACACAGCACAAGCCAATCGCTTCAGGCACGCACAAATGGAATTTGGCGAACTTCTTAAGTTCACACCTCCTTGCAAAATAAAGAAAGTCCCAGGTGGATAGTAGGCTACTTCGAGCTCACTGTTCAAGCAACTGTACGAGGGTATAAAAAAATCGAATTGAATTACAAAAAAGGCGGGGCGAGACAAGTCCGTCACTACACTCCGCCCGTTTTAGAAGATACACAGTGAGGAGAGTAGAAAAGTTTGGAGTCTTCACGCTGCGGAGGGGACGACAGTCACAGTGGCGGTTTACCTCAACGCACGGGACAAACTCTGGCAGCATGCTTTGCAGGACTTTTTTAATTATCGCCTTCCGCTAAACTTGAAGGAGTTGCAGAACCACTGCGCATTGGATAACAAGTACCGCAGGACTTGAACGGTAAATAAATACTTGTTTTGTTAGACCGCAGATTTTAATATGCGTGCTACCGGTGCTTCATTGGGTTTCCTTTCGCCGCCCCACACAACGTGGTCACAGCAGCGCTTTTACAGAAAACTACAAACCCGTTAACCTTCCAGCATGCCCAGTCTCAAGAAATTGCCCTTGTTTATTCCGTATATTTATACTAAACAACAAACTTTACATTGCATTATGAGAAATTGACTTTCAGTCGTTCCTTTTACGGAGATAGCGTTTCTGTCGGACATAAACAATCCCCAATACTACACCTTGGACAGTCGTCGTATGGATGGAACATTAATTCAGGGATACTTTACAAGTGTCCACATTTTTCCATAACCAAGCAAGTCCATGCAGCTGTTCTCATTTTTTTCTTCCCCGGGATATTATGAGCTTTTGGTGAGGGCAGTCATGTCATGCAGCATGCCACAGTTCTGACAGACGTCCCACATTGTCCCAAAACACTATGGGGACCGCTCAAGCGCAGACTGTCATTATCATTTTATTATTCTGGTGCCATCTGCTGATCGCCGGGTCGGCCCTGGAGATCGGCGCCTACGACATTGAGCGAGGAGGACGGCCGAAAAAATGCGAGCCCATCACCATCCCCATGTGCCAGGGCATTGGCTACAACATGACGCGCATGCCCAACTTCCTCAAGTACGAGAGCCAGGTGGAGGCAGGCATCAAGCTGCAGGAGTTTGAGCCGCTGGTGCAGTACGGCTGTGACGTGCACCTGCGCTTCTTCCTCTGCTCCCTCTACGTGCCCATGTGCGCCGACCAGGTGTCCAACACCATCCCCGCCTGCAGGCCCATGTGCGAGCAGGCGCGCCAGCGCTGTCTGCCCGTCATGGAGAAGTTCAGCTTCGGCTGGCCCGACTCGCTGGACTGCTCCCGCTTGCCCACCAAGCACGACCCCAACGCCCTGTGCATGGAGGCACCCGAGAACGACACCAAGCCAGAGGGCAGACCGGGCGAAGGCATGCTCCTGCTGCCACCTAGGCCCAGGCCACCCAACGCCGCTGGAGCTGCAGCAGGGGGCACCTCCACATCCGGTATGAGTTCCTGCAAGAACCAGGAGAAGTTCCAGTACGTGGAGAAGAGCCGCTCGTGCGCGCCGCGCTGTGCCCCGTCCATCGACGTCTTTTGGTCACGGCAGGACAAGGACTTTGCCTTCGTGTGGATGGCGGTGTGGTCGGCGCTCTGCTTCGTCTCCACCGCCTTCACCGTGCTCACCTTCCTGCTGGACCCGCACCGCTTCCAGTACCCCGAGCGGCCCATCATCTTCCTCAGCATGTGCTACAACGTCTACTCGGTGGCCTTCATCATCCGCTCGGTGGCAGGCGCCGAGAACATCGCTTGCGACCGGGAGAACGGCGAGCTGTACATCATCCAGGAGGGCCTGGAGAGCACGGGCTGCACGCTGGTCTTCCTCATCCTCTACTACTTCGGCATGGCCAGCTCCATCTGGTGGGTCATCCTCACGCTCACCTGGTTCCTGGCGGCAGGTCGCAAGTGGGGTCACGAGGCCATCGAGGCGCACAGCTCCTACTTCCACATGGCGGCCTGGGGCCTGCCGGCCATGAAGACCATTGTCATCCTCACCATGAGGAAGGTGGCCGGCGACGAGCTGACGGGGCTGTGCTACGTGGGCAGCATGGACGTGGCGGCGCTCACCAGCTTCGTGCTGGTCCCGCTGGCCTGCTACCTGGTGGTGGGCACCAGCTTCATCCTGACGGGCTTCGTGGCCCTGGTGCACATCCGCAAGGTGATGAAGACGGGCGGCACCAACACGGAGAAGCTGGAGAAACTGATGGTGAAGATCGGCGTCTTCTCCATCCTCTACACAGTGCCCGCCACCTGCGTCATCATCTGCCTCTTCTACGAGCGCCTCAACATGGACGTCTGGCGCTACCGGGCGCTGGAGAGCAAGTGCGTGGCCTTCCCCGGCCCCGGAGCTGTGGCTGCTGGGGCCGTGGCTGGGGCTGGGGGCCGGCAGCGTGTGGAGGACTGCTCGCTGGATGCCTCGGTGCCCACCGTGGCCGTCTTCATGGTGAAGATCTTCATGTCGCTGGTGGTGGGCATCACCAGCGGCGTGTGGGTGTGGAGCCCCAAGACGCTGCAGACGTGGCAGGGGCTGTGCAGCCGGCGGCTGGCCGTCAGGGGCAGCGCCTCCAGGAAGACGGTGTGCAACAGCGTCAGCTGCAGCTGCAGCAGCTCCCACTCGCACTCGCACTGCTACTACAAGCCCTCGGCCGTGGCCCTGCACATGACTAAAACACCAACAGACTCCTACTTGGAGACCCCAACGCACGTCTGAGGAACAGTGGACAAGAAAAAGCTGAGCTGATTTCACAAAGCGAGGCTGAGCTGAGTGTCTTTTACAGTACCACTCCTGTGTGTACAGTATGTGTGTGCCCCAGTGCCAAAGCTAAAGGCAGGATCTTGTACATTTGTTTGTTTTCTTTAATTCTAAAGACATTTCTGCTTTAATGTGACTGCAATTGATGACTTGTAAAAAGTGGCATAACTGGGAAATTCTTTACCCCCCCGTGGACTTACTTAAAGGGAGTATTAATGTTTGCACATCATGTGATGGTAGTGCTTGTTTGTGGTTGAAAACTGAGCAGGGATGCAGTGCAAATAGGATGTACATAGAGTTTGTTTGTTTGTTTGTTTATGTTTTTGTTTGTGGTGGCCAAGTCCAGCAGCTATAGGTAGTTAAATTATTGGTTTGAGTATTTATGTGCAGACCCGAATAGGTTTTGCTTGTACTTATTGTATCGTATTGTATATGAGCACCTGTACTGAAAGAATATAACAAAACAAAAAAGTGTTTCTAAAGAAGTCATATTTTTCCTAAATAAAAGTCAGTAAAACATGGTCTAGTTTCCATGGTTCCTCTTCAGTTTTCCACATTTACAAATTAATTCCAGAAGTCTTTCTACTGTAGCCTACGTCTGGAAAGAAAGGGTGAATTAAGTATTCATTATTTCACATTAGCCCATAATCTCATCAACTACTCTATTTACATATTTGTAATAGTTCTACATAGATTGTTATTAAATGTTTATTGAGGTAGACACTAATAGTAATATCAACGATAGATTGCACAATGTTAGATTGCATGTGCATGTCAAAATAAAAGTGCTCTGTGTTGCAAGCATACGTACAGGGAAGCTGACAGGGGGAACGGACAAAAGGGTCAGTTGTCTCGGGCCCAGGGAGAGAGAGGGTCCAAAGTTGGGTCCTAATACCATAGTATGTACTGTATTGCGTGGGTGGGGGCTGGGGGCCTTTCAGAAGACTTTGTCCTTGGGCCTGACCAAAGCTGTCAGTGGCCTCGCATGTGTGGTCAGCATGTCTGACAAATTGGTAAGCACATGAACTTGAACATGAACAGCATAACCATACGTGCACTTAAACTTTCCACATTGTCCCCAAGGAGACCTTGGTGTGAGATCAGTAAAAAAAGCAGCAACATGTGCTAGCCCTCCACTGAAGCTCACAGACGTGTATTTTATTTTAGCATGCCAATGCCTGTCAGCAATGACAATGAACTCACTAGCATGTTTTCCCCCTCATGCCCCATCCCCTTGCTATTTTTGTCAGTCAGTGCTGGTTTAGTCATGGGTACCTTACATGGGTGAAAGCAAGGCAGGACCTCACGCACGCCACACACACACACACACACACACACACACACACACACACACACACACACACACACACACACACACACACACACACACACACACACACACACGGCACTGCTTTTGTTGTTATGCTGCATGTTGATTTTTCCTTTTGAGGCATCAGCAGGCCTGGGAAGGAAGAATAATAAGCAATACTGAACTCAGAACAGTTCAGCAGAGTCCAGCACGGCAGAATTCCATGATGTGAGGGAGCAGGAAGGGGAGTGGGAATGTGAAGTCATGAATCAGCTGCTAGGAATTGTTTCCTGCATATACAGTGTGAGTGTGAGTGAGTAAGTGTGTGAGTGCATGCGTGTGTGTGTGTGTGGGGGCGCGTGCGTGTGTTACCATCTCATGCTTCACATAACCGATCACAACCACACAGACACAACACGCACGCACACACACACACACACACACACACACACACACACACACACACGCACGCACACACACACACACACACACACACACACACACACACACACTACATGCTGTCAGGGACCCCTATTTAAAAAGGTTTGAAAAGTTTGAATATTGGATTGTTCTAATTGCCACCTGAGCAAACACCAAACACAACATAATGAGCCATGATGTATGAACTTCACCAAATGCCTCTTGAGCCCTTTCCCATAATACATTTGCATGGAAACATTACATCACACCTTCATTTCAATGTGATTTGTTTATGTTGCGGCACACTCCAACTTCAACTCATGAATGTTTACCGCCCCTCTCACCCCCTCCTTCCCCCTCCCCCCCCCTCTCTCTCTCCTCCCTCCACCCCTCTCTTTTCTCCATCTCATCTCCCACCGTCTGTCTCATTCTCTCTTCTTCTCTTATTCTATCCATTCTCCATACTCATCCCCTCTCTTTCTGCTTCTCCTTCTTTCCCCCTCTTTTTCTCTCCCTCCCTCCCATCCTCCCCCTCTTTCCCTCTCTTTTTCTCTCCCTCCCACCCATCTTTCCCCCTCTTTCTCCCTTTTTCTCTACCTTCCTCCTACCCTCCCCCCTTTCCCTCCTCTTTCCCCCCATCCCCACCATCCTCCGCCAGGCCAGGCTGCCAGTGCAGACATTGTCCATGGCTTGGCAGTGCCAATGGCTTGGACCCCGCACCACTGTTACATTTGGCCATAAAAAGCCATGTTTGTCTTGGACGCTCACAGCGCAGAGTCTGTGGTGCGTAAACCGCATGTACCCAGCCGCTGTAAAGCGCAATTAAAAAGCGTGCCTGCTTTCAAGTTTACACATTTGGTGGCAGGCATAAGCGCACCATTGAGGTGAAAGCCCCATACAAACTAGTGTGTGCCCCTGCGCATACTGGTCCCTCTGCGGACAGTTTTTACCAGGCGTGAATGATAATGCATTAAGCCTTCAACTCCTGTTGTGTGACTGCCCGGCACGGCACCACATGTTTTTTTTCCCCTCGTCAAAAACCATCAGCAGTCAGACAGACAGGCAAAGGCTTATGCACTGAGCTGTGACTGGATACTGACATCACTATAGTGGGCAAGAAAGAAGGGGAAAGAAAAGGAGAGAAAGAAAGGAATAGAGAGAAGAAGGGAGAGAAACAGGGGTGAATGAGAGTACTGAGCGTTGGTGAGTGTTTTACTATAAACGTGTGGTTTGTGGATGTTGTGGTGTGTGTGTGTGTGTGTGTGTGTGTGTGTGTGTGTGTGTGTGTGTGTGTGTGTGTGTGTGTGTGTGTGTGTGTGTGTGTGTGATTTACAAAGATATGGCTGGACACTGAGTCACTATTAGGGATGTGAACAATGAATCGATTAATTGACTTGTCAATTAAAACGTTAATGGATTAAAAATTAATAATTGCAATTAGTCACCAACTCGACTGGGGAGAGACCCAAGTGAAATGGGTGTGACGAAGTGCGTGTGAAGAGGGGTGTGACCTCAGCTTTGGATTAAAGAATATAAAATAGAAATGTTGTTAGATTAGCATTTTATCGCATTCCTAATTTCATTTTTTAATTTTTTTTATTTTTTTTTGGAAAGGAGAGACAGGAAAGATAGAGGGTGGCATGGAGCGAGAGTGAGTGGTGAACAGTGTTGAGAGTGCCTCACTGTAAATGTGGTTTGTGAATATGTGTGATTTACATTCTGAGGTATGACTGGTCGCTTCACTCACCAATGCATTTCATAGAGCGTCTCATCGAGTGTTTTACAGTATATACTGTATGTATGGTTTGAGGATGATGTGTGTGACTTACATTCTGAGGTTAGGTATACCATCCGTGGTGATCGTGATCTACTGTATGTGTGTGTACAACACTAGCACATGATATTACATAGCGGTTACACCATTTTTTTTTCATTATAATGTAGATGTAGATGTAGAAAGTAGATAGACTGTGCTGTTACTGAAAACACTAAAAACCTAACAGGAACCCACTACAAACTTCATCCAATCACTGTAGAGTCAGCTGACAGTAAGACCAGTACACAGGTCTACTTTTTACTCAGGTAACTTACCTGTGTTGGAGGGAAACTGTACCTCTATGTGTATGTGTGTGTTGCCTTGATAATGAGGATGTATGTGTCTGTCACATTCTGCGGTACAGTAGAGCAGTGTTTCTCAACAGGGGTGCCGGGGCACCCTGGGGTGCCGCAGGCCCCCCTCAGGGGTGCCGCGGAAACGTGGCTGATAAATAAATTATGTAATATAATACATATTTGTCTAAATTGATAAGTTAATGCTAGTCAGTGGAATCTTTCATCTGCCATTGACGCACAATAAGCTGCAACTTCGAACGTAGGTTGTGTGACGTCTCTGAATGTGTTACGTTTCTAAGCTTTTGTGGTATCGGATGCGATGCCATGTTACAGCTTGTTGGTTTGGGGTGCCTTGAAATTTTTCATGAATTGAAAGGGTGCCTCGCCTAAAAAAGGTTGAGAAACACTGCAGTAGAGTGTGTCAGGTCCTTAGTCATCGTCTCCTGCAGAGGTTAAGAACTGTGTCCTCCGGAGGACCTGTTGAGTGGAGGCTAAGCGGCGCTGGTCTGAGGGTGAGGGTGACTCAACAAACTTCAACAAACTTTCCTCCCCATAGCTCCTCTCTCTCTCTCTCTCTCTCTCTCTCTCTCTCTCTCTCTCTCTCTCTCTCTCTCTCTCTCTCTCTCTCTCTCTCTCTCTCTCTCTCTCTCTCTCCTGCTCTCATGCACTGTACTCCCTCACCTTTCCCTCCTTTTAGCTTTCTCCCTGCCTCAATATTTCTTTCGATCTCCCTCCATTTCTCTAACATCCCCGTATCTCCTCCTTCCTTTTCCTACCTTTCTTTGTTTGTCCTCTCTGTCGGTTTCCTTCTTAACTTCCCTCCCTCTCTCTCACACACACCTTTTTCCCTCCTATCTCCTCTCCGCCACCTCTCTCCCTCTAAACTTCTTTCCCTTTCATTTTTGTTCTTGCTCACTCCCTTCTATTCTGTCTCTTCCCCTCTCTCTCTTCCCCTCTCTCTCTCTCTCTCTCTCTCTCTCTCTCTCTCTCTCTCTCCTTGTGGTGTCTCCGCCACCCCGTGCGTCCATGTCCTCACACAAAAGTGCTGTATTAGCTCTCTCTCAAGAGTCTGTCAAGAACGAGCGTGCTCTGTTGACATGAGTGATTGCGAATTATGTTGTGCCACAAAAAGGGATTTGTTTGGCCGGTTTGGTGGTTTAATACATGGTAGTGTCTCCCATTATTCTGCCTATCAAAACCCAAGGCCAACACAAAGGCTTGATTGTGATCGTGTGTGTACGTGTGTGTGTGTGTGTGTGTGTGTGTGTGTGTGTGTGTGTGTGTGTGTGTGTGTGTGTGTGTGTGTGTGTGTGTGTGTGTGTGTGTGTGTGTGTGTGTGTGTGTGTGTGTGTGTGTGTGTTTGAGCTTAAACGTCTTTTTTTGTACGTGTGTGTTTGTCAGGGGGCTCTCTATCTCCAGCGATGCACCCCTTCCAAAGAAATCCCTTTTTACCACGCTCGCCTGCATGACAAAAACGAGACAGAAAATTTTAATGGGATTGTAAGTGAGCTTAAGAGCCGACAAGAGAGACTATCTCTGTGTAATTGTCCCGTAGCTTAAAAAGGGGGGAAAGCCATGTTTGTGATTAGAGATTGGGGGGAGGGGGGTGGAGTGTCACTAAAGCGTCCGGGGCTTTCCCGTTGCTCCCCCTGAAGAAAAGGGAGAGAGCTGGTGAAAGAGAGAGGGAGGGGGGAGAAGAAAAGAGGAGTCCTCATTACCTTCCACCCATGGGCAGTATCCCTTTTCCTGGACATTTGATGTGGAAATGAGCTTGAAGAGAAGAAGAGAAGGCTTTAAAAAAAACACACAAAATTGAAAAGCTGGAGCCCCCCAAAAGGCTTTTTCATCAAAATGCATCTGCCCTGAGTTTGGGGTGTTATCAAGAACCGCCCGCCATAGCCCACCTGTCGAGAGCGGGTCTGTCACTTTCATCTAGACACACACACACACACACACACACACACACACACACACACACACACACACACACACACACACACACACACACACACACACACACACACACTTCACCAGGAGGAGGGATTGGTCATCACACACACACGCACACGCACACGCACACGCACACGCACACACACACACACACACACACACACACACACACACACACACACACACACACACACTTCAACTTGGAGGAGGGATTGGTCATCTCCCTCATTATTTGGCTAATTATACAGCCCTGTACGTGCCGTGTCAGTTTGCAAGTCTCAATTACCTGACACCTTCGATGAAGGGCTCCCCTTCTTGAAGAGACGATCTTCTGATGTTCATAACATCTCCATTTCCAAAAGGAAAAACACTGTATAAACCCATGCTGTCTTTCTTAAGCCCAGGGTTGACATACAGCCGTGTTGTCTTTGGTAGTGTATACAACACTTTCTGTGCTGTCTTTCTTTAGTCCAGTGTGACATACAATGCTGTTGTCTTTGATATACAACACCTTCTATGTACTTCTTGGCGTTACAAAAGCTGTATGACTGACTGTCATACAAGCAAGGAAGCCAAAGGGGGTCAGTTATCCCAGGCCCAGGTAGAGAGGGGGGCCGATAACTGAATGTATTGAATGACTTTGTCCTGGGCCCAGCCAAAGTTGTCAGCGGCCCCGCGTACAAGCTGTGGTGTCTAAAAACCACAGTGCGAGGAAGTTGCTAATAGGGGCGAATAAGAACCGCAAAGCTCAGGGATACACTTCTCTGTCACTGTCAGGAGGAAAAGATTAATGTCTATGGCAAGGCCAGACTGCCAAAGTGGGGTGCAACCCGGTTTGACTCTCTGGTTATGGTGCAGACGATTTCTCCTGCAAAAAGGAACAAAGTGATTTGTGGCTGGTGAAAGTGAAGACAAAGACAACAGAGTTCATTTCTCAAAACGACGGGAATGTTTTATTGAGATGTAGGATAGCAGGTTATTCGGTTTCGTTTGGAATCGAATGGCAAGGCCATTAATTTGCTATAAACTGTCACACTGCCTTTCGAAAGGAAAGGTCATAACCAAACGCGCTGAAATAGCACACATTCGAGACCCGCACAGTGGCGTAGGATAAATTATTTGCTCTGAGGGTGCCTTTGCCAACAGTGTCACAGTCCATTAGCGATGTGCCCCATCAGTAAGCGAGGCACCGAACAGTTGGACTGGGCCGCATTAAAGGTATTAGTGCATTCTCAATTGTCCAGAGAGGAACAGGACCCAGGGATATTAAAAGGATCACAAACGCTTCCTTATGGACTTCTCAGCCGAAACTGTGAAGGAGAGCAGGAGTCTGCCGTGCCGTGAAGAGGAGACTAAACAGGGCTCTTTCTCTCTCTCTCTCTCTCTCTCTCTCTCTCTCTCTCTCTCTCTCTCTCTCTCTCTCTCTCTCTCTCTCTCTCTGTCATTCTCCATCTCCTGCCTCTCTCTCTCTCTCTCTCTCTCTCTCCCCCCTCTCTCTCTCTCTCTCTCTCTCTCTCTCTCTCTCTCTCTCTCTCTCTCTCTCTCTCTCTCTCTCCTCCTTGCCTGCCCATGTGTCGGGTGGGTAGGGAGTGTTGCCTGTGTAGCCTCATGCTCCTCGCCCTGAGACCGGGCTGGTTGGCCGACAGTGGGTTTGGAGCCGCATGATTTAGGCAGCCCTCAATCCCCCAGACGGGCCACCTGACAAAGGGCCATTGCTCCACACTGGGCGACGCTCCACTGCACATAGAGCACCTTTGTGTGGCCAGGAGGGAGAGAGAGAGAGAGAGAGAGAGAGAGAGAGAGAGAGAGAGAGAGAGAGAGAGACCATGGAGAGACAAGGTGGAGAGTAGTGAAAGAGGAGAGGGAGAGAGGAGAAGGGATGGAGAGGAGAGGAGAGAACAGGAGAGGAGAGGAGAGAAAAGAAGAGAAGGAAGACAGAGGAGGCCTTCCCCTCCTTTCTGGCAGGTCAATGCACACGGGTCGGTCTTCACGCAAATGTTTTTTGTACTTTATTCTGTCAACGGCCATGTTGTGTTTTGTTAGGCATGTCAAGAGTAGGCCCATGGCCACAGCCAAGGGGATCTTGGCCACTGGCTCAAGGGGCCCACTAGGGCTTCGAATCATCGCTGCCTCATGGTGCATGGGAATGATGTTTATACAGGGCCTTTACAGTTTTTTTTAATTCATGAAGCTAATTTAGCATTTTTTTCTTCACAAAGCTAATTGGATGCAAAAACCCCTTCCTATTTTGATGGTAGGCCTATGACTCAATGATAGCCTAATAATCGTTAACGATTAGATGAGACTCCCGTTATTATTGTCAGACTCAGGCCTAACGTTACCTAACGTTAGCTTTTTTTTTTACTCATCCTGTTAGCGTGACTGAATTCCCTGAGAGTGGTGCTGAAAATAATAATAGCCCACTTGCAGCTCTCGTTTTTGTAGGCATTATGGAATGCTGGCATGCTAATAACAAGGCCTGTTTACAGAACAACATCAGCCCTCGCTACGCTAATAAAACCGGGCGTCCTGTGGCGACTGTCTCCGTCCCGGGCCTGATTAATGAGATGAGACAGAGGTCTTTTTTAACTAAAGAGCGAAAAAGAAAAAGAGAAGGTAAAGACAGATTGAGAGAGAGAGAGCGAGAGAGAGAACGCAGCTGTGCCATATGCTGTTCGTTAGCCCCCCCTCACGCTAAATGACTTGTTACCGTGGCACCCGGTTTGGCTCTCCCCCTGGAGCACCGTACCTGGCTGGCTGGCATTGGCTGGCGTCATCCCCTCGCTCGCTGGCACAAATGAGGCACATGTGAAGGTTTAACATGCTAGCGGTGTCTTAAATAGCTTCATCCCACCGTTTTTTTTTTTTAAAGAGGAAAAAAGAAAACAGAGGACTTGGCGGGACTGGCTTCTTGGCTCCCGCCGCTCTCAGGAAGAGGCTCATAAAGCAAATTAAGGTGTCTCAAAACGGAGAGGCTGGTCATTTTTAATGAAACCTGGGAGGACTGTGAAGGCTGGTTTTCTTGGCATTGTTTCGAGCCGTCGACTTGACTGCTGCTGCTGTTACCTTTTTTCCGTGGTCATCTTGGGAAGGATAGGAATGAGGATGGGTTGGTCACTTTGGGGAAAAAAGATGGGGCTCAATAGCAAAACCTCTAAGTAGGTATATTATTCTTTGTCTGAGTATGTCAGGCATTGGATGATAAATAGCTTATGGCTGTATCGTGTGGGATATATTTTAACCTACACACAAACTACACATTTCCCCTATTCACATCGGAATTACTTGCCAGGAATGGAAGTACCTGTAGGGCCTACAAATATTCAAAATTAGTTCTTTAAAAAAAGTTTAACTCAACTCTGTGTCAGAATATCCCTTGATTCAAATTGTCTTTCTGTTTCTGTCAGCAGCTGGCCGCCTCCAAAAGGTGATCAACAAAAATAAAAATTATTGCCCGGGGTGTCTCTCCGGCGTCATTGTGAGCATTCCTGGACATTCCCAGAAGGGTGTTATTTCCATCAGAGCAAGTGAGGGAGCGAGGAGAGGGGAGCGAAGGGAGAGGAGAGAGGAGAGGGGAGAAAGCCACTCGGTCCAACTCCAGAGTCAGGCCCACAGGAGCATCTTGAGAGAAGTGTGTGTGTGTGTGTGTGTGTGTGTGTGTGTGTGTGTGTGTGTGTGTGTGTGTGTGTGTGTGTGTGTGTGTGTGTGTGACGTGCGTGTGTGTGTGTGTGTGTGTGTGTGTGTGTGTGTGTGTGTGTGTGTGTGTGGCACGCGCATGCTTGCGTCTGCATGCGCGTGGGTGGGTGCACATGTGTGTGTGTGTGTGTGTGTGTGTGTGTGTGTGTGTGTGTGTGTGTGTCTGTCTGTGTGTGTGTGTCTGTGTGTCTGTGTGTGTGTGTGTGTGTGTGTGTGCGTGTGTGCGTTTGCATGGGTGTGTGTTTATGAAATATGTGTTTGGGAGGTTCAACGCACTTGTCACTGTTATGATAAAGTGTATGAGTGTGTGACAGTTTTAAAGAGAGAAAAAGTTTGTGTGAATGTGTGTGTGTGTGTGTTTGTAATTGTGTGTAGTAGTTACTGCACACATGTGCAGTGCATGTACATCTGTCTGTATACTTGTCTTTGTATGTGTGTGCACGCGTGCGCGCACACTTGTGTATACAGTATACAGCTCCAGGCCACTTTATTAGAATAGCATGTAAAAGTTTATTTATTTCCATAATTCCATCAATAAAGTTAAACTGTCATGGATTGTAGATTCATGGCCCAGTTTTTTAACTATTCCAATCATTAAATTGTTTATTTTTTACATATTTTGGTCTTCCAGCTCAAAAAACCCATGAATTGGGGAATTCGCATCATTAGAATATTGTAATAAAATCATAATTTTCTTCATCAAAATTCGGGTCCCATCAAATCAGTTGAAATTTGGTACTTTCTACATAACATGCAATGTTCAATACTTGGTTAGGACTCTCTCTGTCTAACGGCCATGATGCGTTTAACATTGAAGTCAATGGCAGAAACAGTGCATGGGAGTTATGGAAGCCCAATCCTTGATGCTTTGCTGTCAGCTGTTCTTGTTTGCTGACCTGGTGTCCCACACTTCACTCTTCAATATACCCAGTAGATTTCCATGCCACGTTTTGGCGCTAACTCACCAGTTTAATTCTAAATCACCAGAAATGAAACCCCATTGAAAATGAATGGGGTTTTATTTCTGGTGAGTTAGAATTAAACTGGTGAGTTAACACCAAAACGTAGCATGGATATCTACGGGTATATTGAAGTGTGAAGTGTGGGACACCAGGTCAACAAACAAGAACAGCTGACGGCAAAGCATCAAGGATATCTGGGCTTCCATTACTCCCATGCACTGTTTGTGCCATTGACTTCAATAGTAGTAATACAAGTATTGAACATTGCATATTATGTAGAAAGTACCACATTTCAACTGATTTGATGTGCACTGATGTGAAACGAATTTTGATGAAGAAAATTATGATTTTAATACAATATTCTAATGATGCGAATTCCCCAATTCATGGGTTTTTTGAGCTGGAAGGCCAAAATATGTAAAAAGAAAAAATTGAATGATTGGAATAGTTAAACAACTGGGCCATGAATCTACAATCCATGACAGTTTAACATTATTAATGGAATTATGGAAATAAATGATGGACTTTTTCATGCTATTCTAAGAAAGTGGCCTGGAGCTGTACATACAGTGTGTTCATATTTGTGCATGTGAGTCTCATTTGTGTGTACATACATATACATACATTGTGTGTGTGTGTGTGTGTGTGTGTGTGTGTGTGTGTGTGTGTGTGTGTGTGTGTGTGTGTGTGTGTGTGTGTGTGTGTGTGTGTGTGTGTGTCTGTGTGTGTGTGTGTGTGTGTGTGTGTGTGTGTGTGTGTGTGTGTGTGTGTGTGTGTGTGTGTGTGTGTGTGTGTGTGTGTGTGTGTGTGTGTGTATGTGCATGCGTGTGCCTGCGTGTGTGCGTGTGCGTGTGCGTGTGTGTGTGCGTGTGCGTGAGAGTGTATGGTGTGCTCAGGTTCATTTCCTTCATTAGCCGCCTGTGCTGTGCTGTGCTGTGCTGTGCTGTGCTGTGCTGTGCTATATGGTACTCCTCAGTTACTCCTCCAGTGTTTGCGCAGACCGGGCCGCCTAATCCTGCTTGCGAAGGGAAAGCTGGGTATTACTTTTCTTGAGGCGGCGTTACCGCTGTTGAATATTTATCTTCTGCCGGGCCGAGGCCCATATGGCTCCCGGCCTCTGGTTTCAGGGAGGGGATTGGGCCACGCCGGCCAGAGGAGCCCCCTGAATTGTTTTTCTTATCGGGCTTTTAATGAAATCTGAAATCGATGCGGGACAGGCGAGAGGAGAGGACAGGGGGGAGAGGGTGGGGGGGTGGCGGCGCTGGTATGCCGCTGCAGACCCCATGGCCCATGGTTAGCAGTTACATGGAGCGCCATGTGGTACGCCATGGGGTCTGAGGAACCACAGTAGAACTCCTGGGGGTGGATGAGAGAAGGTATGGATGGAGAGATGGAGAGAGAGAGAGAGAGAGAGAGAGAGAGAGAGAGAGAGAGAGAGAGAGAGAGAGAGAGAGAGAGAGAGAGTTCATGCAGCCTCTGTGGATGTGCGTTGACATGGTTGTTGAGACGTCACAAGACTAACAGAGAAAGAATGAGAGAGGTAGAAAGAAGGGTAAGGAGGTAGAAAGACGGAGGGAAGAGGAGAAAGAGAAAGGTAGAGAGAGAGAGAGAGAGAAAGTGTGCGTGTTTAAAGAGAAGGCATCGTCTCCAAGAAAGCATCATCTCAGAGTTTTAATTATCCTGTTATGCCTCTGACCTTCCCATCTGCAGCTCAACAGGTTTAGATAATGAACTTATTGTTTAACAGCCCCTCTCCCTGAGCCGAGCCCAGAAACCACTTGGGCATACTGTACGTGAAAATTAATGCACCGTCCGCTATACATCCAGCAGTCTGACCTTCAGCCAACTTTCCTTCTCGCCGCAGCTGCTTTTTCCACACAATTAGCCCCGACACTACACAACTGGCTATTGTAAAAAAAAAAAAAATCAATTGGATTGCTTGACATCTTACAAAAACTCCAACTCGGTGGCTGAACCAGTGTGACCTTTAGTGTTTATGCCGGCATTGAATACATCTGACTCTGGTCGCTGGCAACGGTCCCGTCGCGTGTAAGATTTTTTACAGTGTCAACCCAGGAATATTGAATTAGGTCCCGTCTGTGTATTTTTCCAAGACCTGCTGAAAACCAGAGGGGTTATTTTAAGCACCCTTTGCGAGGGTTTGTTGTCTCTGGTTCCCTTCCCCTTACAACACGACGGTGCCATATAGGCCCGGTTGGGAGCCAGGAGAGCCCGGGTGGTGGTGGTGGTGGTGGGGTAGAGTGGTGGAGGTGGAGGGGGTTGGTGGTGGTGGTGGGGGAGGTCTGGGTTCCTTTAAATAGAACGTGTCGGAGGCATAAACCAACAAACACCTCAAAGGTCCCACAGCGGACAGTGGCTGCCAGTGTCTTGCGGTGTCACATTCTCTGAAGCCTGTGGTCACTGAGGACTGTACTCCACTGTAATGCATTGTACTGTACTGCTCCACCGTGACTCTCCGTCTCCTCTCCTTTGACTGACATACATGGTCAGTAACACATGCTGTGAAGGTTCCATTTATCAGAATCTATAAAGCCTTATACAAGCTTATAATACATTAGGTGTTAACAGCTATTTATAAACACTCAAAACGATACCGTGATGCATTATACATGTCATACCATGTCATGAGCAACCTTTGAAAAATCTTGAAATGAGACTGCATTCTTGGTTACGAAGCTTCACTCATCTACAGTAGGAGTGCTGTATGTTTTGAACAATTATGAATACAGATTTCCACCATAGCTTTTAAGCTTTATAAATGCAGCTTATTACAACTCTTTATGGATGTGTTCATAGATACCTGTGGGTACAAGCTTCATAAATAGTGATGCCAGATACCCTTACCCTGCCATCTGCTAGTTCGTGCAACACACTGACAAGTGAGCATGGAAGTGAGGGGAAAAGTGTCACCGACCACCCAGGGGTCCCAGCCAGCCAGATGGATGAGAAATATAAACAGGGAAGGGGGGCGCGCAGAGACAGCTTGTGGGCTAAACAAGGCCCAGAGTTAAATGCTTACAGTCCTGGACTGTCTGCTGCCCTCAGGGAGGTGGCATGGCACTACTCAGGCCAGGGGCTTTCAAAGTGGGGGCCGGGGACCCCTGGAGGGCCGCGAGGGAGTGCTAGGGGGGCCACGGCAGGTTGGCAGGAAAAGTATGGCAAAACAAAATAAATAATAAAGTAATGAATGTGCACCAAATTAAACTAAAGAAAGCTGAACAATATTTCCATTAGTTAGCATTTTAGTTTTATATATTACATCTCTGAACAGTTATCGTATTTTTATCCCAATGGCACTTACTCACAGGTATAGACTATGGTTGTAAAAGAAAGTGTGGCATGGCCCATGTCAGGGGGGGGGCTTGGCTGGAATGTACCCGTATGGGGGGCCCTGTCAAAGTAAAGCATCTAATCCAGTGGTGTAGTCTACGTAGAACGCAGGTATACAGAGTATACCCACTTCTAAATTTCAGGGATTTCAGTATACCCACTTAAAATTGATTTATCCATTGTTTTGAATAGCACAAATATATACAGTATACCCACTTCAAAAAAATCGCAAATATACAGTATACCCACCACAAAAAAGTAGACTACACCACTGATCTAATCTTGAACTGGATGATGTGTTCACGCAGCAATTCTGAGCGCCTGGGGACTTGAGAGTTGGTTGAAGACACAAAAGGAAAAACTTTCTGTGACAACAATGTGGACGTCAGCTGGTTCATCCGGGTAACAAATGGTCACATACGGAAAGGGTCAGAGACCGATATGAACCTGGGTGGTTCGCAGGTAAGGACTTCAGTTCACACAACTGGTGTGGGCACGGACTCAGGCACCAGCAGGCACCGGCACCGCTATGGCCGTCCTGAAAACAGCAAGAGCGCTGCTTCCCCATCACCTCCTTGTCTCCTCCTAGTCTTGGAGCAGGTACAGCAGCTTTAGCTTTGGCAGTGCCCTGCCTCCTCGTCATCCACCCGCTGCACAGTTGAGGGTGTTTGGTCAGTAACTGGAGCCCTACTGTTCAGTTGAGAGTCAGCGAGATGGGATGCAGGCTTTGTGAACTCTTGCTTACTCTTTCACTTTTTGCCTCTCTGTCTCACTTTTTGTGTCTCTGCCTCCGTCTCTCTGTCTGTCTCTCTCTCTCTGTGTCTGTCTGACTTAGCTTGTCTCTTTCACTATCTCTCTGCTTTCCCTACATCTCTCACTCCCTCTCTTTCCGACAATCCCTTGTTCATTTAAGGCCCCGTCCATCCCTCTCACCCTCCTTCTCTTTTCCTTCCCCTCTCTCCTTCTCTCTCTCTCTCTCTCTCTCTCTCTCTCTCTCTCTCTCTCTTTCTTTCTGCCTAACACCGCTCTCTTCCTTCTCCTCTCTGTTTTCCCTCCCTCTCTCTTTCTCTTTTCATGTAATTCTCCACATTTCTCTCTCTCTCTGCCTCTCATTCATATCTCCATCTCTCTGTCTGCATCTCTCTCCCTGGCACAGGCAGTGACTGTCATGTCGCTATACTGTATACTTAAGCCAATGAATCCTCTCTGTGTCTCGCATTCTTCACTCCACTCCGCTCTGCCTTCCCCTTATGACTGGCCTGGTAAGGTGAGCCCTCGCCTGCGACAGATAAAGTGCAGCTCCGCTAGTCAGCTGAATAGGGCCCCGGCTAAACCTGACACATCCAGCAGGTCAGGATGGGGACAAGCTGGACTGGAAGTGCTGCAGTTTGGGAAGTTGGAGTGGGGTGAGGTGGGATGGGGAGGAGGGTGGAGAGATGGAGGGAAGGGCAGAGAAAGAAAGAGAGAGATGGGTGGGAGGCAGAGAAATGAAGAGAGTGTGAGAGACAGAGACGTGCGGATGGGCAGAAAAAGAGAGTGAGAGATGGTGTTGTTGGGTGGAGTGGGGGATGCAGGGATGGGGCTGTGTTTTTTTCATGTTGTTGCATGTTTTTTTCTCTTTCTTCACTCGTTTTTTCTCAGAGGAGGAAGAGGGAGATGGTTTAAAGGAAGAGGAAAAGGTACGTCTCTCTCTCTCTCTCTCTCTCTCTCTCTCTCTCTCTCTCTCTCTCTCTCTCTCTCTCTCTCACACACACACACACACACACATACACACACACACACACACACACACACACACACACACACACACACACACACACACACACACACACACACACACACACACACCCTCTCTTTCACAGGTGCTGGGCCCAACATCTCAGGGGCTGGCCAGGAGGATGTGGTTTCTGCCCCCTCCCCCTCCACCTCTTTCCTCCTCCACTTCCACCTCCTCCATCACCTCCTCCTCCACCTCCTCCAGCACCACACCCTGAGGTGGGGAGCAGAGCAGAGCAGTGCTGAGCTGTTGGGAAAAGTGCTGTGAGTGGGAGAGGCAGCCCCCGGCCCCCGGGTGCCGTGACGAGGGCAGCGGGATTTGTGTTATGTTAGCTAAATTAAGCACACATGGCCATAAGCTCACCCTCTCGCCTCAGCAACTTGTGTGTGTGTGGTACTAGGAGATTTCAACCACGGAAATCTCAAAACAGTACTTCCAAAATTTCATCAACATGTCAACTTCCCAACAAGAGGACAAAACACCCTGGACCTCGTTTACACAAATCAGAAGAGAGCATACAAGGCAAAGCCCATCCCCCACATTGGATCATCAGACCACACGACAATTCTGCTACTGCCAGCTTACAGACAAAAGGCAAAACTCACCAAACCAGTTCTGAAGGAGGTGAGAAAATGGCCTGAGGGAGCCATCTCACGACTTCAGGACTGCTTTGAAACCACAGACTGGGACATTTTCAAAACAACTGCCACCCACAGCAATCACATTGACATTGAGGAGTACACAGACACCGTGACCTCCTACATCACAAAATGCATCGATGATGTTACAGAAATAAAACACATCACTACCAGGGCCAACCAGAAGCCATGGTTCACAGGAGACGTTCACCGACTGCTGAGGGCCAGAGACAAAGCCTTCAGAGCAGGAGACGTAGCTGGCCTAAAGACAGCAAGGGCTAACCTGTCCCAGGGCATCAGGAAAGCAAAAAAGGAATACTCAGACAAAATAACAACACACTTCAAAGACAGCAGAGATGCACAGAGCCTGTGGCAGGGCATACAGGCCATCACGGACTATAAGCCTGCACCACGAAGCTGTGACAACAACACCTCTCTGCTAAACGATCTGAATAGTTTCTTTGCCCGCTTTGAAGCACAAAATGACACTCACCCACAGAAAACTCCCCCTCCCCCCCATGATCAACCCCTTTACCTGTCCTCTGCCAGTGTTAAGAGGACACTGGCCACCATCAACCCACGCAAAGCAGCTGGCCCAGACAACATACCAGGCCGAGTGTTGAAGGATTGTGCAGAAGAGCTGAAGGATGTCTTCACAGACATCTTTAACATCTCTCTGGAGCAAGCAGTCATCCCATCACTTTTCAAAGCTGCTACCATCATACCTGTGCCGAAGAAATCATCACCATCATGCTTCAATGACTACCGTCCTGTAGCACTGACGCCCATAATCATGAAGTGCTTCGAACGGCTAGTCCTGTCACACATCAAAGCCACCCTACCCCCCACCCTAGACCCCTACCAGTTCGCATACCGAGCCAAGCGATCCACGGAGGATGCAATTTGCTCTGCCCTCCATCCAGCCCTCACCCACTTGGACAATAAAGACTCATATGTGAGAATGCTGTTCATTGACTTCAGTTCAGCATTCAATACCATAATACCACAACAACTCATCAGAAAACTGGACAAACTAGGTTTCAGCACCTCCCTCTGCAACTGGCTGCTGGACTTCCTGATGCAAAGACCACAAGCAGTACGGGTAGGGAACAACACCTCGAGCACCCTGACCCTGAGCACGGGGGCTCCGCAAGGCTGTGTTCTCAGCCCCCTGCTGTTCACGCTGCTGACACACGACTGCACAACGACCCACAGCACTAACCATCTAGTGAAGTTTGCGGATGATACAACACTGGTGGGCCTCATCACCAAGGGCGATGAGACTCACTACAGAGAAGAAGTAGACCTGCTGGCCAGATGGTGCAAAGACAACAACCTCCTGCTGAATGTCAACAAGACCAAGGAGATTGTTGTCAACTTCCAAAGGGTCCAAAAACAACTGCCACCACTGACCATCGACGGCGATGCTGTGGAGAGAGTGAGCAGCACCAAGTTCCTTGGAGTGCACATCAGCGACGACCTCTCTTGGACCACCAACACTACATCACTGGCGAAGAAGGCCCATCAGCGTCTCTACTTCCTGCGCAAACTAAAGAAGGCAAGTGCTACACCCTCCATCATGACAACATTCTACAGAGGAACCATAGAGAGCGTCGTGTCCAACTGCATCACAGTGTGGGGAGGAAGCTGCACGGAGAAAAACAGGAAGACACTCCAGCGTGTTGTGAACACAGCGAAGAAGATCATTGGAGTACCACTCCCCTCCCTGCAGGACATTTACACCACACGCCTCACCCGGAAAGCACTGATGATCATCAAAGACACAAGCCACCCTGCACACAAACTGTTCAGCCTCCTGCCCTCTGGAAAGAGGTACAGGCGCCTCCGTTCCCGTACCACCCGGCTGGCGAGCAGCACAATGCACCAAGCGATCAAGATGCTGAACACTCAACCCACTCTCCCTCCACTGTCAGCCTCTAGCCAGCAAGGCCACTGACAACCCCCCCCCCCACTGTCAGCCTCTAGCCAGCAAGGCCACTGACAACCCCCCCCCCCATCCCCCACCACCATATCTGCGACTGAACATTCCACCTGCACTACTATACTTGTGACTGAACTTTCAACCTGCACTAACTCAAAACATGCACACACACACACACACACACACACACACACACACACACACACACACACAACACACACACACACACACACACACACACAAGCACACTGCACTTTCTGCACTAAACCCAACATACACACACTGACACACACACACACACACACACACACACACACACACACACAGACACACGAACACACACACAAGACGCACACCGCACCTTCTACCTGCACTAAACACATACACACACACACACACACACACACACACACACACACTGCTGCTGGTGTACTTGACAGACCTTTTTATATTTTTTTTCTTCAAAATGCTACTATTACCATGTCAGAACGCTATAAAGGACTTTTTTTAGGAAAAGCACAAAAACACAACAAATACCTCTTAATGTATGTCCTCTACAAGTCTTCTGTTGTCCAGTCTTGCACTTTAAATGTCTGTATGAGCACTGTCTATGTCCATACTGTCTTAAGTCCATGTATAAGTACTGTCTATGTCTATACTGTCTATGTCCTTACCTTAATTAGTCTATGTCTGTATGGGAAAGCAAGAAATGTAATTTCAAATTCTTTGTATGACCAGTGCATGTAAAGAAATTGACAATAAAACCTACTTGATATGTGTGTGTGTGTGTATGTGTGTCTGAGAGAGAGAGAGAGAGAGAGAGAGAGAGAGAGAGAGAGAGAGAGAGAGAGAGAGAGAGAGAGAGAGAGAGAGAGAGAGAGAGAGAGAGAGAGAGAGAGAGCGAAAAGAAACTGGGTATCTGTGTGAGTTTGTGTGTGGGTGAGGGTATATGCATGCTTGTGCATTAATGACGGAGTATGGATTTGCATGTGTACGTGTGTTTGCGTCAGTGAGTGTGAGACGGTGTGTGTGCAGTGCATACTGTGTGTATATTGAAGCGTTTGTGTTTGTGTGTGTGTGCGCGTGTGTGTGTGTGTGTGCATGTGTGCATATCTATGACACATATCTATGTGTACATCTGTGACAGATATCTGTTGTCTATATCTATGACCATGTGCATGTCTATGTATATTACATGTGACTGTGTATGCGTATGCGTGCACTAAATGTGTGTTTTCCTAAGTGTGAGTGTTCCCTAAGTGTATTGTCATAATCCATAAGGGTTTTTTGGGCTTGTTGTACATGCGTGTGCAATGGGGATTTCCCGACAGCTCTTATCACAGTAAATGTTGCTGTCCAAGTTCAACACCTAGAGTCAGACCAGCACGATTAGTGCTAAATTTGACTGTCTAAGTGTTGCATTAACACTGGCAGGGTTACTGTCCTGGCTGAGAGTCTCCCCCCCTGACCCCATCCGCACTCCACTGATCTCATAGCAAGAGGAAATCTGCTGAAACAAAATATCAGCGCAGACAACGATAAACCACGATAAGCTGAAGGGAAGCAAACAAACCAAAGCCGTGCTGCCATAGCATTTCTATGACAGACTCACGAGGGGGAGAGAATGTTTAAAGCCTTGCTCACACCACTCTCCTACACGGACGACGACGCGGGCCAAGACTGACTAAGGCAACTCTTAGTCCTTTTTTTTCTTTCTTTTTCTCTTTGCTTTTCTTTCGACTTACTTTTGAGGTCCCATAGGCAACAGACAGAGTGACCAGAACTTTGAATATCCTCAGTGCAATAGAAGTGGGGGAGGGTCAAGCAGTGTGTTTTTTGGGCTGTCCTTTCAGACCCCACTTTCTGTAAGCGGTGATTTCTGTTTTTACATGCTTTGGGGACCTGCACGAGTAGTTTTAGGTTTTTATTGTGCTGTCCAGATGCCAGTTATCATCCGCCCCCACCCCACCCGCTACTAGCCATCAATCAATATGCAGTTCTTGATAAGAAGCATTCCATTGATCAATGCTGAAATAAACAATAATAATAAGTTACTTTAAAAACATTATATACTGTATGTTATACTAGTTAAAAGGGTAAGATTTACTCACAGTATGTCATGCATACCATGACTTCATTGACAAGATAATTAGTCATCGTAACAGTCTCTCTCTCTCTCTCTCTCTCTCTCTCTCTCTCTCTCTCTCTCTCTCTCTCTCTCTCTCTCTCTCTCTCTCTCTCTCTCTCTCTCTCTTTTATTTTCCTGTAAGTGTCTGTAAGTATAATATTGTCTATCTGTATGCATATTTGGGGGGGTTGGGGTGTGTGTGTTTGTGTGTGTGTGTGTGTGTGTGTGTGTGTGTGTGTGTGTGTGTGTCTGTCTGGGGGGTTGGTGGGGGGGGGGCACAATAGTGGCCATGGGAGTGGAAACACGGCTATCGAAACCAAATAAAAAAATAAAAATGCGGCAACATTCCTAAAAAGGTTATGGGCCCCAGCGAAAACAGGAGCTACATCATTTAAGAAATATCTAGCTGGAAATGACATTATTACTTGCGAGAGGGAGCTAACCTTGTGTGGGAAATATTTCCTACTGGGAGACAGTGGTGTCGTTATAGAGCACAAGGCTGGAAAACTGGCCATTCTGTTCACAGGCATGTGGAAGATCACTGTACTGGAGAGAGGATGACTCTTCTCTCCTCTCTCTCTCTCTCTGTCTCTCTCTATTTCTCCACAGCGCTCTCACATCTGTCTCTTTTTCTCTCTCTCTCTCTCTCTCTCTCTCTCTCTCTCTCTCTCTCTCTCTCTCTCTCTCTCTCTCTCTCTCTCTCTCTCTCTCTCTCCACACATTCATCTCCATTAAGCATTCAGTGGAAACTCTACCTGTATTTTGTTTCCAGCGGTGCCGACCATCTAAAATAATGGCTCCAAATGAGTGGAAGGAATAGTAGTGGACCGAATCACAGTTATATGTAGCTGAGATCCCAGACTGTGTGAGTGTTGTGCGGCCAGGACGTGTGTGACTGGGGAGCACGGTGGGGATCCGTGGGGACACTTCAGACAGACAGCTGTGGGCCTGATGGAAGGATAGATGGGCGCTGGAGATGGTTTGGGCTGAAATGTTTGTCTTGTCATGCTTTTGCAATAAATCCCCATAAGATTACTATTTGATTGTGCAGCTACGGCCATGGTTTTCTCAGAGGTCTAACTCATCCTAACTCATCCTGTGGCCATGGCCTGCACTGTACAGTACACTGGGGAGTCTTACTTGCTGCAGTTTATTTTTTTTTTACTGTATATGTAGTACGCTATATCTCTTACTACATACCCTGTATTAAAGGTGACCAAAGTGAAAGTACAACTAAATTCAAGGTGTAAGTGCAGCACTAGCACATAATATTATATTATATGGCTGGATGTTGTTGTTACTCAGAAGACCTGAAGACCTTAAAAGAATATCCCTAAATTTGATCCAACCAGCGCAGAGTCAAGTACATCGCTCTATGGTAACTGTAGACCAATTACTCAGTGAAGTTACTTGCGCTGGAAGGAAACTATGGCAGGTTTTGTTTTTGCTTCTATCTATTTCAATTTCCACTTTTTCACATTAATTTCATTCCATCCCATACTCCTTCATTTGCTCATGCATTATTTTGTTAATTCATTCATTAATTTCCAGCATATTCCAGCCTACATCCAATTGTTCAACTATACCAATATCTGCACGTTCACTGGCTAGTCTGTGTGTCAGTCAGCCACTGGCCTCTGATTTCCTTCCTTCACCCTTCACTGAGCTTTTTTCGGGGCACACTGCAGTGCATAGCTATGCACTTGGCCGCCTCACGGGCCGAATTTATGTGTAACAGTGGAAATGGGGGGAAAGCAGGACAAGCATTCCAAGAGAGCAAATACCAAGCGATGAGAACACTTACTACACAAACCCAGACATTCACACGTTTTTAAAAGCCTGACCACACTCGACTCCAGCCTCCAAAAACTGTGCTCAATTTGAGAAAAACAAATTATGACAATCGCCCAGTGACATGGAGCCCAGGATCCAGAGACGTAGCAGACAGGAGCAGGGGGGCAACAAAAACAGACTTGTGTGTGTGGGCTGTGAATTTTTGTGTTTATGGCCGGGTGGGTGTGTGGGATGGGGGTGAGAGTGAGGGGGTGTACTGGGTATGAGGAGGGGGTGGGGGCTGTGGTGATGGCACAGGCAGGGACTGGGCTGCATGTGCCAACACACCCCCCACCACCATCACTCCCACCATCACCCCGAACAGCCCCATGCTCCCACACTTCCCTCGGGTATGTTTGGTGCAGATGAGATCGCCAGTGATGCAGTTCACTATTTGCTGGAAACACTCAACTACATAATAACAACAAGATTGCTATGACATTACAGAGAGTCTTAAATAACCCATTACGACATAGCCACTACCGTTTTGGTAACAACAACAAGCTCAGCTAGTAATAGAGGAATGAAGGGCAATAAAGGCGTCCATTAGAGTCGGTCAAGTCAAATGGCCTGACATGGTAGCCACACGGTGCCCTACGGTGCCCCTTAAAGTAGCCGTCGTCCAGCCATGCGTGGAGATTACAGCCAGGAACGGCAGGCCGTAAAAAGGGGCGACTTGGCGCCAGGGAAGCTGCTGAATGTTTGTAACACGGTGGCCGGCCCAGCACTCAGCTGGGGGCGGGATTATAGATGGTTTTTGTTTGGGGTGCGGTGGGGTGGGGGTGTTTGGTGCGCGCGCGCGCACGCGTGTGTGTGTGTGTGTGTGTGTGTGTGTGTGCGCGTGTTTGTGTGTCTGTGTGTGTGTTTGGGGGGGGGGGTGGGGGGCAGCTGGGTGCTAGATCCGAAATGTTTTGTGGGGGCGGAGGTCATATGTGTGTGTGTGTGTATGTGTGTGTGTGTGTGTGTGTGTGTGTGTGTGTGTGTGTGTGTGTGTGTGTGTGTGTGTGTGTGTGTGTGTGTGTGTGTGTGTGTGTGTGTGTGTGTGTGTGTGTGTGTGTGTGTGTGTGTGCATGAGAGAAAGAGAGATAGAATCTGAATGTGTGTGTTTATGTTTGAAGAGGGTCTAGGATAAGCAAGAAGGTGGACTGGAGGGTGTCTATATGTACTGTATGTGTATGCACGCACCCCCTGCATGTGTGTGTGTGTGTTTGCATGTGTTTAAGAGGGTCTAGGGTAAGCAAGAGGGGCTTGTTTGTGTCGCACCTCATAACCTCGTCTCCTCGGCCCTCTGTGGCCCTGGTGCCACGGCGGTCAGCTGTCACGGCCGAGGCGCCAGGGCAGTGCCACGGACACCGCAAGTAACGGGAGAGCCAACAGAAGAGAAGAGGAGAGAAGAGAGGAGGGGGGTCTCTTGGCATCTCCGTCATTAACGGCTTAATGTGCTCCGCCAACCCAGGCGCGAAGTGCTGACAGCTGTCACTCACGGATTTGTGGGGGTGTGCTTTGTCTTTTGTGTTGTTCACTGTTGTGTTGTGTGGTGGGCGGCCATTGCTAAGCGATGCCAGGAGTCGTGTGGTTGACGTGATCTTTTCTGGGATGGTATAAGCCATTAGGGTGTGTTGCTGAGTGGATTTTGTGTGTGTGCGTGTGTGCGTGTGTGTGTGTCTGTCTGTCTGTCTGTCTGTCTGTCTGTCTGTCTGTCTGTCTGTCTGTCTGTCTGTCTGTCTGTCTGTCTGTCTGTCTTTGAATTGCTCACTGTTTGTGATCTGAGTCTGTCTGGGCCCCAAATTCCCCTCGGCCGGGGAGAACGGACCCCTTTGTCGCCTGTGTCCATGCCCACACCAGTTGTGTGTACCCACCATCATGCGGTGTTGCTAAGTGCTCAGTGGAATTTGAGGGTATAGGCCTACTGTCTTTGAATTGCGTGATGATACTTAGCTATGCCAGCCATGATAAGGTGGGTTGACGTGAACTTGTGTTGAAACAGTATATCCCCCATCATGCTTTGTTGTTGCTATGTGTGCAAAGTGGATTTGGAGGGTACTGTCTTTGTATTGTTCAGGGTTGTGTTGTGTGATGGCCACTGCTTAGTGATGCCAGCAATCATGTGCAATTACTAGGATTGCATGATGATGGCCCATTAGACTGTGTTGCTAGGCGCCATGTGGAAGTGTGTGTCATTTTATTAATCCCAGCATATCAACTCCTCAGCACCTCTAACTTCACTGAAATTTCATGGAAATTATGCCACATCAAATACTGCTCTCCCTTTGCCACGTGTTGTAGTCACTGGTGCTAATAGGGTATTTTTTACATGTTATTGTATACACAGTCCACTGTACTGTCATGCGCAGAAAAACACACACACACACACACACACACACACACACACACACACACACACACACACACACACACACACACACACACACACACACACACACACACACACACACACACACGCACGCACGCACACACGCACGCACGCACGCACGCACACACACACACACACACACACACACACACACACACACACACACACACACACACACACACACACACATTTATGGAGCCATGATAAAGCAATGTTAACTACATTGGCCTTGTCCATGAGATAGAGATAGATCCAGTAGTGGTACTGCCCTCACGATCCGATTCGATCACGATTTGGGAGGTAGCGATCCGATTCGATTCGATTCTATGCGATTCGATCCGATCCGATTCAATTCTACAATGCATTGCAATGCATTACATTTCTACTGAAAGCAAAGCAAATGTTTCATCAGTCATGATGAGGCAATACAAGTAGTCAGATACTGAGCAACAATTTATTGGCTGTTTTCTGTATCAGTCTGGATCAGTCTCAGTCTTGCAATGCTTTGAAGTACTTTTATTTAATTTAACATTCATTTGCTCTCGAAATATCCACGGAAGTAATTCAAACTTAAAAAAATTGCTGCATCGATCCTGAAACTTGCCGCATCGATCCTGGATCGTCCATGCCCCGCATTGGATTGGATCGCCAAATCGATCATTGTTGACACCACTAATATCCAGTGTGAACTCTTTCACTCTTTCACTCTCTCTCTCTCTCTCTCTCTCTGGAGAGAGCTATTTCAGACTGGGAGGAACAGTCTCAGGCAGCAGCACCATCAACACGAGCAGATGTTGCATTGCAGTAGCGCGTCATGTTATGACTTTATGTTTAGATGGATATTCTGTGGACAAAGTTCAGATGTGTCGTCCCACCCACACCTTCCAACCCCCCACCCCCTCACCTTCACTGATGAATGCTTTCCCGCTGAGCAGACGAATGGCCTGGTTTGCAGTACCAAAAGGTAAACAGACCAGCGCCTCGAATATGGGCCGCCACTTGGGACGCCGCAAACAGACATGAATTCTCACAGTGGGGAGAATTACTGTTCAGGGTCCTCATCCCCGTCTGTGCTCTTATCCTCGCGAGGAGGATATAAATCTGGAGGAAGGCAGGAAGACCTTCATCCAGCTGCTGAGGTCGCTGGCCCTGCTGTGAGCAGTGTTGCCAGATTGGGCTGCTTCCTGCCCAATTGGGCTGCATTAAATGGCTGTCTGCGGTTAAAAATGGCATTTGGGTGGGTTTTTCTGCTAATTTATGGCCATATAGAATTGTTAAAAGTTTGAGCATTCTTTGGGCTGGAAAGTACCAGTCTCATCTGGCAACCCTGGCTGTGAGAAACAAGGGAGGGAAAATCTAGTGATGTTGTCAGTTTTTTTCCTTGGGTATATTATTGGATTTAAATACAAACAATTGATGCCACTACCGGTAACTGTTATTTGTGACACCAACGAACAAGCTACCTGTCAAAGTGGCTACTGAGACTGAAATTGTTATTAGCCACAGCAAACTTTCACCAGCATTTTGCCGGTTGTCAAGCTCTGGTCTGTTGCAGTATGGATGACTATAACATGGATTGCTTGCTACCCACACTGACCCCCCATCCAACCCAGCCTGACATATGCCATGCAGCTGTGTTTCACGAAACTACACACAAGGCCGTTCCAGCAGTGGTGTAGTCTATGTAGAACGCAGGTATACGGAGTATACCCACTTCAAAATTTCAGGGATTTCAGTATACCCACTTAAAATTGATTGATCCATTATTTAGAATAGCACAAATATATACAGTATACCCACTTCAAATGCTCAAATATACAGTATACCCACCATAAAAAAGTAGACTACACCACTGCGTTCCAGTTTCCTCACTCAACCATCTGAGGCTTGTGATAGTCTGAATCATTTCTGAAAGAATGAGCCAATCAGGATTGCGGGGTGGGATTTTCCACAGACGGGCAGTGTTATGGCTCTGCTTCCACCTGTCCTTCTCAGCAGTGTCACTGGTCAACATGAGTGGCTGAAGTGGAAAAGATGAGGAAAGGTTGTTTATCCAATCACTTGCAAGGATTTTTGCTAAGGAGCATCATTCGAAAACATGCCGGTTGTGGGGGGATATCCAGATGGTATCATGAAGACGAAGGCGAACCATACCATCCCAAGGCATACCAGCTGGCCAGATGAGTCAGGTTGCCTCCAACCTACGTTAAACCACAAACCCTGGACCCATATCCAGCGAAATCACACTAAATGGGCCCTAGGCCTATATATTAATGAATGTAAAAAATCTCTGTGGGGCCTCCTCATGCTTGGGGCCTCTGTGACTCAGTCCCTCTTCCCTCTTAAAAGTACTTCCACACCTCTGTCCATAGCCACATGTAGATGACTAATGTGACTAACTATGTTATGACAATATCCCCATCCACCTTTGTGTTACTCTATGAACACCGCATGTCTTGCACCCCTCCCCTCTTCTCAAAAAAACCCTTGCTTCCTCTGCCCACCCCACGCATGTACCCCATACCTCGTTTGCTGTTTAGAGTGTCTACTGGATGTTAAACTCTGTTCATGCTTGTAGAGTAGACTATCCCACGCCTTCCCCTTTTACGCCAAGTGTGTGCGTGTGTGTGGCGGGGGAATAGACATTCGGCAGACATTCTTGAGGGACGGGTTGGTATACTGTAATGTGGGCAGCACATGCTGCCCATATACTGACCCCCAGGGCTGAGAACTGGGAATCTGCCAGGGCATTTTCTCTCGGTGGACCACCAGTCCTCTGGGGTAGACTGGCCTATTAAAGGAGGGTGCACACAAATGTCCAGGCCTTTTATTAGCTTCCAGTGCAGTCCTGCTGACCACCCCATCTCTAACCCCCATCCTACCTACAGTACCGCAAGTTATAATATACACCCTGCATGCCGTCCATTTGCTATAACCTAATGTATGCTATAACCTACACCCCCCCCCATAAAAACCTGGTTTCCTCTGCCCATGCATGTACTGTACAGTATCCCACCTCCCCCACCCCGCTTCCCTCAAGTGGAGGAAGCGGAGAGAACAGAGGGCAGATATTCTCATTCTCAAGGGCTTGCTGAGTTATGCTTAGGACGCATAGGATCTGCGTCCGTCCGTTTTCTGTCTATGCGAGTCCACGCCCCCCTCTCAGAGGCTCTGCGCCCGTCGTCGAGCGCCTCGAAAAAATTCTAACTATCCGTCGGACGGACGCGGAGTACGCAGACAAAAAGGCACTATGATTGGTCGTCTCGCTACTTCCTTGTTCTGTTCTTGTGGCAGCGCAATGCCAGTAGTTTGGACAGCAGAGCTGTATTCTGCTAAAAACGTTATTAATGCCTTGTGTGTAAATGTGTGTAAATACACGAAGCTACAAGCTAAGTAACAAACAATGCATCAGTTGAACACTCGTGGCACAATGCCTGCGGTTTTACTACCGTTCCTCCACCGAATGTAAACACACATCGGCAGAATCAACTGTCTTTACATGCTTGCATTTTCTGCTCCTGAAAACAGACTGGGCATGTCAAATAATGATACCAGTGCATTGCCTTTGCAATTTGTGTGAAAATACCTAGCTAACCGCGATAGAAAGCAACATTGCTTAATAATGACCGCAGTGCTTACAATGTAGTGAAAGTAGCCTAATCGCGCAATTTCAAATGTGGCTCGCGACGAGACCTCGAACCTCGCAGAACTCGCAGATGCATGAATACAATGTTGGTTCGTGGCCACTCCCACGCGAGTTTTGACGAGCGCAGTTGCAGAAGTCTAATCTGACCTTAAGACAGGCCAGACTGTGGCCAGCCAGGCACTCCAACCCCCCCACCCCACCCCCCAACCCCCCCAGCACCAGATTCCAGCAGCCCCACGAGGCTCCACAAGAATTTTTGGGGCCAGCTGGTGGATAGAGCTTTGGGGACCTGTTATAGGGCAAGGGGAGTCGGGGAGAAGTGGGAGGAGAGAGAGAGAGAGAGAGAGAGAGAGAGAGAGAGAGAGAGAGAGAGAGAGAGAGAGAGAGAGAGAGAGAGAGAGTTTGTATGTGTATGTGTGTGTGCGTGTGTGCGCATCTATGTGCAATGTATGTGTGCGCGTGTGCATGTGTGTGTGCATGTATGCATGTCTGTGTGTGTGTGTGTGTGTGTGTGTGTGTGTGCGCGCGTGTGCATGTGTGTATGCATGCGCATGTCTGTGTGTGTGTGTGTGTGTGTGTGAAGTCCTGTCGGTAGAGGTGGGTGGAGGTGGTCGAAGTTGTCCTCTCAAAGGGCAATGGGATTCACATGTAATCAGATGTCCGTATCATTGTCTGCCGCGGCGGTAAGGGGAGCCGGGGGGCAGATTGTGCGACTGCCGCGCGCTGAGTGAGAAGGTGATGGAGATGACAGAGTGCGACAAGCCCAAAGTCCACATTAGGGACTTATTGTTCCCTCTTCATCTGCGCCCCTCGTACACTCGTGACCCCCTTGCCAGTTGCCACACAAGTCGTTGAGAAAAAGAAGCTGAGAGATGACGCTGAGGGGACAGACAAAGTGATGGCACAAATGTCCTTACCGTAATGGCAGTCATTTTATGCTCTAAACTCGAAGTCATGTGAGTGCACTGAGGTTGCGCATTACAAAGTTTGCAAAAATGTCTGCCACCTACTGCACAATTTGGAAAAAAACACCACGAGCCTGTTCCAATCTCTGTACTTTCCACCCTTTCTGCTCTGTGTTTGGGTACGCAGGGCGGTTCCATTTCTAATTGAGGCGGTGAAGACTTCAGAAGTGTACCGTAAACTACCCGGATAACGCCCTCAAACCGGTCGTTTTATGAGGTGTGGAGTTACTGTACACTTTTCACACTCAACGGCCGCCATGTTTGTTATGTAGTTGAGTGTCAGATCGGTCAAACTGCCGAATCTCTGTGATGACAGCATATTTTTGATTCCAAAGACAATAGCCAAGTGTATAAGAGAAATGGGTAACTATAAAAAAAATGTCAACATGAGGAACAGTGTCTTCCGTGATGAATTGTATTTTGGCGGTTGGTAAACGCTGATGACACGTGACAACCGTCATTTCCATGAAGTGTATCAGACAGAACGTGAATTGGACCTGCACTTCACCCTCAAATTTATCCTTTACGTTGAGGGTGGAAAGTGCACTATATCTCAGTACACAGTGCACAGTGTGGAGAATGGAGCAGGCCCCACACGTGCACATGCTACCAAAAGAAAATGGAATACTGGTACTTTTGATCTTGTTGTCCTTTAAAGATGCGATGTGTAATATTTTTAGTAGTTTATTTCCAGAATTCACGCTTCCCCATTCACATATGTTACCTTTTATACAAATACTTTTGCCTGATGAACCAGAAGCTATGTGTTGACGCCCAGGGGGCTGGGCTACACAGGCTACTGGTTCACCAGGAAACAAATACTTACCACCACCATCACATACTAAATATTCATTATGACTGGTAACATTGTAGTTTTTAGAAATTAAAATGTGGATCTTCTCCACATTTTTAGCTGCAAAACTTACTGTACTTAAGTCATACCAGTACATATCAGCACATATCAGAATCGAGTATATCACAGTAACTGTAGACCAGTTAAGTTGAGTAGAGTAGAGTATCATTTATTGATCCCATTAAGGTGTCAAGTAGCATACATACATACATAAATAAATACAGAAGACATTACCCACTAGACATTGCACACATCCCAGTGTCAAAATCAGTGACGTTACTTGTGTTGGAAGGAAACTATGGCAGGTTTTGTTTTTGTCGAATCTTTTTTTTTACTTTGGCCACCTCTACTCTACACTACCCTTCAACATCCCCACCCCACAAAGTCCCCTCCATTCAGCCTCCATGTGCCGTTGCTACCTTTGCTACCCAGAGGGACTGTGGCCGTCTGACCACCCCACACCATCCCATCCTGTCCCACTGAGATCCTCGCCCCAACCCTGCCCCCTCCACCCTCCAGCCTCCATGTGCCATTGCTGCCTGTGCTGCTCAGCCCTTCGACCATCCCACTCTAACCCCATCCCACATGTAGATCAGGCCTCCTACCCCTACCCATTTACCCACTATGTGCTCTTTCTGCCTGCCTATTTTACTCAGAGGGGGCTCCAACACCCTGACCACCTTCTACCACCCCACCAACTACCACCCCACCCCCTGCATCCCTACCCCAAGTTCAGACCCACCCCCTTCATTCACCAACCATGTGCCATTGCAGGCTGCCTTCCTCTACTAAGAGGGTTCGCCAACCGCCTGGCCAACATTCATCATCCCACCCCACTTCACTACACTCTGATCCCACCATTTGCCTTGCTGCCTGTCTGCATTACTCAGGGAAGAGTAGCTGAAACACAGTTGTGTTTAGCCATCCTACCCACCCCACATCTATACCCAGGGCTGAGGCCTCCACCAAGCCCCTTCAATCACCCACCGTTTGCCCCTTATTGCCTGCTTACGCTAATCAGACTCACAGTAAAGCAACAGAAACACAGTTGTGTTTGGCCAGCCCCTGGGCCCTGCCCTGACCACTCGTCCTCACCATCCCTCCATGTACGTCGAGCCGGAACCCCACTGCGTACCCTTTCTGCCTGCCTGCCTCAGCCTGTGATAATCAGAAGGGGGCTCCTACTGCCCTCTGACCACCCCACACCACTCCAGCCCACTCCATCGCAACCCAGATCCCCTCCATGCACCCAATGAGTGCCCGAGCTGCCAGTCTCCAGTACTCACTCACAGTAGAGTAACACAAACACAGTTGTGGTTGGCCATTGGCCAATCCACTCCTCACCATCCCTCCCCACCCCACACGTAGACTCTCGACCAGACCGCACTGAACCTCCTCCACCCACCATGTCCCTTTGCTGCCTGCCTGAACTACTCACATTAGACGAGTAACAGAAATTCAGTTGCATTTGGCCATCCCAG
>NC_085863.1:36041381-36076381 GCF_034702125.1 Engraulis encrasicolus
CTGACACTTGAGATCACGTACAAGGTTAATCTGAATGAGTCCAGTCCAGAAATTGTGGTATGGCTTTTTGTTACTGTAAAAAAATGTAGACTACCATATTATTTTTTTATCACTATAATCATGAGACGTACTGTCATAATAGATCAAGTGCACAAGTGTTATTTGACATGGACATATTATGGATGAACAAGTATTATTGACGAAAAAGGACATACAAGTGTAATAAGCGTAAAGGGAAATAATGTTTTGCGCGAGCTCTATACATACAGTTCCCATACTATACTTTACACATGCATGGAAGTGAGCCTATGGTTCCAGACAAATGTGTTGATCCCCAGTTGAGCCCATGTGGCCGTGTGCCCTGTAACGGCACATTTTTCATTTTGCGCTGCGGCAACTTGATCTGCGGAGATAATGTCACATTACACCTCATTTCGAAATGTAAGTGATGTCTGCCGAGCCCATTAGTGCCGATGCCCTTTTCGCGAGCTTGCTCCCCCCACCACCGCCCCCGCTCGTAAAATACATGAAAGCGGCACCGCTGCCGGCCGACGAAAGCCTGATAAATGTCCGTCCGAATACCGGCACGCTGCAAAATGGACATATCAGCGGCCATATTTAGTTGTTTCTCAGGAGGGCTCCTGCTCAAAGGCGGATCAACACCCCCCGGGCAACAAACCCCCCCCCCCCCCACACACACACACACACACCACGACATGTCCCGTCAAGAGATTGCATACTGATACCCCCTGTACTCCATCTCATAGCTACACACACACACACACACACACACACACACACACACACACACACACACACACACACACACACACACACACACACACACACACACACACACACACACACACACACACACACCCCTCCATGCCCTCCCTCCCCAGCGGCCTGCCTGCTACTCCTCCATGTAGTAGGCTGGAGGGAGTGCGAGATGCCAGGCGCTCCCTGTGGAGGGAGAGGGCCCATAGCTGGCATTCCCCCCCCTCCCCCACCGCCTCATCGGCCTGAAGGACAGAGGCAGGCAGCGTGCCACCTCCCCATGCCACAGCTGGTAATCAGGAGACAAAGTGGTGGCGGTGCCGTGCCACCCTCTGATGAAGATCCTTGACTGAACCAGAATAGGAGGGCGAGGGAGGGAGGGAGGGAGTGAGGCAGGGATGATGGCAAGTCTCGTGGCCAAATGACTTCATAGGTCATTCATACACTTACACACATATGAGCTGGAACAATACCCTATATGTGCAAGTTGATTGGCAATGCCTCTAGAAATATACAGTCACAATAGCTTTGTACCTTTTGATATGTATAGTATGTTTAGTTTTTTTTGCTTTCATAATGACAGAGACAGTGAAGAGTGGGATGAGATGGTGTTGGGTTGGGACACGAGTAACGAGTCCGAGTAATAACAAGTAACAAGTAACGAGAAGAGAGTGGGAGAGAGACAGACATGGCAGCCACGGCCTAATGGTTAGGGAGGTGGTTTCAAGATCAGAGCGTTGCCTGTTCGAATCACACCCTTACCTCATGCTACCCCTCCATCCATGGCTGCAGGTGCCCTTGAGCAAGGCACATAACCCCTCATTGCTCCAGGGACTGTTACCAATACCCTGTAAAATAACTATAAGTTGCTTTGGATAAAAGCGTCAGCTAAGTGTAATGTAATGTACCACCGTAGGGTTGGGACATGACCCAGGCCAGACTCAAACCTGGTTCTCCATGAGCATGCAAGCCCCTAGATCCAAGCCCATTTATGGCCGGATGCCTTATAATAGTGCACTGCATCACAGTACTCAACAAGAACAATTTTTTCCACGGATTTAGAGATAATCACTGTAATCTCCGCCCTGATAAGACCTAATTTGACTCCCAAGATTTTAGCTGAGATTTCATGCCATGACTGGGCGAGATCTATCAACGCAGCAGCATTTTCTGCTTGACTAAGTCCGCTTTCTTCCAAACTATCTACAGAGCTTGCACTTTAGGCATGCTTATGAGGCAGTTCAGCTACAAAAAAAACTCTTCAGTGGTAGCGAAAACACAGGCCTTGTTGGTTTCTTGCGTTTTGGCCCCTGGCCTGGCATGGAGGGAGCATAGCTGAGGCCTCAGTCTGGCCTTTGTCAACCTGTTCTCAGCTCCATAAGCAGGTAGTGTTACTGTAGTGCTACTGCAATTATACCACAGTTTTAAGCAGAAAATGCAGTATTATGCAGTGTTAATGACAAAAAATATTGCAAACAAATTCTGCAAAATGCAAAAATACTTGCTATACAATATTTTGGACACAAAAAATACTGCAGTAAACTGTATAATCACTGCAGTTTTTCACAGAAGGCTTGGCAAAAAAACTCTTCAGTGGTAGCGAAAACACAGGCCTTGTTGGTTTCTTGCGTTTTGGCCCCTGGCCTGGCATGGAGGAAGCATAGCTGAGGCCTCAGTCTGGCCTTTGTCAACCTGTTCTCAGCTCCATAAGAAGGTAGTGTAACTGTAGTATTAGCGGTTTTAGGGAGCGAATGCAGGGTAATGCAGTATGTCTTTGGGACACAGAAATGTTGCAAAAATGTAGTATTCTAGCATTACTGCCGTTTGTATCTCATAAGGGTTGGACCATGGGTATACAGAGGCAGCATAGGGCTGGGGCTTAAGTCTGGCCTTCATCAGCCTGATCTCAGCTCCAGAAGCAGGTTGTAGTGTTACAGCAGAATTACTTCAGTTTTAGACCGTAAATGCAGTATTTTGGACACAAAAAATGCTTTGCTAAACAACTTTGGACAAAAACACTGTAATCTTGCAACAAACTCTAGTATAACAGTTTTTTTTAATATATGAAGCTGCCCATCAAACAGTGGAGAATAAATTGAAGTATTACAGTAGAATTACTGAGTTTTTTCCATTCACAGGTGTGGAGGCAGTCAACATAGCTGGGGCTTTAAACCTGGCCTTCGCCAACCCGCTCTCAGCTCCTTAGGTAGTATTTTTGTAGTGTTATTGCAGCATTACTGTAGTTTTAGATGGTAAATGCAGTAATTTGGACATGGAAGTATTGCAAGTATACTACGAACTGCAAAACAAATGCTTTCTGTAATATTTTGGAGACAAAAACACAGCAGACCTGCAAAACGCTAAAAGTATATCTGCCGTTTTCCCCCTAAGGCTTGGGCACAGGTGTGGAGGCTTTAGCCTGGCCTTTGTCAACCTGTTATCAGCACCTTAAGCAGGTATTATTGTAGTATTACCACAGTTTTAGGTAGGCCTATTGAATGCAGGATTATGCAGTATTTGGGACACTGAAATATTACAAACAAATGCTGCAAACTGCAAAAATACTTGACATGAAAATACTGCAATCCAGGATTGAAACTGCAATACTGTAGCATTACTTCAGCTTTTCTCCCATAAGGGTTGGACGCTGACCAGCTGGGTGTGGAGGCAAGCAGCATAGCTGGAGCTTTAAGTACAACCTCTTCTCAGCTTCATAAGCAGGTATTAGTGTAGTGCTATTGCAGTATTACAAGATAAGGATACAAGATACAAGATATTTTATTTGTCATTGTCTATATATATGAAACATATATACACAATGAAAAGCTTCCCTGCTCTGAGAGTCCCAAAAAAGGTTAAAAAAGAATGTAAGAAGGCAAAAAAGTAGGAAAAAATATATATTTAAAAAGTTGAAAGCTGCATTTAAAAAAAAAAGAAAAGTGGCAGGTTGGAGAAAGGGGAGATGTGATACTGTATTACTGCAGTTTTAGGGAGTGATGCAGACTTATGCAGTATTTGGGGACCGAAAGCCTGGTCGTGGGTGTGGAGGGTGGCAGCATAGCTGGAGCTTTAAGCCTGGCCTTCATCAGCCTGTTCTCAGCTCCTTAAGCAGGCCGCAGCGCTGCACTACACTCCCTCTGCAACTGGAGTCTCTAAGGAGGTTTCGTCTCATCAGCACCCAATTAAAACAGCCACGCGGGCCGGGCAGCAGGCACCGTGCACACAAGCTGCGAAGCAGCCGAGAGTGTTACCCCTGCTGGGACGTGTACATGTACTCAGGCCCCAGTGTGTCTGCTGCCCTGCCCAGGGAAGCCGACATATGGGGGGGGGGCAAAGGGGTCAGTTGTCCCGGGCCCAGGGAGAAAGGGGGCCCGGGAAATTGGTCCTCATTATTTTGTGTGTTATTGGGTGGGGGGCCCTATTGGATAACTTTGTCCCAGGCCCAGCCAAAGCTGGCACTGCTTGTGGTCAATCCATCTCTTTACTCGCTGGCCTGTCAAGACGACACCGACATGGACATG
This sequence comes from Engraulis encrasicolus, assembly GCF_034702125.1. Taxonomy (NCBI): domain Eukaryota; kingdom Metazoa; phylum Chordata; class Actinopteri; order Clupeiformes; family Engraulidae; genus Engraulis; species Engraulis encrasicolus. Next base: position 36,045,680 of record NC_085863.1, read on the forward strand.
GACAAGCCCTGTGTGAGTGAGTGAGTGAGAGACGAGTGTGTGAATCAGTGTGTGTAACCCAGACCAAAGCAAACCTGTTGAACTGTAAACAAGCCCATTAAGGTCTGCCAACACACATAAATTACCTTCAAAACGGCAGTTCAGATGATACATGCATTGAGCACCGCACTGCATTAAACACAGGTCTTTTCAAATAAAACTGGTCTTTTGCATACTGAACAAAAACAGTTTGGGCAGCAGTAACACATCAGTCACGCCACCACAGTACACTACACAGCATCAAAGTCTGGCTGGCACTCCACTTAAAGAATACAGAGACACCATTTCACTCACAACCACTGGCCTGGCCAGGTAACCTGGTCCAAACCCCCGTCGGGTCAGGTCTGGTCTGGTCTGGGGGTACTAGGGTGCACAGCCCTGTAGCTGCCAAGTCTTTACCCACCAGCCCTCTACTACTAATACTACTACTACTACTACTACTACCCCCGCCACCATCATGGCTGCTGACAGCACCCCCCCATCCACACCCCAACATACACACCCAATACATACAGTACAATGTCATGAGAACCCAATTCTAGTCCCCCCCCCAACCTTGGCCCAGAACAACTGACCCCTTTGTCGTCTTCCTGACCACCACCAGCACCACCACCGCTCAGAGTCAGAGCAGCGGGGCAGCTCTTGCTTAGGGCCAGGCTGGGACATACTGTGACAGAGGCAGGTGCTGTGCTGTGCTGTGGGTGCCTGAGCTGGAGCTGGAGCTGGCAGGGGGGGGAGCCAGAGCCAGCGCCAGCGCCAGCCCAGGGCCTGACACTTTCCTGGCAGGGGCAGCCCCATCTTAGACGTGGCGCTCCACATGCGAGGTGGGGGTGGAGGGGTGCAGAAGGGGTGTATGGGGTGGGGTGTTGACTGTAATGGTGAATGTTGTAAGGGAGGGGTGTGGTGGGGGGTTGCAGAGTGCCCCGCTCCAAAAGTGTGTGTGTGTGTGTGTGTGTAGTTGGGCGGTGGGGATGGGGTGCAGTGTGGCTGGGGGTGTTGATGGTAAAGTGTTAGGTTGTAGATGAGTGGAGGCAACCGGGTTAAGTTGTACGGGAAGGGAGTGGTGTGTGTATGTGTGTGTGGGGGGGTAACCGATGCTCCTTGTGTGTGTGTGTGTGTGTGTGTGTGTGTGTGTGTGTGTGTGTGTGTGTGTGTGTGTGTGTGTGTGTGGGAGGGTAGGGGGTTTGACGGTAAGAGTAAGGTTGTAGAGGAGAGGAAGGTATCTGACTGAGGTTGTATGGGTGGTGGGTAAGCGAGAGTTGGGGCCGCTGGGGAATAAGGGAGGCGGCGTGTCTGTCTGCCTTGGCTCCCCTTACACCCAAACAGGTGGCCACTGGGGGGGCTGAGGAGGGGACTGGGGTGGGGGTTCCCTCCACGTACCCTGATCGTCGCCATGGCCATATGCTGCCTGCTAGGCTGCCCAGTACACACACACACGCACACACACACAGACACACACGCACACACACACTGAGTGAACTGAAGAACGCACACACGGCGCACACCCACACACTTCGACCACTCGCACTGGACTCAAACGTGTGTGTGTGTGTTTAAAGCAACACTGGCTCAACTTGAAAATACTGCAGTAGACCTGGACATTTTTATTGCAGGCATACCTACCTACGTACAAGCTATAACTGAAGTAATCCTATTATACCAATATGTGAAACCACCACTGCAGTTTACATCAGAAATGTGCCAATGAAAAAAAAACTTACTTACATTTTCAAATGCTAAATGCTCATTTATGGCAACTCTGCAATGGAAGTGATTTCAAATTTCAAAAATAGCCACAAGTGTTACTCTTGATTTACACATACGTACATTGAACAGGCATACAAGATATTATTGGAGTAATCTCATAATTCTAGTACATGAAACCACCAGTGCCGTTTTAAAGAAATGAGCTATGATTTTTTTTTTTTACTGTTACACTATTTGTAGTAGATTCCCTTTTACTCAAAATTAGCCATGTGTGTTGCGCTTGATGTTTACAAAAGGGTACTTTTGCAAATAATACTACCTCCTCCGTGCTGACACAATGGCACACATAGATTCTTCTGTCTCAGAGGTGTTGGATGGTGGCTACTCTACTCTACTCCAGGGAGACTCTGCAGTGGAGCGTTGAGGTTGAAAAGGTGCTGGCTAGCCCCCTCTGGTGTTCATCTGGCAGCCCCAGCCAGACAGGTCACACATCAGGACAGCTTACGGGTCAATGGCGCTGTTTTGGGCTCAGACGTCAGGTGGTACAACCACAACTAATGTCCATAAATTAATTAGTAGTAGTTGCTAATTAATGTACTGCAATGGTGGTGCATAAGCACTATTTTAACTTGTTCACAAATACAGGTAGCTATTTTCATTATCAACCAAAACTTGGTACCTGTGACCTGGTGTTCAATTACGTCACAAGATAATTTCCAGATCCTCCCTGCCTCTCTCTTCCATTCATTTCCTGTAATCATCTCCTATCTCAATAAAGGCAAAATAGCCCAAATTAAAGCCCAGCATAATAAACTTGGTTGGTAAATAGTAAGCCCCCTATGTTGTTAATCAACAGTGGCAAGCTTTGTCAAACAGGTCACATTTCAGGATAGTTTAAAACTCATTTTTCCCTGTTGGTGAACATGCTCTACTTGTCTTACGTGGCCATCAATAGAGATTTTGATACAAACTAAAGGATTTTCATGAAATTAAATGGGTTTGGTATTTCAGTTTTTCAAAACAATTATACACAAAGGCTACAAGTCAAAACAGAGGGACTTTTTAATTACAAAAGCACAAAAATACATACGTAACTACAGTTCTGGAAGTGCCCAATATACAATATAAAAATCCATGTACATAATCAATATGGCCATATAGAAGGTCGCTTTAGGACAACATCTCTTAATATGTGCTGACAGCACAATCTATGGCCCCGCCAGTCTATAGGACTGTCTTTCACTTTTTTACAGCGGTGAGAGGAGAGCTCTCTCTCTCTTTCTCACGCACGCACGCACGCACACACATCCCCACACACACACACACATCCACACACGGGCACACGCATGCACGCACGCACGCACGCACGCACGCACGCACGCACGCACGCACGCACGCACGCACGCACGCACGCACGCACGCACGCACGCACGCACACACACACACACACACACACACACACACACACACACACACACACACACACACACACACACACACACACACACACACACACACACACACACCTCTTCAGATCACACGACATGGTTCCAGTGATCCATATCCTTGGTCTGTTCATCTCTCTTGAGACCAAGATAAACAAATTTGCTTTAGATGGTGTCAAGCATGTGTGGTGGTAAACAAGTGAGTTTTACCAAAAAAGCGTATCCTCTCAATAGCCAAGCATGGTAGTGGGACTGACTTGGTTAGGGGATGCATGAATGCTGTCAACATTGTCAATCTGAAATACACCTAAAAGAAACATGCATGTCAACATGCATTGTGACTACTGAAGCAGATCATGATATTCTCCATAGGATTGCATTCAAATCTCATACCAATCTATTTAAGCCAGATGCAGACTCAAAATGTAAAAGTTCAATGCAAAGAAAGGTTGAAACGCACACTGATGACCTCCCTTTTCATCCCTTTTCATTTCGTTTCATTTTGAGACGATTCGAGCAAACACAGCCCCTTCTTTACCGGATTTTAATCTGCGGTGTACTCACTTTTGTGAGTACATGTTCAAACATTAATGGCTGTATTTTGTTTTTTTTCTGAGTGAACAAGAAATTTAAGCGGTTGAATAAGTTGTTAAATGGTCACTAATCATTGTGTCAAAGTGAAATTTCTGTAATGCTTTCCTATGAAAATATATACTCAAAAATCTGCAAAAACTCTGAGGGGTGTATTTACTTTCGTGATATACTGTATGCTGCTGCTGTGATGCTGTGATGCGGTTAGGCAGCGGACTCGGAGCCACTGGCGGTGATGTCCAGAAAGCCCTCTCTGGCCGCTCGCATCCGTTTACGCGCCGCCTCAAACAGCTCTGCAGAAATCAACACACAAAACACACACACACCAGTGCTTAGCAGTGTTCAATCAGTCATCGATTAAATACCATGAAAGAGCATGCCAAGTGTTGGGTTGTTTTCAGCTGCTAAGCCAGCATTAGTACGGCAACTTTGCAAGTAGATAAGAAAACTGCAGCTAGAAAAACAGTACTTGCTGTTTAGCAATCATAAAATTGCTTTAAGGAAATGCCTCTGAATTGTCAGCGTGAACTACATAGAAAAACATGATATAAGGTCTATTCTGCTTCTTGCTAGTGTTATCATCATCTGCCATATCTCACCCATGATCTGCTGTAGAGATTTCTGTTGACTGTGGTCCCCAAGATGATCCATGACCGCCTGCCTTCTTCTCGTCAGCGAGTTAGCGTCAATAAAAGCCCTGAAGACACACACAGACACAAACATGCACAGACATGCAGAAATTGATTATATGACCTAGCAGGACCAACGCCTACCAAAACACAACATACAGTACGCATCCACACATTTACAGAGAATATCTTACCCATACAAATTTAAAATGGTAAAAGCATGCATTCTCAAAAAGTTTTAAAAGCCATGTAAAAAAAAAAACACATAATAAATAATACATACATAAATAATAAAACCAGCTAAGAACTGTACATGGGCTGGTGTTTGTTTATATTAGCCATGGAACATCAGCCATTTAGATCACATGATATTTCGCTTTGTCCAGTCACAGTGTACTCTATGCTGTGAAGATACTACTACGTTCCCTATATAACAAAGAGATGAACATTTTGGATACAGCATCCTGAACCAGTATTCCTCCTATTATTCATCATCATGGATGCTGTACTGGTAATGGCCTCACCTGGCTTGCTGCAGGCAGTTGAGAGTGAATGTCACACTCCCTGTAGTCTCAGTGCGAAAGCCAAAACGACTCAGTCTCTCACCCTAAAGAAACAAAACACATGAGGGATTAAACATGCATGCGGCATGTGTGTGTGTGTGTGTGTGTGTGTGTGTCTATCAACATCCTGCCAGCCCCCAACGGCTCCCTGTCTGTGTGCTTGCTCAGTAGACCTACACATCTGTCCGCCTCTACCAGACTGTTATCAATGCCTCCTTGTCATCAGTCTGGTCTTTTTTTCCTTCACCCTTATCTCTACTTCTATTTTATCTCCTCTTTCTCAGATAAGTTCTTTTGTCTTTTTTTTCTCTCTCTCTCCCTCTCCATCTTTTCTTTTTGTCTCTTTCTCAGAATCAACATGTGCGAAAACACAGCCATTCCAAAATAATAATTTAATTAATTGAGGTGAAAAATTAATTCCGTTTTAATAATTTATGTTTTTTTCTTCCATTTTTGTCCTGTCTCTTTTTTTCTTTTAAAGAATGGGATCATTAGACTGTCTCTATCACATCCATGGCTATGATCTCCAAATTAATAAATACATAAATATTGATAATAATAATAATAATAATAATAATAATAATAATAATTTAATTTATGAAAGTCATGTGCGTATGTATGTGTGTGTGTGTGGGGGGGGGGATGTAAATACAAATAAAGTAATTAAAGGTATTCAGTATTATTACTCTCTTTTACTTCAATACATCCAAAATACAGTGTGAAAGCACTACAGCAATGGGAATGTAAAGTTATTTTATTTGGCTTGCAGAGCAGTGGCTGAAATGTAAAAAAACAAAAAATGGCTGAGCTGGGCATTCTACTCCACTTTGTTGCTGCCCCAGATTCAAAAGAACACATTCATCGTCGTCGTGACAACTTCACGGAATGTTTACATGCAACTCCATGCAAAGTAGAATGTTCAGTGTAACTTCTCAGTCTAATTTCAGACTTCAAAGAGAACAGCTGCTAAATATGAAGCTCTGCAAACTTTTCTGCTGCTTTTGCCCACCGGTGCCTCATGAGGAGGGTGAGATGGATGACATGGCCAGGCAAAGGGCCCAGGCTGTGGGCAAGACCAACCCCAGCAAGAAGAAGATGAGGAAGGAGGCCAAGAGGCTAAAACATGAGAAGAATGATTTGAAGGAAAAAGAAGAGGAGATCAAGATGAAGATGGATAAGCCCATGGCTATGGACGAGAGGAAAGAAGATGGGGCCAGTGGTGAAAGCACGCCAGCAGTGGACATGATGGGGCCAGCAGTGGACCTGTCAGGTACTGACCCAGTGATTCTCTCAGGCCAGTTAGCTGAGGAGGCAGCTGATGCAAGCTCAAAGGCCCTACAGCAGCCAAAAACTCCCCCCAACCTGACAACTGGGGCTGAGGAGCCGGTTGAGAGAGTGACCCACAAAACTATTGTGGATCATGGTGAGACGGATGGGGCTGGTAGTGTAAGCTCCTCCATCAGCCCATGTGATCTGTTGGCCACTCTGAACTCTGTGGCCAAAGCTGATGGTGACATAGTGGCTTTGCTGGATCACCTGAAAGCGGCCAATATGAGACACATGGCTATGGAGAGCAGACCTGGACTGCGGCAGCCCGCTGGTCGCCTCAGACTGGACACTGGGCCTGAGAAGCTGACACCGATGGAGAGCAGACCTCGACTGCGGCAGCCCGCTGGTCGTGTCAACCTGGACATGGAGATCCCCATGGGAGGAAAGCCTGCCCTCCGCCAGCCCACAGCTCGCCTCAGACTGGACACTGGGCCTGAGAAGCTGATCCCCAAGGAGACCTTGGATGATCCTCAGGCAGATGGGTCCACAGTGAATGGTGGCCAGTGCTCTACTCCAGTAGTGGACACTCCCCATTCAGCAGTGACAGAGGCCGTGATTGTTCATCCCTGTTTGACAAGTAAGTAGCCCACCATGTCAATCTCTCTCCCTCTCTCTCTTTCTCGCCATCAAACATCACATATCTCCATTGTCTCTGTTTCCTTAGAAGTAGAGGATTAGCTATTGTACAGGGTGTGCATGCAGATTCATATTGACTAAGATCATCTTTTTTTCCTTCTCTTTCTATAAATCTCTTCTTACACAGATGGCACTGTAGATGACTCAGGATCTGGTGAGAGATGCCAATCTCCAGAACTCTGTGAACATCATCTCCTGCAGCAGCCAGAGATGGGATTGGCTGCCATTGTTACAGGAGAGATGTCAGCTGGAGGAGGACAGGAGGAGGAAGCTGAGGAGCAGGCCTAACGCCCAGGCCTGAGAGACATCCAACTTAACATACACACACACACACACACACACGCATAGCACACGCATAGCACACGCATACATTCGCACAACACCCTCCACCACCACCACACACACACGCACACGCACACCTTACACGAATACACAACACATACAACATACACACACATATCGGGAAAGTATTGTGTCCAACATGTCACTCTGACTTGACTTGGATTCTAATCTTTTTGGACTCGGCCTTGTCTCAGACTCAAACCTATTTGGACTCAGAGTTGTCTCGGACTTGACTTGCCCTGGTCTTGGACTCTACAACGGTGGACTTGACTACAGCCCTGGAAGCTTAGGAGCTGGTTCCAGAACAGATGTGATGTCTCTCTATTTGGTGCTGATGACACACAGGCCTGAAAGTGGATGTTTCTCCAAGCCGGGCCGCCAGAGACAATAGTCACATGGACTGATAACAAATTACACCCCCATATATAATACAAACAATACACACACAATAGCCATGCACGCACACATACAGTCACATACACTGATAAACAACATGAATACACAACACACCTCTGCACATTACGCGCCTAACACGCACATAACACGCCCACACACATTACATGAGTACATAATACATGCCTGACCACTGGACACACACACACACACACACACACACACACACACACACACACACACACACACACACACACACACACACACACACACACACACACACACACACACACACATTACAAAAGTGAAGGTAGGGCTTTAATGATACACCCAATTCACAATTCGGTCCATATCACGATTTTAAATAAATAAACTATTTTAATCATCATGAAAGAATGTTGCCGTTTGTATTCATTTTTTGTCTCATGTCAATCACCAAGATTGGAACAGTCATCATGCCGTCATATCCAGCTTTTTATTATCCTCCATCAGCTACAGTACAACCACTGTTTGAACAGGGGTTATGAAAATTCCATTTGCAGTTAATATTGTGACAATGACCTACATATTCAATAGAGACATCACTCATCACAGAAAGGCAAAAAAGCCAGGACTCTAAATTGGCTCGGTCAAATGCTGGTGAAATTTCAGTTTGACTGGTAGAAAAGACCAATTTACTTGGTCACTTTGAGCCATTAGTGACTTTGTGTGTGGCTAGCACAACAAATAAGTTGGTAGCCATTTCGGCTGGTGATGAAAAAAGTTAATTTATAGTTAATTTAGAAAAGAGCCTCTCTGCGCTCTCCTGTTAACCATAAAGGTCTATGTCTCACACACAAAATACTCCTTCTACAAGATGCCTAGGCTACAGCCTGGAGCTAACGGGCAGAGATTAGTGCTAATGTGATCAGCTACCCATATTCAGGCAGCACGACCAACTTAGAGAGTTCCCAAGGACTGGGGAAGTCAGCAATGCGAATCTGGCCAGAGTCGAATCAAGTGTAGGACAAACTCTATGATGCTATCAGTTGGGCTGTTACACAGCCAATATGTATTTGTCCCTATAAAATGAACTATATGATACGATACGGTAAGATAGGTTTATATTCATAATAACAAGTATTTAGTGGTTTCTTCTACATTTTATATTGGATATTGAAAAGGAAAATGCCCCAAAAAGCTGCTCGAAGCATGCCTGATTATCATCGACTTTCAAATCCTGTACTGAGACTTGGTCTGACCAAGATGATAAGGAATAACATTTCCCAAATGGCCTGGTTAACACGCCTCCCTCGGTTTGCTACTGGTAGAGGCTAGAATAGGCTGCGCGGAAGTTTAAAACAGACATTTTCTTAGTCCCAATAGAACGTCTCTGCTTAAACCACGTCACTGCCTTGAACACGCCTCTACCCAGGGCCGTTGCAGCTGCTAAACTTTGATTGCTTCCCGACAAAGTGGGTGGAGTTCCCGATTTCTCCGGAGCTCAGAAACAATATTTGTATTGCTCCTGGCCTGACTGACCTGTTCCTGCACCACTCCATCAAATTATTTCCAAATTGGAGGATAGTGGCAGGGTGAATTGCAGTGCAAAGTGTCATGCCAGTAGGACATAAAATACCGAAGATATTAGTTTTATTTAATTGTCTTCTTGCCACTCTGCGAGATAGCCTACACCTGCTACAAAAAACAAGTCGGCGGAGTTCCACATCCCTGCAACAAACTGCTACACAAGAGCTGAAGTGGATGTTTTTCGTTAAACTCCGCTAAACTTGCTCTCTCCCTCTCTCTCCTGTCGCTAATGGCCTACCTGACGCTTTCGAGATTTACAATTTACAGTTTGATTTCGCTATTCGAATTCACATGCGCTTGTGGACATCTTCCCAACCAGGGTTACAACCACAAAAACGAAATGGCTTAAGTAGCCTATCAGCCTATGGCCAAAAAACAGCATCCACCACTGATAGAAACAGCCACTGGGAGACCTGGCCAAACTACAGCGATTCCCTTTCGAGAGTTTTTTTTTAATAGCAAGTCTACTGCCTGCGAAATTTGGACGAAGCAATCAGCAATGCATGCACTGCTGCACACATAGGAGAGAGAGAAAGAGAGAGAGAGAGAGAGAGAGAGAGAGAGAGAGAGAGAGAGAGAGAGAGAGAGAGATATGAATTGATTGTGACTTCGCTTGCTAAAACACCATGATCATTATGGAAGATTGCTCCTAAATATGGAAATGCAGTACTAATCCCAATTTCACTCGGATTCTACTGAACCATATTTTTGTCTAATGATTAGCCTATAAAAATCATGTGATTTCAAATTGTGTGACGTCTCAATTGTAGAAAATTATAGGTTAGGCTACATGTAGACATGATAGTTTAAGCAACTTGCATGTCTTTTAAGGAGCGCATTAGGAAGGCGCAGGGAGGGCTCCAAAATATCCCAGTTCTTTCTTTCTTTTTTTTCAGTAGTAGTGCAGTAGGCTACAAAACACAACACGGGCATATAGGCCCAACGGCTCTGCACTAGTAGAGATGACAAAACACTACAAACCTCTTGTAACAAACAAAACTATAACTTAAGCGCTTGGTAGCATAATCTCAAAAGATGCTTTGTTCATGTTGTTCACATAGTGCATGTCAGAGTGTACCTTGAATGTGTTTGGTATCCGCACGTAGCTGTAGTCCTCCAGCTCAGGAGAGCCGCCGATGAAGAAGCGTCTCAGCTCTGCCACCGTGCCGTTCTGGAGGGGCCTCCACGTCTGACACGTCACGCTGTGGTAGCCTGGACACGGCACGCAAAACGCAGACACACACACGCACACACAGGTGTGTTACAGTCAATACCGAAGATACCATCAAGATTATGCTTCATTTCATCATACATTTTAAGTGTTTCTCATAAATTGGACAACTTGGATGAATACTGTCCTACAAAGCAAAATGCAGTAACTGTGCATAGCTCCAAACTGGGTAAAATGACTTTTTCCGCCCTGCTGTCCAGCCTTAGTAGTTTTAGGTACATTATTGACATTTGGCTGTTTTGTTACTCTACAGGTATATTATCACATTCTTTGTAGATTAACAATTTTATTTATCTTTATACTTTGATATACATATATATTTAATTAAAATCACAACTAATTTTAAACAACAACAACAACAACACAGTTACTGATTTGTGAGACAGTATAGTATGTCAGGGCAGCCTCCCAGTCCTCGTACCTGGGTTAGATGGGATGACGGCATAGCCGTAGCCCTCCGTCCGATAGCGCTGCCAGTAGTCCAGGGAGAGAACCTTGAAGTACAGCACTGGCCACTGGGGAAGGCACTCTGAAAGACACACATTGCAAATAATAATACGAAAAGATCCATATGACATGATTATGTCTGTGTGACAGGAGCATGGCAAGGATGAACCAAAGAGAAGTTGATTAAACCTTTAAAAGTGTATTGTAATGTTCGTACAATGACAGGTATAATAGAATTTTGAGCTAAATCATAGAAATGTATATCACATTATATTAGGGTATCTTAATCTTGTTATATAGTCAAACACATTTTGTTTTACTGCTCATTGCTACTGATAAAGGATTTTACCCTCCGTATCTTCATCGGCCTGGAAGAAGGTCTCAAAGCTGAAAGGGTAGGAGAAGAACGCCACATTGTCCTGCAAGAAGACAATGTCATCATGATTTAATCCATATTCCACATCACTATTGCATTCTACAGAGGTCTTAGAAAAATAAAAAGGATTTCACCACCTTTCCCAAGGTGCGTGTCTGACACGTCTGTGTGACTCCTGAGAGGCTTTCGAACGGCAGACCAAACCAATCTAAAAACGAGTGAAAGAACTGAAGATTAGTATACTGTATACAAACACCTAGGGACACTGGGAACTAAGAGGTAAGTGAGAAGGACTTACTGTTTGGAAGGTCAAGGATGAAGTGGATGTACAGGTTGTCATATTCGTAGCCTTTAGCTGAAACTGAACATCATATGGAAACATCAATCAACCAAACAAACGTCCAATCAACCAAATAATGTGTCATGCCATTTGCTTCTAACAGCATCAATACTTCTTACATTACAACATACAGCACAACATATATTTGAACATTCTGTCTGAACAAAAACTAGAAATGCACTCAGAGTACAGACCTCCAAGGAATCTGTTTGTTAGAACATTTGACTATGTTACACCCTAATTTTTCTCTTAAAAAAATTAATCACTTGTTCCTTTTGTCATTTCCAACAACTCCCCAAAAATTGCTTCCAAATCTGTGCATAATTTTTGAGTTATCCAGCTGACAGACAAACAGACTGACAAAGTAAAAACAACCGAAAACATAACCTCCTTGGTGGAGGTAACAGTCACTCACCAATAGGGCTGGGCGGTGTACGGTTAAAAAACCGTGATCTCGGTTTACACTACACAAGGTTCTCTTTTTGATGAGAGACGGTTTTGTTGTTGTTGTTGTTTATAGCCTACTATGTTATGTGCGTGAGCTTCATACTCGTGTCACACTTCCAAAGATTCTTCTAATTCATAAGTCTCTGACACTTCATTTCAACTCTGCTAAGTCCACTGTTGTTGCTGTTCTACTAGGGAATGTCACCACAATGTAAGATGTTGATTGAACTAATAAAATAATTGGTTACGCGCTAGAGGCTAGTGAGAGTGAAATATGATGAACACACAAGGCATGGATGAATCATGACAAACATTTCAATTCATTTAGCCTACCTTTGATCTCACAAAGTTAAATAAAAGGCAATTCTATGTGGTGCTATGTTAACAGGCTACAACAGTTATCTGATTCTTAACTGTATTTAATTACCATCCCAACTGTGTGCGCAGTGCTGTTATCCCTATACTGCACACATTATTATCCCATCATGGAAAAAAATCTTACTGTGTTTTTTGTCACATAAAATGAACTTCTTAAGACATATTTGTGATTTTTTTCAAAAAAAAGTTTTTTGGGGGGTTACTTTTAGGTTTGTTGCCATATGGCAACATTGTGCAGTTACGGAAAGGATCCAGTGTACATTTTCCCTCCAGACCAAACAAGGCTCAAACAACATTATGGATTATTTTATAGAAATATAATTGTTCTTATCTCAGAAAAACATTGAAAGTTTACCCACAAGTTCAAGGGAGTTATTTAACACATTTTTGTCACTGAAAGAACAAGTAAATACTGTTTATTATATCCCCGAAAAACAGTATTTCAGTGGTATTACGTTGACCAAGCACCAATGAATATAGTTGGTGTTAACACAATATTTGTGCATAGATTTGCACAAAAATGTGTATGGTAACTGTCTATAATATGTACATGCACTGATTTAATTTTGGAAGCCAACACTTTGAAGATGGCCTATATTCAAGATGGCCGATTTGCGAACCAGGCATCTTTCATCATAACCGACAGTTTGTTTGTCATAACTTTTGAATGGATGCTTGGATTTACACTAAACCTTGTGTGATAACACTCTATAATAAATAAATTAGCCATGTAAAATTGTCAGGCCAGTGCTGTCAAGATAGCTGACTTTCAAGATGGCTGACTTTGAAGTTGGCAATCTTTCGAGACGGCCTACCTTTTGTTTACGCTACAACTTTTCAATAGGTGCTTAGATTTGCAGTAAATCTTGTGTGTTAATAATATTATTGGTTTATGAGCTGTTTGAAATTTGGAGATTATGCTTTTAAAATGGCTGACTTTCAAAATGGTTGACTTTGTACGCAATAATTTTTTGATCGGCATGACAGATTTGCACAAATGTTGTGTGCTAATTAGCCTAATTATAACAGACACATGAAGTCAAAACATTTTGGAGGCTTCAAATGGTCAAGATGACAGTAGCTTTATGCTCTAATCTGGGGTTTGGGGATTTTTGTGGTATACCTCTGGCAGTCGGGGGAGGCTGCATAGGCTTTGTTCGCTTTTCTGCATGTACTCAGAGTGAAAGCTCATAAAAGAGTTCTGTACACCTATTATAACATTTTTAATGTTCTTTACAGACTGCCATTTACACTCATTATAAATACTATCAGTTATCAATCATTCAATCAATAAATAAACCAATTAATCAATCAATCATAATTGGGTATTTGTATCAATACACTTTCCCTATTGACCGTCTTGTTCCATTACCGCACAATGTTGCCGTATGGCAACATACCTATTTTTCAACATAAAAAGGAAATTATTTTAGTTGAAAACAAAACAAATGGTGAAAACAGATCATGACTAACTATAGATCATCCCAATATTTTTTTAAAATTTTGGTAAATATTGCAAAAAGTGAAAAAATCTTGGCCAATGCCAGAGCAATCTGTCAAGGACACACGCTCATGTACAGTGAGGGAAAGAGTGAGCCTGGGGCAGTGTGTGTTGTCATGTGATGTCAACAAACAGCATAATTGGATAAAACAAGGCCTCAGTTTCAATATGAAAACCAATCAGTGTCTATTATTTATATTTAAATACCAGGAAATGCCAAAATAATGGTATGTTGCCATATGGCAACACCGTGCAGTATATGGTTAAGACTGCTTATAAGCTAAAGTAGCCTAGCTTTCAAATGCAATGGGTAGACAAGATACATTGCTACATTGCTATATTTGTTTGAAATGATTTGGGGGCAAAATAGGAGCGAAACACATCGCAATATGACACAAACTACCGGACAAAATACCTTCTATGTTGGATTTGGACTTTAATTCAAAGACAATATGCACACAATGTCAAGTAAATCCGTTTGTTTTCAGTGTCTGTCTTCAGTCTGTTTCGTTTCTGTCCCACTGTTGTTTACTCGCTAGTCCAGCGGCAGCGCAACGCGCCGGATGTGTTGCCAGGTGTAGAACGACAAATAAGCCATTAGTGTTGCCAGGTGTAAAATGAAATAAGCTGTTTTGGGCTGTCTTGGAAAAAAAGCCCAAAACAGCTGCTTATAATCATTTAACCCTTCTTCCTTGAGAAATCAATGACACCCTGGTCAAGATTTTAGGTTATTTTATGAAATGCTGCATTTTCCCCTTTGTTGGATAGGGAAATATAAACTATAAATTATAGAAAATATTATTGAAATGAAAAAATGATAAAATATAAATGGAGATTAATTTAAATTCATGATTTTATCTCATTTTAACATTTAATTTGAGATCTTTTCCTCAGAAAGATTAAGATTTGGGGGGAAATCGTCGCATATCAAAAAACCGTGCAGAAAACCGTGATCTCAATTTTCAGCAAGAAAACCGTGATGCTAATTTTTTCCAAAACCGCCCAGCCCTACTCACCAATCTCCCCGTTTATAAGCAGTCTCAACACTCCATGGGGAGGCTGAAACCAAGCAGATACAGAATGCAGTGCCAGTTAAAAATAAATAACGAAATATACAAGTTTCACTTTTTTTCTTAATACAATAAAAATGACCATAAACATACCATTTCGAAGTCAGGGCCAACAAGACTGTTGAGGTAATCTCTGTGCCGAACATAAAGCTGGAGACAAAATTTAAGTGGGGGGAATAAGAATTTTAGTTGCCATGGACAAATGAGATTTGTGGTTACTGAAAAAAGTACAGTATTTATACTGTTTTTCGGTAGAGAACTGTGCTGCAATAATAATCTCACACATAATTTTAAAATCAAATAATTTTAGCGATTACATTGAAGTCTATTAATAAGCATCAAGTGTTGTGGCATCTACACAAGACGGAGCACCTTATGTCACTGACTTGGTCAAAAAGCAACCGGGTGAAACATGGGCTGAGAGAACAGAACAGACATATTACATCAGTTGCAGTGTGTGTGTGTGTGTGTGTGTGTGTGTGTGTGTGTGTGTGTGTGTGTGTGTGTGTGTGTGTGTGTGTGTGTGTGTGTGTGCGTGTCTTCTCACGTCTCTATACATGCGGTGCTCCCTGTCCTTCTCCTCCAGGCTGATGCCTGCTGAGGCGTTGACCAGAGTGAGGCGCCACACCTCCTTTCTCTCCCCACCCGTCTCCACCCTGAGTAACAACATCATCATGGCCCACACCATCATGTTGCACACTCTCGAAGGCTATTTTATATATGCAACAGTGTGGTGAGTTTTATGACAAGTTGATCAATTATCATAAACAACTAATACGTTGCTGCCCCATCCTTTCGCACTTCTGAAGTACATGTGCTGAATGCCACTGGCTTAATTGACCGAATTTGTCAATAGATGTTTTAAACTAGTCAAAACATAACACTATTTGACATCTAAAGAGAAGGTTTTTTTCTTCTTGTTGACAGCTGTACTCCATGTAGAGCAAATTCATGAGGTTCAATATGTACAGTAAACCGCTGCTAGTCTCAAAGCAAACGGTAAAAAGAGTGCCAATTTGTTTTATCGTACCTGTAAGTGCCTTTGCTGTTGTTGAAGTCTGGTTTGATGGTGATGACTCCGTTACTGTCCACTCTGATGGTACACAGCACATACTCATGCTGCTGGTCTCCCAACCTGTACACAAGAGAGACAACATTGGTTTAGGGATGGTTCCCATACTGGGGGTCACAGAGGTACTGCAAGGGACAGCATTGGACAGATTAGACTGTTTGCATAAAACCTTAAATATATGCTTTTACAAATATATGCTTTCATTACACTGTTTTTTTTTTTACATGTTTTTTTTTGTCCAAAAGGGGGTCCCAGCAGCAAAAGTTTGGGAACCACTGGTCTAGACTTTCCATTCACCACAGAACAGTTAAAAAATCTTTAATGGTTCCAGGACGGAACAGCTTGGTTTGACAGTCTTAGGCTGAATCGATAAGTAAAATAGATACAAAAAGAGTGGGGGATTTGTAGTGGTTTAAAGGAAAAATGAGAAAAGACTTGACGCACTGTGCACTGGGCCCCAGGTTGGCCATGATGTGCATGGTCTGGACGGTGGTGTTGATGATGTGGCTGCTCTTCACAAACTCCTCCGTGGGCTCCCAGGTGACCACTCGAGCCTTAGCCACACTGGCATCCCTGAGGAACACACATATACAGAGTCTAATTAAAGCACCCAAAATATGGCTAATAATAACATAACACACAATATATAGTATGAAGTAGGGGTAGAAGCACTATTACAGGTGTAATTACAACACAAGCGGTAGTATTATATTACAAAGTTGCGACCATGTAATATCATACCACTAGTGTTGTCATTACATCTGTAACCGCAGAAATACACCAGCGGCGATCTGAGCGAGTCGAGCGACGGAAGTAATTGACTTTGTATTGAGTCGAGAGACAAAAGCGATTCTGGAGACTAGAGCGATTTGCGCGACGAGCGCGACAATTTGAAGTTGAAATCTTTTCAACTTTCTATGACGCGGTTCGGCAACAAGCCGCGACAGCCAATGACTGTATAGAGGTCAGTGACCACAGCCAATGGGAATGCTTGAATGCTTTGCCTTCTGCCTGTACGGACATACTCTTGTCTCCTCAATCGCTTGTATCGCTTGCTGCTACACTCTGTCGCTTGAATCGCATCGCCGCTGGTGTATTTCTGCGGTAAGAGTACTTCCTCTTCTACTGTATACAATTCTGCATTATTTTACACCCCAAACTGCTTTATTGGACCTGAAGCATTGGCCTGATAAACTACTCCAACACACATGGTGACAGTTACATTTAATAATATTCTGCCTTTTCTGTGCAGCGATTAGTGTGGCTCTCTCCAATGTCTGCACAGAAAGATACTTACAAAGTTCGTCTCTCTGGCTTGCGGTGTCTGATGTTGGCCATCCGTTCTGCCAGAAACGTTGGGGCAATATCTGTCTGTGTGAGTGGATTCAGGTTGTGCTGCCCAAGAAATACAAACAACAGTAAGAGCCAATTCAGGTGCATAAACCACACTCATCATTAGCAGTAGTCACACACAGACACACAGACACAAACACACACACACACACACACACACACAGACACAAACACACACACACACACACACACACACACTTTACCTGGTCATTGCTTGTGAAACGGTCGAAGTCTGTGTATGTGAAGATGCGTCGGTTTCTTCGTCCTTTCCCGCGCTGCAGAGCCAGGATCTCGACGTGATACTGCTTCTCCAGTGGCGTCTGGCACGCAGTGTCCAACTGGTACAACTCCTCCTCATACTGCATCATCACATTGGAAACACAATAATACAAATGATCATAAATAAAGACTGTAGACTGTAAAACAACAAAAACAATGAAAGAACGTGGATCCACGTTTTATAGCCTGTCAGTAAAATGGCGAAAAAGTTCTTTTAATTCTTGCAAAGCTGAGTCAAACGAGAGCTGTTCAACCCTTCTTGTTATTGTGTCCCCAGCGTCGCAAGCTTCGTCGTCACTCCCTAAAAACCCCGCCCGCTTTGATTCAAAACAAATCTCTGCGTTGTGATTGGTTTGCCAGATTGAGGGCAATGTGGCAGACCACTTCTACGGTTCGAGGCTAGACCACTCGCAGGCAACATATTTTGGCGTCCAGCGGGTGGCGCCAGTTTACTAGGCTAACTTACACTTTCTTTCTTTTGAAGATTTTTTACAGGCCTTTTTTATGCCTTATTTAACAGGACAGTGTGAGATGGTGACAGAACGTGAGTATGAGAGAGATGGGTAAGGATAGGGAAAAATTACCCTGGGCCGAACTCGAAACCGGATCCCCTGCGTAACAGTATGGTGCCTTAGCCTTTTGAGACGAGGCCAAAGCCAGGCTCAAGAGCTTAGAAATTCTTACATTCTGTCTTACCTGGCTAAAGAGCTTCTCCTGCCAGCCAACAACCAACTCCTCTTCATCATCAGGACCTGGGGGGATATTTGAGGACATTGTCGTTTTCATTTGCAAACGCTGGTGAACATTGTGGCAGAGTTGTGTAAAGTAGTAGAAGTACTCTTACAAATGTAATTACATCACTAGTAGTGATTTAAGTGATATAATGTTACATGGTTTCAACTTAATATCATACTGTCAGAGTACTTCTACTTCAACTTCATACCACTCTGGTGGCAAGGCTCATTTGCCATGATATTTTTGTTTTACCTGATTTGAACTGAGAGTTGAATGTGTCCAGCTCTATGACTCCTCTGTCCTGCTGCGTTAACACCTGATTCTGCAGGTGCTGAGAGAGGGCTGCTGTAGACGTCACACGCTGTATCTTCACCCTATACAAATGAGTGACATAAAAAAAGATTGACATGTCCTTTTAATTTTTATTTATACATTGCACATTATTACAAACATAACATGGCAAGGCCATAACGGAACTTGTGGATGTGAATACATAAAACAAAGCTTTACAGTCAGGTGGCTAATTTACAATCCCAGTCCCAGCAGTCTACCTAGTCTAATAAAGTATCACCAAATATGGTCACAGTATTGCGTTTTGCCTGGTATTGGCCTCGTGCTTTGATGTAGGCAATTTTACGGGATGAAGTGAAATACGGAAAACCAGGGAAAGAAACTAATTTGTGCAGAGCTACAAGTCAAGTGCACAGATGGAATTCTAGTACCGTAATAGAGACCACTACTCGAGACAGACACCAATACATGTGAGTAAGTTTCATTTACAGTAACTACAAAAGCGCGCTCTTGTTAACCAATTAATTGGATATACTGTACTTCCAATAGTTACGTACCAGCCATACTGGTTTTACCATGCCATTGTACTGATTTCGAGGGGATGGTAACATCAGGAAGCCATACTAGCTTTCATAAATTTGCAAATTAGCTATAACGTTGTACTTTGATACACATGGCCACATGTTCCTAAAACAACACAAGATACTACATCATCTTTGTATGACTGGACGTTAGTAGTATGCATGCTAACCAGCTCTAAGCCAGCTAGTTCAATAGTAACAATAGCATTTGAGATGTTGATGAACAAGCAAAGAAGACTTGCCTTATCTTGAGGTTTTTGATAGCATCTCGAGAACGGTAAACCGCCTCTCCGTTATCTGTACTCCAACCGTCAGCCATGAAGTCAGCTTCTTTCGCATTTAGGACTAGTTATTCCACGTCATGAGATTACAGTTAACATTAGTTAATATCACTTAACAACACTAGCTAGCATGTAGGCTACAAATTCCAAGCACGAAAATGTACTCGTGGTGTTCTTTTGCGTGCATGTTAGAACCTCGCGACAGTTACGTTAACGTTTAGTATCCCAGCAGCTTACAACCATTGCTGTTTGAATAAATATTGTTATATGAGAGCAGATATTTTGGCGCTAGTTCGAGCTAATGTGGTGGCCAGGGTGGACTTGCAAGCGTCCTTGTCGTTGCATAGTAACACAGCAGCTTGCTCTACGAGGAAATGTTACCGACACGCCAGTAGGTGGCAATCGCGTGCTTCCAGTTACATCCCTTCCAGGCGGAACAGACGCCAGAAGAAGAATCTCACATGTCAGCTGCTGTGTCCAAGGTGTTGTGTTTTGTTGTCTTTCAGTATCTTTCGTTGAGATGAGCATTTATGCACTGCGTGTCACTGGTGTGTTTGGCGATGAGGTATGATATATAAACATTTTGCTTAAGTGAGGCATAAACTAAATTTCGACCCTTTATTTCTAATGTCGTGGAACGACTCCAGTGTAAACACTGCCAAACCTGAACAGTAAGGTCGACATCAGACAGCAAGTTTGGTTCTCTCAAATAGCCATTGGCGCATCCATATGGTGCACAAATTTGACACTGAGTGAATTCTTCTAGATAGTGCAATGTACTGCATGACATGCTCCTGCTGTAGCACTGGTCAAGGTTAACTGTTTAGTATGGACAACAGTAGTCCATGAGCATCATATAATACAATCTGCAATTCTGAACTATACACTCAGAAACATGTCATGCAAAAGTCATTACATGCTTAAGATGCTCAGGTTAATGTCCCTGCGGTCAGCCAGTCTGAGGGACATGTCTCAGGTCATCACAATAGGTCCTCAGGCAGGATCTTATCATTCCTCCATGAATCTCTTTTGGCCAAGTGACAGTAGCCAAAAGCCAGCTATGAAATGGCGACGCAGTGCCAATCTTCGCCACAAGGCCAGGGGCTCCTCTGAATGGGAGGATGGCCCTCAAGAGTTTATGGACAGTAGCCAGCCATTATTTGCTCATAATCATCGCAGTGGAGTGCCCCCTTTCGTCCTGAAGCAAAGAACTGGCGCCAAACACAAACTACCCAACGAGCTCCGCGTTCTCAGCTTTGAGGACCTACCTGCTGCGGCACACCAGAAGACCCTCAGGGCCTCCAAACCGGATCATAAGCCGTTGGTCACGGATAAACGGGATGACGTGCTGTTTGGCCTGTATCCATGCCTCTTGGCCCTCACGCAGGGCAGGAGGAAAGTGACAAGGCTCTTTGTGAAGAGCGGTGAAGGACAGCAGAAGAATGACGGATTGCAGGAGGTTTGCGAGGAGGCCCGGAAACGTGGCGTTGAGATCAAGTGGGTCCACAAGAGGGACCTGGACAAACTGACTCAGGGGCGCGTCCATCAGGGGGTCTGTCTGCAGGCCAGCCCTCTGCAGTACCTCAGAGAGTGGGCGGTTGCACCTGAAAAGCCAGACCGCCGCAACAAAACCCCTCTCTGGCTGGTCCTTGATGGAATTCAGGACCCAATGAACCTTGGCGCTATTCTCCGTTCTGCTTATTTTCTCGGTGTGGATAAGATTGCAAGTAGCATTCAAAACAGGTGGGTAGTGCACTTTACAAATCATGTAGATGAATGGGATAAATTGACTGCTAGATATACTGCCACACATTCACATGCTTTTTGTTTCCCCTCTGACTGTGTTAGTTGTCCTCTCACACCTGTCGTGAGCAAGGCCAGCTCCGGGGCGATGGAGATAGCGGAAATCTACGGCTATGACAACTTGGAGGACATGGTTCAGGTGACTTTGTTTCTCCTGCGTAGTTATCTGCCGAAGGTTATGGAGTATTTAAATCATTCAACATTCTAATGGACTTTGAAGAAATCTGTTTCAAAGGCATTCTTTATTATTTCTTTGAAGGAAAACCAAAGAGTCTTCCAGGAAATCATTCTTTGAAAGAAATGCATCCTGGTCTGTTTTGACGTACGGTATTCATGTGTTGACATGACATTTGTCTTGCAGGTGAAAAAAGAACAAGGATGGCAAGTTGTAGGCACAGTAGGAATTGAGGGGAAGAGTCTTGAGACTCCTCCAGTGAATTGCTCAGATTTCCAAATACTCAAACCTACACTGTTACTGATGGGTAAGCTGTTACATGCTGAAACTTTAATATGTTTAAGTGGTAGAATTTTCATGACTTCTCTCTGCGTGAAGGCTTGCAGTATTGTGTTTCAGGTGTTCTCATAAGAAAATCTGAGTCTGATGTGTACAAAGCAGATCAATAAGTCAGAGTAATATGTATAACTATTTTATGCTATATTTGGTGTAAGCATCTTTAATACCGGTATGTAGAATTAAAGCACACGTTTAGAATGTGTGTTATAATATGCGTCAATGCAATATACTGGTGCAAATTAACCTTACCATGATATGCGTCAATACAATACTGGTGCAAATTAACCTTACCACTGTGTTGTGAAGTCTTTAGTCATGCCTGTGCATATTTCTTGTGTTGTGTGCTTGGCAGGTGGAGAAGGTGCTGGCCTCTCCACAGACCTGCGGCATCACTGTGATCACCTGCTCACCATCCCTGCTCGAAGGGACCTGCCTCCAGGGCTCGAGTCCCTCAACGTGTCCGTGGCCACAGGTACTTTCACTTCACTTCACCCTGGCCACTTTCACTTACATGCATTCACACACACGCTCACACACTGACGCGCACACACACTCACACTTTCCAACACAACAGTCTGTGAAGCGTCCTTGGGTGTTTTGAAAGGCGCTATATAAAATGAAAGTATTATTATTATTATTATTGTTATTATTACTTCAACATTCCTCAAAGTAGGGCTGCTCGATTATGAGAAAAATCAACATCTCAGACATCTCAGATTATTTCAGTCAATATTGATATCACAATATTTTTAGACAATATTTCTTTTAAAGACAAATTCATTGTGCTGAACAATTCACAATCTTCCCTCCCTTCAGCAGTTGGAGTGGAGGGCCATAGAGAAACACCCAGTGGTGTCCTGCGTGATTGTTGGGTAGCAAGTCTGCTTTGTGCTCTCAATGGTTCAAGTGGAGGGGAATGCATTGCACTTAGTGTAATCTACCTTTTAGCAGTATAGACAAATGGCAAAAATATTGTTTCAAATCGATATTATGAAATTTGATATTGTTTGACTGCGATATTGATATCACGATATTAATATTATATATTGCATAGCCCTACCTCAAAGCCACTTATCCTTAATAAACGTTAATACAGACAGATGTCAATAATATTCTACATTGTTACGACTGAGTATTGCCAACAAGCTCATGATACAAAACATATTATGATACAGGGGTTGCGACATGTATTGTTAAGAGGCCCAATACGATATATTGTGATTACGCCCATACTATTGAGCATACTAAATAAGCACAAGATGCAGGTATGATTATGCTGGGAAAGAGACAGCAGAATCATGCATGTATAGAGGCTTTATTCAGTAATTAATTGAAGCTTGATATTTTTTTTATCTTAATTTGTATGTGCCACTGTTTTTTTTACATTAATGCATTATGTGTGCCATGATACAAATAATGAAATGTAACTGGCCAGCCAAAGTCCTAGTGGAAGATGTATGCACTGCACTTACAGTATTTCTCTGTTCCCCCTCTTACAGGCAGAGTAGGCAGTGCCGCTCTATTGACTGCCAGTATTGAGCTTTTAATTTGACTTTGATTTTGAACTTAATTTGACTAACTGATGTATTTCTTTAATCCCTGGCATTGAACCGTGTTAACACCGTGGGATTAGGGAGATATTCCCCTCATGATGTCTTGTCTCCTTGTCTTGTCCTGTCTTGTCTCATCACCTCCCAGGTATCCTCCTGCACTCTCTCCTTACATCTCGATCCAGAGGACGTAGATGACAGGCATTTGTGTTGGCGAGCTTCCAGTGTTCTTCAACCCCTGAGGAATATTTCTGAGATAGCCATTAAGTTCACATTATGTTCTGGATGTATTAGATGTGGGACGTCCAGAATGTGTGCAGTATGATCTGGTTAGAGCAACACCTGCAGTCTGCCAATGTGTATGTTAATTATTTTCTGTTATGTATGAGAATGTAAGCTTTAATTATTGAAGGGGTGACTGTCAACTATTAAATCTCTTGTGCTGAAAAATAATCATTTGCACAGTCATTTTATGTTAGATGTTTTTTTCTATTATTTGACCTAGTAGTAATAGTATTTCCCACCAGAGTAGGATAGAAAACTTTGGTAGAAAGCTTGAAGAGGCATCTTGCTCTTCCAGTTTATATGTTGATCAACAGTGGGCACGGTGAATGGTGAGCAATGTGAGGAGAATTGAATTGAATGTGATGAGGCACAAGAGCTAAAAAATAACTTGCTCATCATCAGGTTGATATTGGAAATTGTTTGAAAATAGTGCTCACTTAATAACACACTTCGCATCCCCATGCATTGCACTCGTGGTCAGCAGCAATGGCTCTGAATGTTTATAAAAAACACACACACTCTGAAGCAGTTTCCCCTGAATGTAAGCCTCAGTTTTTAATCAATTTTACGCGGCACTACACATTAGCGGTTCTGTCATTTATGTGGCCTTTTGTTTCCTCCTCTAATCTCATTTTCACCATTCATTCCCTGGCATCATATGTATAGCTCTACTTCTCTGTCGCTCTTGCTCTCTCTCTCTCTCTCTCTCTCTCTCTCTCTCTCTCTCTCTCTCTCTCTCTCTCTCTCTCTCTCTCTCTCTCCTCACACCTTCCTTGCTGCGTCATTCTGGAAGAGCACCAGTAGATGGCAGTCTATCTTAGTTGTGTGACTCAGTGTCAACATCATCTGAGGGTCTCCTCTCTGCCATGGAGGAGGACTCATTTTGACGACATCTCTCCTCGTCTCCCTTCACACTGACTGGATGCGTGTATCTCTTTTGTGTGTGTGTGTGTGTGTGTGTGTGTGTGTGTGTGTGTGTGTGTGAGTAGTGGCAGGTTGGGTGGAGTGTGTGTGTGTGTGTGTGTGAGAGAGAGAAAGAAATGGAAAGAAGCGGCAGATTGGGTGGTGGTGTGAAGGTGCTGTGTGTGTTTGGCGGGATGGGCTGGTTGGGTCAGGTGACAGGGAGGATGGTTTATGATTAAAACTAAAACGGACCTCCAGATCGCGACCCAGCGGAGACCACGGCGGGCCAATTAAGCCCCTAATACCCAGAGCCATTAGACCTCTCTGTCTCTGCTCTGCGTGCCGTACCGCGTGCCGCCCCCGGGCGAGGGGGGCCTGCCTACGATGGGACATTAGGGGGAGATGGTTAATGTAATGACCCATTCTATGATTTTTACCGTAGAAAAATGATTTGCGGTGTCGGAGACTGCTACGGCGGTGGTGTGTTGGGATGAGTAAGGCAGACACGACACCAGGTCTGTCAGAGAGATCCTTGCATCTATTTTTTGCTGATACACATAGTCAATAGAAACAATGAGATGTCCTTACAGGAGGAAATTGGAGGAAATTCTCCACAGTCTGAGCCTACGTCAGCGGTGACAGTCTCTTGACACGTGGGGAAACCCCCGTTTTTGGGTGGTCCCCTGGTATTGTCTGAATGTGATGAAAAGTACAACTCTTCAAATTAATGTTCCTTTAACTTCAGATTGATTTTGAAAATTGCTTAAGTAGAGTATGGACAGTCAAACATGTCTATCAACTAACTAACTAACTAACCATCACCATTTGTGGTCAGCAGCATCGCAGACTTGGAATGTTTACCTCCCTAGTTTTTAATCAAGGGCTCCTCACTTGTCATCCTACATGGTTGATGGAAACAATGAAATGTCCTTACACTGGGAATACTCCAGTCTGAGCTACATCAATGGATACAGTCTCTTGACAATTTGTGATGACCCCATTTGTTTTTGATGGTCCCTTGGTTCTGTCACTACGTTTCAGTGAGGGTTCCGTCAATTGAGTTTCAGCCTTGCAAGGCACCCCGCCACCAAGGCACCTGTCACCAAGTGGTTCCGATCCGTCTACAGAGTCCTGTTTGGAAGAGGGGGTAAAAGCAAACAAACAAACAAACAACATATTCCGTCTGCCATTTTTCTTAGCCCTTTTAATTTCTTCTCTGCCTTTATCAGCTTTGAAGGTGTTTTTTTCTATTCTTTCTCTTTCTTTCTGTCTGTCTCTCTATTTTTCAATCATTTTCTGCTTTGATTTTTTTAAATTCATCGTCTTTTCTCTTCTCCTCCTCGGGTTTGAGATTGACTGACAGAAGCCTCCCTCCCTCCCCGGAGAGCTCCATTAATCTGTTTAATATGCCGGTGAAACAGTGAGGCAGGGGAGGCCAGCGCTACGCTAATGGAAAGCTGAGGCGCCGCTAGAGCTAGAGGCAGCCTTGCATATCTGACAGCCACAAAGGTGAGGAGGGGAGCGGGGAGGAGAGGAGAGGAGAGGAGGTGGGGTGAGGGGGGAGGAGGGGGGTGGGGGGGATGGGGGCTTGGGGTTGGAGGTGTAGCTGATTGTGTGTGCGTGTGTGGAGGGAGGTGGAGTGAGGAGGTGTGGTGAAGGGGGGGTGAGGGGTTTGAGGTGTAGGAGCTGCTGTGTGTGTGTGTGTGTGCACGTGTGTGTGTGTGAATGTGTTACTGGGCATGCATAGCCGCATTAAGGGTCACTGCTGTCACCTGCCGTAGCCCGCCACTGCATCATATTCGCTGGTTTAACATGCTAAGGGGCCCCCTACACTATGCTGCTCTGCCTGCACGTTTATACTTACCTGATTCTCACGAGGCAACGTTTAGGCACAAAGGGAACAGTTTGCCTGTGACCTATAGCACGGCAGTACAGCTTTTATGCTTGCCTCATAGAGGCTGAATAGGTATCACACTAAGTATCCATTCAGACAGGTTGGGTAATACCACATCAAAGGGAAAAGGCAAAATCAATAGTAAATGCATGCTTAATGGCATAAATGTAGTCTCATCAATGCTCACCCATGGACTATGATTATACTCTGGCTGTGCGCGTGCTCAGGTTAAGCCTCCTCCTTCCTTTGCTGGCCCTGCTGTCAGCCATGTGTGGTCTGGTCTGGCCAAAGGGAACATGGTGGCACTGATGCGTGATGGCTAATGTTTCTGGAATTAGCACACTGAGGAGTGATTGAGGACGAAGAAGGAAGCTTCTCTCTCTCTCTCCCTCTCTCCTCCCTCCTTCCTTCTTTCCTCCCTCCCTCCCCCTCCATCATATTCATTTTCCCTGTGCTAAATGATGCGGCGCCGCTCTCACAAATGAAAATTCTTCATAAATTTTATATGACAGTGTTTTAGTTCATTACGGCGGGTGAGTTATTAGCTAATTTGCTGGGGAGAGATTCTCAGGCACTTTGACTGAGCTGCAATGTCATGTGTGAGTTAAATGTGTTGAGATGACAAGGGCAGTACAGTATTTAAATGATGTATAGATGACTTGAAATACACATCTCCATTATATTTTGTCAAAACTTTTGTCTTGTACAATAATATAGTAAGGTGCCATGCAGCTGTGGAACCTGTTTCAGGCTAATTAACGATTCAGATGTAACATGTAGAGACGGTGGTAAACGCATTTTTAATGCAAAGTCTGAAAAACATTTTAATCATGTACATCAATAGTGCCCCTCGGAATGAAACAGGATGATTCAATAGTTCAATTAAATTGTTAACAATATATAATATTGAAGTTTGGGCAGGGATATAGAGAGGCTCTTGTGTTGGTGCTTAGTCTTGTGCCGTTTGATGCTCACACCAAATTGCAAAGTCTTTTGGACAAGAAAATATTGCTCATTCTGCATTTAATCATTTTCTTGTTTGGAATATAAGTGATCACAAACTATTTCAAAAGCATGCATTGAGCTATGCGTCCCTTCACTTCATTACGTTGGTCCCAGACGCCCGTTATTATTCTGGGCCCCAATGGTAAATCAAACAGTCTATGTACACTTGTTAAGTATAGCTGATTTTGGATCAACCAAAACTTTGATTAGGTTTAAGTGAACTAGTTAGGCTAGATTTATTTGTTTATTTTTCTTGTGCTATTTTTGTTTAAAATCATGGACATAGACATGAACACAGGCCAGGGACAATCAATTTGGACCTTAGGCTATCAAACAGGCAATGTTAAAGTGCTGATTACAACCAACCAGTATTTTTTCTACAGGTTTCACTGAATTAATTGGATTTGCGCCATTATTGTGATGCCATGTTTTATCATGGACATATGCCACTTAAAAACAACAACGTAAACAGAACTAAACTAAACAAACATAAACAGAAGCATGCACAGTTCATTGTGTTTTCAAGCTATATTTACAAGAATTTCAAAAGCTTTAAGTGGCCATTTTCCCTGTACAGAATGGCGAAGGTGAATGGCGATATTGGCTTCATCAGGCATGTGCATCGCTGACCACTCTTCCCCCAAGACTGATCATCCATACCCCCTGACTATGTAGTGCATTAAACGCTTTCATGACTGCATGCGAGCAGCAGAGCTGAGCATTTGCTCGGTGAATATCATGGATGGAGGGTTGGGGTGCATTCTTCAAGGAATCATGGAGAATACATTTGAATTCCTGGCATTTTGAAAATCCCTTTGAGCCCTTAACCAGTGTAGCGGATGGCATCAGTTCTGTGGTGATGGTGCTGCTGCAGAGTGGGCATGTTTTCAGGTTGTTGCAGGAAATTGCAACCTGGGGACTTCTGCTTGGCATGGACTAGAGGCGGGGAATGACATATTTTGCTGGCCTTGACACTCTGAATTCTCTCTCTCTCTCTCTCTCTCTCTCTCTCTCTCTCTCTCTCTCTCTCTCTCTCTCTCTCTCTCTCCGCCCATCTGCCTGACTGAATTGTCTTGGCTGTGTGTCTCGCTGACTGACTGTCAGACTGTCTGTCAGTTTTGTAGACAATCTTATGTAATGCCATCCCAGCATTTTGTTACTGCCATTCACAGTCATTTTTTGTTATTATTTCTTTCTTAAAAATGTAAGCCATTAGTATACCCTGCTAGAGTATACTTCTTTGCATATTTGATATATTCTCATCTGCGTATTCTATATTTTTCTTATCAAATTGCAGTAGCTGTCTCAGATGTTTTCATGGTGTCGTTTCAATTTCCATTTCTCCATTCTCAATCTCTCAATTAAATTCTCGCTTCTGCATTTTACTGTCCTGTGTTTGTATTTTTTTATTGGATATACTGTACATGTTTTTATTCAACAGTAAAAACATTGCAGTTTGCAACATGTCTGTATACCCTATAAATAGGTGTGTGTGTGTGTGTGTGTGTGTGTGTGTGTGTGTGTGTGTGTGTGTGTGTGTGTGTGTGTGTGTGCGCGTGTGTGTGTGCGCGCACCACAGTGTGTGTGTGTGTGTGCGCACGTGTGTGTGTGGGAAAGAGGTTATCGGGCGAGTGCGTGAGCCGGTGAGACGATAATGTAGCATGACACATCTGAAATGAGATCCCCGGTTGCCATGGTAAAGAGACAGAAGGGGACAGTCCTTCACAACGGCCCAATAAAACTCGAGCGCCTATATGATGTTTGGCCGCGGCATTAAGATCATATCCGCCATCAAGCCTCCACTGTTGTTAACGCTTGCCAAAGCGGAATGGCACTGCCGTTCGTTTTCACTTAGCAATCACTGAAGAGATTTCACAGTTTTTATATGCATCTCGGGTTGTGTGTTGACACATTCAATTTCTCTCCAGGTATAAACAGTTTCATCACGGGGCATAAGAGGGAGGTTGGTGTGTGTAGGGTGGTGGTGGTGGTGTGGGGTGGATCATCTTGGAAAACTATAATGAAATGAAATGAGGGCCTGGTCAACACTCAGTCATTAGTGTGTGTTGGGTATTTGAATAACCTTGATAATGGCGAGGTGGTGTCTGGCTTCATGAATCACACCCACCTCGTTCTCGTTCGTGCAACCAGCAGCCACCATGATGATTAGAAAGGCGTCATGACGAGTCTTGGGCATGCCAGCTCATCCACACGCCATCGTCTGCTTTGTTTTTCTCTCATGTTGAAGAATAAACAAGCAACTAACCAGCGGATATCTTGGCTCCGCAAATAAGCAATAATGACGACATTACCTATTGGCAGATTTTTTATGTGGTTGTCCCTTACACACTGTTGGAAGACTGTGTGTGTGTGTGTGTGTGCGTGTGTGTGTGTGTGTGTGTGTGTGTGTGTGTGTGTGTGTGTGTGCGTGTGTGCGTGCGTGCGTGCGTGCGTGCGTGCGTGCGTGCGTGCGTGCGTGCGTGTGTGCGTGCGTGCGTGCTTGATAGGAGACAGAGAGGTATTTACTGTAAGCTAGTAGTTAGTTTATTATAAATAAACAAAAGAGTATGCAGAAATGAGTCGTTAATGTAAGCAGGAAAATAAAGAGATTGTTAATACCTGCACATCAGGGTTAAATGTTTGCATTATCTTCATTTTAGTGGCTTGCATTTGTAGCCTGAATGTTGTTTGACTTCAGCAGCTGTTCAATGCTGAATGTTTACTGAAAGCATGATGAAAGATTTAACCATGAACCATGGTCTTACAATTCAATATGCACTTCATGCACTATATTCATTTTTCTTACTACAACATGTACTTCATTCATTCATTCATTCATTCATTCATTCATTCATTCACAATACTTGAAATTTTGCCCCTATATTGCCAAATGTTGCATTTCCTGGACCAAGCACAGTGTGGAGGCCTATGTCCGGATGCCATTGGCCTTTGCTTATGAGATAAACAATTTATGCCCATTAGTGAGATATATCATTAATTTAAAGTACTGTATGAGAACCTTATGATGTATACAATGCAATCGTCCTTGGCGGCTATATCCAGTGCCAACCTAATCCTTATATTGGGGAGATCTATATAGGTCAATGACAGGGTTTTGGGCTC
>NC_085863.1:36081381-36083881 GCF_034702125.1 Engraulis encrasicolus
CACTATCTGATTGAGGTTGATCTACTCAGACACTCTGTTTCCTACCATCTCCTCTGTTTCCTACTGGAATGGTGAAAGCAGACACTTAGCACAGTTACGCACATTCACAGAGTGTTCCGGTTTCAAACTGAATGTTGTCAGTATTTGGGTTTAAAACAAGTTCCGTAATACTTTGTTTACATGTGTGGAAGCACATTCTGTCACCGAAATATTCCCGGAACAAGACCACACTCTGAATCATTTGTGTGCAAACCCAGTACTGCCACCATTCTGTTTGGAATATTCATTGCATGTAACTGTGCGCGCTGTGAAATAAGAATGTGGTCATCTCCATGAGTTAGATCCATAGTAAAGATAATCTACTAATTTATTTTCCCTGCACTTGACTTTCACTTTCACACTGTGTAAGATTCCATCCAGGGATAAAATCCAGCTCTAACCACCCATGACTCTAGTCTATACCACTGATGGGTAACCTGAATTCAAAAACTACAATCCAGTGCCACATGTTCCAAATGACCTTATTTTATCCGTCCATTTGCCCTATTTGGACTGGTAAAACCATTTTTTTGTTTTGAAGATGAGGCATTGGATTGTACCTTCTCAATCCAGGTTGCCTGTCAGCATCCTATACCGAGATGTATTCTCTGTAAGTCTATTCCACTCAGCTTCGGTTTATCGGCTCATATGCTTTCAATGCTCTCAGCGAATGTTTGTATAGAAGGAAGTCTAAAATTAGTGAGACATAATCAAATTAGACCCTTGTTCAGGTTCAGATCAAATCAGATCTTTACTACGACTCAAAACAATTCTCTAATGGATGAAGTGATTAAAAGTTTTGAATAATTAATTTCACACCTTGCCCTAATTAGATATTAATATTTTATTCACTCGCTGGAGGCAAATACATGGGATACGTTGTTCCACCATCTTGATTAATCTGTTTCCAGTACATCTCCAGTACATTTCTTAATGGTTATCACTACCATCATTATATTGAGCAAGAAAAAAAAGCCCAAGATCATCTAGGGATTATAAACCTTAGCACAACTGCAGTTCATTACATAAATGCATAACAGACTGTTTAATATTCACTCCAATATTTACATCACTTCATTAAACATTAAAGGCTAACAAAAGCTTGCTATATGTGTAAGGTACGTTACACATACACATACACAATGAACTTCTAAGGTTTAAAATAGGTTTTGGACAGTGATGAAATATGAGAGATACCACTAACTACCCATTACATTTTATCTATACTTTATGAATACACAAACCTTTTGACTATGATTCCTGATGGAATTCTTCCACCACACTGCGACATGAAAGTGATTAGCCAGTGCTGTTTGAGGAAAGATGAGGTGGGGAAAAAAAACGGAATGTGTGTACATAGCATAACGTTGCCTTGTTTGACCCATCCGTGACATTTAAGCTCTCGCAATGCTGATACTTCCTAGAAATACGCCATCGATTACTGCCAGTGTTTTGCCCTGTGCTGGCAAAATGTGCTCGGTGGTGTTAATAAGGTCTAGTTCTGTGTTCTTACATACTTACGAACTAAGGTAGACACGCGCACGCACACATGCACACGCACACGCACACGCACACACGCGCACACACACACACACACACACACACACACACACACACACACACACACACACACACACACACACACAGACACACACACACACACACTCACTCTCTCACACTTCCACTTTCCCCACTCTCTCACACACAAACACAGCAGTTTTTTGGACTTTGGGTTTTAAGCCGTATCTGCTCAAATGTGAGTAATGCTTCCTCTCAAAGTCCTCCCGTAATAAATGGAGTGCCATTTTGCTCGGTGGCAGGCCTAGCGCCCAGCCCCAAGTCCCCCCACCTCCACCCCCTCCGTATTGATTTGCTCTCATCATTGAATCTCTCCTGCCGACCCTGATTTATGAGCGCCTGTTATTTTTACATTAGCCATCAAGTCTGTCGTCTTCGCTATAGCCTT
Organism: Engraulis encrasicolus; assembly: GCF_034702125.1. Classification (NCBI taxonomy): domain Eukaryota; kingdom Metazoa; phylum Chordata; class Actinopteri; order Clupeiformes; family Engraulidae; genus Engraulis; species Engraulis encrasicolus. Next base: position 36,083,387 of record NC_085863.1, read on the forward strand.
TCGCTTCGGCCGGCGGGGTCAGGCACAACCAGAGCCAGAGCCTGAGTATGCCTCCCTCCTCCACCCTTCCTCCCGTACCCATTCGACGCCCTCTCTCTTGGGCTCTTTTCACATTTAGGGGTTTGCTATGCACCACTGGTTGTTTGTTTCGCAACATGTCATCATGAGGATGCGTATAAATATGGCATCATGGCATTATGAGAATGTGTGTAAATACAACGTGTACGAATGCAGCACATATTTTAAATGCTCAGACAGAATTAGAAGTAAAAAAATAAGTTTACTGTATTTAAGTGAATTACTTTTACAATTCAACATAATTGTAGATACTTATTGGAAGCATATTCTTAAAACTTGTCAAAAACATGTAAAACACATGCTTTTTTGTGAACTACATCAGATGTCACCACCGTCAGGTTTTGTGACAAAAAACCCTCCAAATGCACCTCAGTGGAGGCTGGAGTATAAGTTTGGGTCACAATTATTACTAACATG
>NC_085863.1:36088881-36116381 GCF_034702125.1 Engraulis encrasicolus
TACACTTGCACAATATGCTGGCCCTTTAAATAGGCATGACAAATTTGTCCTATTCTTAACTGCACCTTGATATTTTACCGTTAACATTTTTTTTTCTAGATAACACTGTCCTGTAAACATTTTCTAACATAGCATGTTAGTTATGTTAGTTAGTTTTGTTAGTTATATTGGAGGGTTGCTTCGGTTCATAATCTCTTAAACAGCTTCTCGCGTTCTATCTCTCCCTCTGTCCCATCCACCACCACTGCATCCTGTGTGTGTGTGTGTGTGTGTGTGTGTGTGTGTGTGTGTGTGTGTGTGTGTGTGTGTGTGTGTGTGTGTGTGTGTGTGTGTGATGCAGTAGGCTAGTGCATTGGTCTTTGACCTCATAGGGGCCGTGTGCAGCGAATGCCGCAGCTGCTGCCACTGCTGTATATAGGCGATGCAGCAAGAGATATGGCTGTCCTCCATAAGGAAAGGGTGGGCATGAAAGGAGAGAGGGAGGAAGAGAGGAGAGAAGAGAGAAAAAAAGAACCCATGAGTTATGAGACAGTTCATATGACCCGGAGAGGAAAGGGAGGTTAGGATATTGATGGCCGGTCAAACTGCACCCCTTTCCTTTTGAGCCGGGCTGCCGCCATGACAAGGGGTCCCTGTCTGGCTATTTGTCACGAGTTTAATATATTAATTATCAAGTAAACACACCCAGGGGAGTGCTATCGGGTGACAGATTTTCAATGTGGCCCCCCAGTTCACTAAGTGCCTGCTCTTCAGCCCGGGAGAGCCAGGCTGGGGTTAATTTGATATGCAAATGCTTTTACGCTGTCCCGAGATATATCACCATTTAAAAGTGATTTGGATCTTTTAAAATAGCATTTACACTCTGCACCAAACACGTTTATGGATGTGTTGTTTTCTGTCTAGGGGCAGATAAGCTAAGAGGAGGATTTTTCAAATCAGTGTTCAGTAAATGTTAAAGTGATACGAGATAAAATTGTTTTCAATTAAGCTATTTAGATAAAGAATATTAAAAATATTACCATTGCTTTCTGTGTGGTATTGATTGTAGTGCTGTATTTGCTATATTGACCTAGCAAGTACTTATAGAAAAGGATACAAAAATCTAAATGTACATTTAAATCTACATTTAAGCTGTATAATACCTAATGGTGATGATCAGAGAGCACATATGGCCTCATGGTTTAAAGAACTGCCCTTAAAGGGGTTTGTTACCATACTGTGCACTACTCTTCTAATCTTGTCCTATTGTGCCCTTACTGTAACTTGCAGCAACACAGAGGATATGGACAAATATGGAATGGGCAGAATAACGGAAAGAGACATCTCACAGCACATTCAGGTGCAGACTTATGAATGCTGACAAGATGCAGGTACCTCAGCTTCTTTTTATTTAATTATTGTGAATTATTGTGACAACAGTGTTTTATCTTTGTGTGGAGTGTTGGTACTGGCTGTAATTTTGTAGTACTGACTGTATTTTTTCAATTTATTTGCATATTAATCAATACATCAGTAAACATCAATATTGCCGGACTTAGCTTAGTTGCTAAATTTAATCCATTGTCATAAAGCAACATGACAAAACGACATGCCAAAATAACATCAGCCAAAAGACCATTTTTTTCTGATCCTTTGTTTCTTCTGCAGCCATCGATGGTAAATATAATATCGATCACAGGTGGTAATTTGACGTTAATGAATTAATAGGCATATGACGCCTCACTGCTACTTAACTTGGAGCATCTACTAAACATCTGATCATGCTAATAGAGGCTACACCATATCGCTCCACGGACAATGAGGATCTGATTAATGATGTTATATGGCACATCCATTTAAAAAAAGAGTGTGTACTATGAAGATATAGAATCTCTATAGAAGCTATAGAATCTCTATCACTCCCCCTACATTCATTCCCTGTCCTTATCAGAATCACAATCTGTTTTACTGTACACTCACATAAATTTGAATTTAAGAGATGTTAGCCCTTGCTAGCTACTGTAAGCCAAGTGGTGGAATACATTTAGTAGACACATGGAATTATCCACACTCAATACAGACACTAAACATAAAAGCATAATTAACTGGGCAAGTCAGATCAGTTTGCCCCCCCATCAGCTTTCCTAAGTATGTAATATACAAAGGAGCTGAGGAAAGAAACCGTTCTTGTATCAGGTATTATTGTGGCTGTTTAGGCTCTGCTGTGGTTGGATGCACTTTTGAATGCAACCCAGACCCTTTTCAAGCCAAGTCTTTTGTGTTTTCTCTCTGTCTTCACTGCACTGGGACACCATATGAAATGGCCTGAGTGCAGAAATGGTTTTGTATTCTAACAGGGATCGATGGCATGGAGATACAGATGCAGATAACACACAACACATTATCAATGCAAACCCAGGCCTTCATTAGAGTTGAGACTGAGTGCAGACAGTAAAGAACGAATGGCATCACAGTCATATCATACGGCTGTAGCAAAGTTTCTTCATTAAAAAGAAATGTGTGAAATTTAAGGCACCATTGAGACATGGAGCTTACAAAGTTCATGTTGAAATAAAAGCATTGCAGGTGCAACGTGTATGTGTGAGCCATGATCATGTATGAGGAAAATAAGAAATCAGCCACTTTAGTATTGCATATAAGATACATCAAAACCATATCAATCACTAGGTGCTGGTTACACGTAGTCTATGTCTGTGTTTTTAAATCCATTTTTTTTAATCGATTTTTTAAAGAGTTTTTAAAATGAGGTTTCGAAAACTCTGTTTACGTGTAACAAGAGGCTAAAACTGATGCGTTTTCAAAAATATCCATATACGTGTTTCATGTATTCTTTTTCATACGGGTACATTGCCTTGGGGGAGGGGTACAGATGGGGGGTGAGCAGCATAAGGATTCATTAACCAGGGTTATGCATGACGGAGCTCTGATCTTCGCTCAGCATGCCATTGGGTATCAGTGTGCGCGACGCCCCAAAGATGCCCCAAGACCTCCCATGAACTAACGTACAGACGGACGGAGTCACATAGAACTAGATGACCATGGCAAAGGTGTGTGCATGCATGTGTGCGTGCGTGCATGCGTTAACACGTTAACACGTTAACGCGTTAACGTGTGCATGTCTCTTGGTCGGGTCCTGTATAAAAGTGGACCACACGCCAGGGCCATCAGCCGTCGCTGCTGCGTCTGGTAATTGCAATAATTGTGGTGCAACTTGTGTGTGGTGTGGAGTGTCACGGCGGGGTCAATGAGAACATCTTTACAGGAGAGGAGAGCCCTCAGTGCTAATTAGCTGCAATTGATTCTCGTGGACCGAGAATCAGTCTCCCATTGATACCGTGTGTGTGTGTGTGTGTGCGTGTGTGTGTGTGCGTGTGTGTGCGTGCGTGCGTGCGTGCGTGCGTGCGTGCGTGCGTGCGTGCGTGCGTGCGTTCTAGTTTACCATCAGATTAATCACAGGTGTGTGTGTGCGGTGTGCGTGTGTACGTGTATGTGTGTATGTGTGTATGAGTGTATAGGGAGGCCAATATACAGTGGTCTTCAAGGTAATCAGACACTTCCAGCCACTTCGGGGCTGTTTTTCGACACACATTAGGTGTTTTACACAATTACTCAACTTAACAGCGCTGCGCTTTCTGCTCGATTGAAGGGGGCCCCTAGGAAGTCCAACAAAGGTTGACCAGCGCAACTGCCTTTCACTAAATGCACCCAGAATCAATTCCTCTTCGCTGTTTAAAATGGGCCTCCCCAGTCCTCCCGTCGTACCCCTCCACAATTCAGTCTGTAATGGACAAAAGATCTCTGGGTAGATGTTAACATATCTTGAACACAGAAATGCAGAAATAAAATTGCTGTAAGTATGAAGTATAACAAAAAGGACAATAAACATCAGGGACAGAGGGGAAGGTGGCTTTTAGTGTTTCTCCCCAAAGTGGGGTGGTGATTAGAGGTGATTGCTGCTAACTAGAGGATGCATGGGGGCCTCCTAAATCTGACTCCCACGTCGTCCCTGAACGCAGACACACAGCCAGGCGTAATGACTGTTTACACAGCAAAACGGCCTTCCTTCCCCAAACGCGTCATAATTTCCCTCTAACAGCCCCAATTACACTTCTTATTCAGCCTCCTTACAAACACAAGCAGAGGCACAGCAACACCTCTTCTTTGCCTTCGCCAGCAGTTAAAGTTGTTTGAGCGGTGAAACATTTTTTAAAATGGTCCCCCCTCTTTTTTATACCCTTGGCGGTGCAAGATGTGTCCTTCATAGCTGTAATGAGTGTCCAATTTGGAGAGTGAAAAGGGAAAAGAGGAAAAAAATGGGGAGGGAATTGCAATTTTCACACTTAACAAAAGAAAGCACGGACAGGTACACAAACCCAAACAACACAGGGAAAGACGTTAGTCCTTTTTCTGTCACCCTTAAGTGGGTCATCTTTTTTTACTGTTTCCGTCCATGATGGCTCCTGAGGAGGAGCCCTGAAAAGCAGGAATTGCCTCTAGCTGTTACCTCTGTACCTGTTAGAGGATCTCCACAAAGACAACCTCTTCTTTACATCTGTTTGGCTTTAAAACAATACAATTTAGTTCTATTTAACAAAAAGCTGTGGGAGGAAAATCGTTTTCTTGACAGTTTTAGTCACTCAAAGGGTGGCTGGTTATTGTTTCTAGGACGCATATCATTTAAATTCTGGCAAGCCAGAACATGAAACACATAGACTGGCACTGAACAGGCGAAGCTGTGGAAACATTGGTTGCTGTTCAAACCATAGATGTGTAGCGTACCGGACAAACTATTTCACTGCACACAATGACCAGTGCTGTTACCTTGCTAAATTCAAAAAGAACAAAAAAATCTTGTTAGTAGAGTAGAGTCAGTTTCATTTCCTTCAGGATAGATAAAGTATCCAGCAGCTTAAACAAAATTCACAAATAAGCAAGTTATGGTAGGCCTACATATTGCAAGGGGTAACAAGCATTCTACAATAAAGTACAGTGAACCAACAATCCACAATAAAGGACAGTAAACCAACAATGTGCAAAGTGCTCTGATAATGACTTACAGTAAAGGATTGTCAGACAGTTGCACACACACACAACATTGTGATTTGAAGGATGGGATTTGTATTGTTTTTGGAAGTCGCTAGATAGAAATGTGCAATTTGACACATGGCACAATTGCAATGTGAACTTCAGCAACACAGGCAGATGATTCATACATCATTGCATCACCTTATATTAGTCCATGTATTATTGACTTCCAGACACATTGTTTATCATTAATGCACTGTATCAGTGCAGTTCATTGTTGTTGTCCTATTATCAAAATGTAAAAGCAATCCTTTCAAACATATGGCCAACATTTTTTTTTTTGTATTTGTGTTGCTTTTTAAACAAATACACCACAAGTTCCCCAGTCACTGACTTCTGCCTTTCTTCAGAATTGAAAGGGAGACAGCTGTCCCCACATTTTGCTCACATTTGTGTGGGGACAACAAAGAAGCAGAGGACGGCTGTTTCCAAAAACACATACTTGGTTTATGGTGTGGTGCCATGCTTGTTTTTCCGAGTGTGGAGAGAAGGGAAGAGGGGGAATGGTGGTGGTGGGGGATGTCTCTTGCTCCTCGATGTGGCACTCAGCATGAGTCTGTTCCAGTAGAGAATAAACCCTCTGGCACACGCTCCCCTCTCCTTGTGACAAACACACACACGCGCGCACACACACACACACAGCACACAAACTCACACACAGATACACTCTCCAAGTCAGTGGAGAGAGAGTTGTGTTTCCCGTGCGCAGCATGGTACTCCGTGCCTGCAATAACGCAGGCACAAACAAGCGTGACCAGTGTGATGTGTATCGCTTCATAATTTAATTACATTTTGGCAGGCAGCATTCTGTGTGTTTAAACACCAGTGGGGAGTATTTTACCGAAAGGCATCAGTTTCTATGTTTTTTTTTTCATTCTTTTTTCCCTTGCCATCATGCTATGGATGCTGGGTACACAGTGCAAAATATAGAAAGCGAAGTTCAACAGTATCTTGGCATTGAGTAGACAGGGAATGTGAATTCAAATGGCAGAAATTGGCTCAATCCCATAGCAACTTCTGCGACTGTGATATTTTCTGTCTTCATTCTTTGATAAATAATTTGTTTGGTAACACTTTATTTTAGGGATACATCTATTAGCACTAATAAATACAATGTTACCATATGTTTTAGTTGTAAATATATTATTTACTGTTTTGAAACTGTATTTCCAAGCAAAATCAGAGAATCACAGCGGTGATTCTACCCATTTTGGGGCCCTAGGCTAAACATAGTAATCGGGCCCTCTTGAATCATTTTTTTCTGGCATTTGCCATGGCTGGGCTATGTTGGGAGGCCCTACCGTGGACAGTTTTGATGGGGCCCCAGGCAGTTGCCCAACCTGTCTATTAGTAAAACCGGCTCTGCATTTGCCACTCCCAAGACTTACCCTCCTCAGGGTTACTAATGATCCACTAATGGGATAGTGGTGATGGCAGCTGACGGAGATTACTTGATTTGGACCCATTTTAGGCCTTCCTCTCACCTTTGATTCTATCAGTCATCCCGTCCCCCACCCTCATCAAATCATTACACTTCTTCAGTGTCATTAATCACATTTGGTGTCCCTCAAGTCCCAGTCACAGGTCCCATATTGTTTAGCCTCAGTCCAAAACGCAATAGGTGTAAGAATTTGTACCACAGGGACACTAGTCACAGGGAAGGGAGCAAAGTTGCTAAAGTGCATGGACATACAATTTGATATTCTGTTTCTTCAGTGGCACACAAAGAATTATATTGAGCATATATTTTCTTCTTTTTTTAAAAGAATTTTTTTGTCTTTTTCGGCTTAATTTGATAGGGCAGTGTGAGAGGTGGACAGGAAAGGAATTGGGAGAGTGACGGGGAGGGGTCGGCAAAGGACCCGTGCCGGGAATCAAACCCGGGTCAGCCGCATGGCAGGCGAGTACCCTACCGGTTGGCCACGGCAGGGCCTGAGCATATATTTTCATCCTGTCAAGTTCACAGAAAGCAGACACACACCAATCAGCATACAACATACTGAAATGTGTTTTCAGCAATGTTTTTCTTTTTCTTTAACGTTATTCATTCATTTCATTCTATTGCTATAGGCCTATACCAAGCAAGGAAAGATAGCAGGAAGGAGAAGGAGTCCATAAGACTCCACACATGACACCTGGCCAGACAAAATCCATTTCTCTCTGAAAGCTATCTGACAACCTTCACCTCAGTAACTCTGTTGACATGTGGCTTGAGCACTTCAGTTTAACCTCAATTTCCAGTGGCTTGTGCCTTGGTGTGTGCTTTGAGATGCCTGTATCAAGGATCACCCTCCTTGTCAGTGTCCCCAAAGTGATGGTAGTACCATGGGTGGAAGGGTTGGAAGGTACCAGAGAGTAAACCCAAGCCCAAATTAAGGTCTTCAAGGAGGCCTGAAAATCGCTGTGTACAGTCATCCTCAGTCTGACCTGAGTGATCCTGTGTTATGCTGTTAAAAACCAAAGCAGCCCAAATAAACGCACAGATGTTATGACAACAATTTTTTAAAATTCTGAATAAAAAAAATAATCTCATTATGAAGAAATAAATAGGATTATTCACACTCCTACACCATTTCTGTTTGTTCTTCATCATCCTGTGTGTGAAAATAGATAAATAATCGCAAAATAGTAATGGATTGAAATGGGCAAACATTTGTTGATATGCAAAGCAGCTAATTGGGTTATATTATATTTCAAAATTTAACTATATCTTTTATACTCCTGTAAATAGTTACATTTCACAGTACTACAATACAATTTCTCTATTGTGGCCTAATGAAATGCAACACAGACTTACTATAATAATGGTCTAAAACACACCGAACACCCAATAGCATTGAACTAATATGTAGGAATTCAAAGAATCGACCGACATGACCAACAAACATGAACATCTTTAGTTTCAAATTTTGTAATGAGATGGCCTTGTGCTGAGAATACAATTATGCGAATGAAACTCACAAATTTGCAAGGAAAAAGTCAGAAATCTATGTGAAAGAAAGTCGGATATATTTGACATTGTGAAGTCGCAAATTTGCGATGAAAAAAGTCAGAAATCTGCCATCTCACGAGTGTGTCTGTGTGCTTGTGTGTAGTAGCTATCTGTGTGAGTGTCAGAATGAAAGTACTGTGCGTGTGAGTGCATGCTTGTGTGAGTGTATCTGTGTCTGTATGTGTACATCTTGTCTGAGAATCACACAGCTGAAATGACTTAAGATTGTCCTTCCAGTGTGGATCCATTTGCACATTTACGTACGTTCATTACTATGTGTTGTTATTAATCTGCTCCAGCATATGACCTTGTGAAATTACTGTGCGCGAAGAGAATAACAAATTTACATACCCTCTCCGTTGTACAGTAAGTAAAAATGTAGCACTATTCACTTCTTGCTATTCACTTTTAAGTGTTCTAGTTAACCTCCTACCAATTAACATACTTATGAGGTGTATGGAGCTCTGTGCATAATGACTTTTATGGCTATTCTGCGGGCGTTTGTAAACCAAAACACTATAACATATTTAAACTACCCAGGGAACAGTGGCAAATACCTTTTTTGTTTTTATTCATTCGTTCTCCGCTGTGCATATATTTGTTTATAATCTATCTCTATATCCCCTGGTTTTTAAACGTGTACATACAAGCCATGGCAATGCAGATACGCTGAGAAAGATAAGGCAGAGCAGGGGGCAGAGCGGTGGGGAGGGGAAGGGGAAAGGGAAATGGAAGGGGTGGAAAAGCCACGGCCACGCTCTCTTGTGTGCCCTTCTTTTGTATGCATCTGATGTGTTTCACATGGGGAATGACCTTCGAGTGTTGAATGAGACAGAAAGCGCTGGCGTCTTTTGTGGGGCTTGGGGGGGTGGGGGGGTGGGGGTGGGGGGGACGACGACGATGAGGCAAACAATCGTCCGAGCGGCTCTGGTGGACATGGCTCCCCTGATAAACCCGGTGATCTTCCACCGCAGCAACTCACAATGGGGCCCCCTGCACTCATTTGCATAATGTGAATTGGCAGCCACCTCCTCCCTGAATGGTGCAGAGCGAGGAGCCCTGACAAGTGTGCGGCCGTGGCATTAGATGGGAACAAGTTACCATAGGGGAGGTTTGAGCGGCCAGACAATGCGAAGGGCTAGATGATATGGCTTGTCTTCTTTCTCCTGCAGTTTGCCCTTATCTGGGGCTGGGTGAGGAGTCATGGCTCGCTGTGTGTGTGTGTGTGTGTGTGTGTGTGTGTGTGTGTGTGTGTGTGTGTGTGTGTGTGTGTGTGCGTGCGTGCGTGCGTGGGTGCGTACGTGCGTGCGTGCGTGCGTGCGTGCGTGCGTGCGTGCGTGCGTGCGTGCGTGCGTGCGTGCGCGCGCGCGCGCAAGTGTGTCATATGGTTATTTCAGAGGGCGGTGTGTTGGAGGGCAGGTGTGTGTGTGTGTGTGTGTGTGTGTGTGTGTGTGTGTGTGTGTGTGTGTGTGTGTGTGTGTGTGTGTGACACATGGTTATTTCTGAGGGCCTGCCATGGTGCCAGATAGAGGGATGAATCTACGTAAGTGCTTTTGCCCATTGTGAAAAATGCATGCAAAAATGTCCATTATGGTTACAATATATGGCCATAATACGAACTCACCACAGAATAATACTGCATTAATTTTACATTATTATTAATATTTTTTATTTTTGGTGAATCACTTTTGTATTCAGGGTAAATTCTGAGTAACAACTATTGATGAGCTATTAAAACACTTTAAATAAGCCTATATTATTCAGCTAGTCTGCGTGACTGTTTAGCAGTTTTATTCACTCTGATTGACACATGACATATTTCCATGAATAAGATCCATATGTTTGGCTGTGTCCCGCCGCGTGTAGTCCCCATCCTGATCCCCAAGTTTCTTTTGTGTGATCCGGGGACTCCCGTGCTGAGTCGACTAACTAACCAAAATGAAGCTTCAATCCCTGCTTTTTTTAAACCACACACACACACACACACACACACACACACACACACACACACACACACACACACACACACACACACACACACACACACACACACACACACACACACACACACACACACACACACACACACACATATTAACCAGCCAGCAGTTCCTGTTCATTTGTAAATCCCCCCCTCTGCTGTGAGGTCCCAGCGTGAGCCAGACAGGCCCCAGCCCGGGCCCAGTCCAGATGGGGGTAAATCAGGCTCTGTAGGGGTGTGAGTGCGACGTGTTAGTGGAACAATAGAGGCAGCGTGTTAACATAAAGGTGAGCTTTGTCATTGCACAGAAATAAGCCCATTAAATAAAAATGTTGGAAATGTTCCCATTTGTTTTTCGCCTGTTCTACTGTAATTAAGAGTTGCCATGCTGGAGAGACCTCAGGAGAGACCTGGAACATGGCAGGAGATAGCATATTTGTCTAGCTGTGTTTATACTCCTACTTTTTATGGATTATTTTTTTATACTTTGATCGGCACGTGATTATACTTTGTCTTAATTGCCAGCTTCCCACACGCTGCCTTTTTACAAACGAACGAAATTGCCGTTTGTTTACATTTATTGAGAGCGGTCTGTGTGCTTTTTTTTCTATGGTTGCACTTAAAAGACGCACATATCGGTTCTCATTCCTGTGCTCTGCTTACAACCGGATAAATAAAAAACGGAATACAAAGTAAACAGTCACGTCTCGGCAGTGTTGAAGAATTTCAAGCGTTCGTGGAAATACTGTCTGAAGGACCATGCTTGTTCTCTGTAACTAACTCGCACAACTGCTCAATTTGCATCTTTGCCTTGTACGTGTGTATAGTAAATACACTCAAAGTCTGCTGAGAAGTACGAATTCTTTCTCTTATCAACTCTTTGGCCTACTGTATGTCAGGCCTTCTATACAGCAAAATGCAGTGTTAGTTCAATACTTTGAGGACTCTGGGGCCAAACACACTCCAAAAGATGTCGAAACGACTCTATAATTGTTGAATTAACACTGTATTTTTACTGTGTAGCGTAGCCTACTGACACCACCAGCGCCAAACATTTGGCTCTGGTTAGTGAGTGACTGTGCGCGTTCGGAATGTCTTTATGAAGTCATCAATTGCCCCTTTGTGTCCCCAGTAATGCCGAATCCCTCTTAACATTTCCATCTCCTTTTAGCTCCGCGGTGTGACCTCATTAGCATCCGTGAGGGGCCGAAGGTGTCCTCGTGTTGGGATCAAGAAAAGGGAGGCCTGGGCGCCCGTTTGATAGACTTAGGAGGTGCTCACCGTCCGTGCCCCCCACCTCAACACCACAAACCCCAGCCCAAAGTCCCGGCAACAGGAATAGGGATTAGGCCCTCTGAACCCTTCAATGGTGACACATGTTCCTGCTAGTCTCTCCTGCCCCCCTACACACACACACACACACACACACACACACACACACACACACACACACACACACACACACACACACACACACAAACACACACACACACACACACAGGGACGTGCGTGGCCCATACGCCCATGCTCCTAACTCACTAATAAGGATTAGCCTTAATGAGGCGTGAGGAGTTACCCATGAATGAGGGCCTGCCTTAAGCAGCCTGTAATTTTATTCCGCATCATGTCGCCCCCTTCTTCCAAGCCTCCCACCTCTTTCCATTATCGCACCCCCCTGTGTTTGAACACAAGGTGTAATCCCCCTTGAAAATCAAAGGTGCGCACAAGCAGAATGAGTATAGATGCCCCCCCCCCCTCGTTGGATGGACCAGACACACACACACACCACGCACACACACACACACACACACACACACACACACACACACACACACACAACCATCTGCTGCACCAGACTCCCCAGCGCTCCCCCTGTCCTCCTCCATTCACCTGCTCGCCACCCAGCCCCAGCCAAGGCCCCTGGTGCCCATTCACTTCACTCCACTCCAGCCCACACTTCACACCTGATGTTGGATTTCTCTCTTCCACTCTTCTCTTTTTTCTTTTTTTCTCTTTCATTCTATCCCTCTTTCGTTTGTTCGTTTGGGATTTTTTCATTCTTTTATTCCTGGTTGCTATAGCAATGATTGTCTTTGAAGAAGTGGACCGCTATAGTTTTTTTCCCACCATGTTTTTGTTTCCATCTCACTCTCGATAACTTTTATCTTTTTCATCTTATTATAACTTTTTTTTCGTCTCGCTCTTTCAGCCATTGAGGTGGGCAACCATCAGTACCGCTGTTCTTCACTCCGAGGTTGTTGACTGTACTTTCTCTACTGTACTGTGTGTATGGCTATGTTCTGCTTCTGACCCGGTGCTGTCTTTGTGTGGCAGCCCCATTACCTAGCGTCCATCTCATTGAATGGCATTCAGCTTCCCTCCTGTCGCTCTAACCATTCACGGTCAAGAGACAAAAGCTTGTCCTCGAGGGTGTGTTTTGTACTCTGGACTTCAGAGGGGAAAAAAAACCTCAGATCACAAGTTTTTGAAAACTGGCTACATTTATACGGGCACAAGCTCTGGTTCAACAGTGAACCCCTAATATTATGGTCAATGATGTTTTAGTAGTAGCACATGTCAGGGTGGTGCAACCACAGCTAATGCCACTTTTGTATGAATTACATTATTTTGTTTTTGTTTTTTGGTGGATTATCTAAGAAGCATATTCATTGCGGTACATTAATTACCAATTGCAAATAAAGTTATGGGCATTTGCTGTGGTTGTTCCACTTCCACCTGACCTCTAAGCCCCAAAAACGTCATTGACCCATTAGCAAAAATATCGTCTTGACACAGAAAATGGAATCTTGACATTTTCTCATGAACTGATTTTTAACGTATGGAGCATAATCACTTACAGCTCATTCATCTGATTAGTATAGAGGTCTGGTAGAAGCAATACTGAGATTTAAATCCATGCTGATGTTTTATCTACAATTCAAAAGTTCTGGATTGCATTTGTTTGTTTGTTTTTTTTGGAATGCACTAGCTATAGAGAAAACATCTCACCAACTGTTGGGGACTGATCTTAAATAGATCAAACAGTTTTGAAAGAGTTGATGGTGTTCTTGGAAAGCGAAGGAAAACATGTTCAGCATACAAATTTAAATTTATATTTGTGTTTCACATAGCAATTTCCTGGAATAAAATACTTTCACTGAAAGAATGAATGAATGAATGAATGAATGAATGAATGAATGAATGAATGAATATATTAATGCACGAATGCATGAGCACATGAATACTGTATATGCATGAAAAGGGAGGGCAATGCCATACAAATCTGGTTTTGCAAAACACCTTTCCCTTTGCACAGGAAGCTGTAATTTTTTTATCCTATCCTTATATCTGAGGGTAACCTGCGATCCCCTTCCTCCTTTAAAAAGACCAGTGCACTGAGGCTGCCGTTTGCTGCTAGCAACTGCCTGCGTGCGCAGCGTCAGTATGTTTTGCACAGCTGTGTTCAAGGCTGTCCTCAGGCCTTTGCCTTCTTTGTCTGATGGCAGCAAAGCAGCTGTCCCCAGTCTCTTTCTCTCTTCTCTCTCTCTCACACACACATGATGCACACACATGCGCGCGCGCACACACACACACACAGACACACACACGTACATGCACACACGTGTACACACACACACACACACACACACACACACACACACACACACACACACACACACACACACACACACACACACACACACACACACACCTCCACAATTACAAAAGAGCCAGGCCGGAAGGAAGGATCACGTTTGCCATATTAATGTTTTACAGACATTCTCTCTTTTTCTCTCCCTCTTTATCTCTCCCTCTGCATCTCTCTCTCTACCTCTCTGTATCTCTCTGTATCTCTCTCTCCATCTCTCTCTCTCTCTCTCTCTCTCTCTCTCTCTCTCTCTGTATCTCTCTCTGTATCTCTCGAATTCCTCTGTATCTCTCTCTCTTTCTCTCTGTATGTGTTTGAGAAAGGAGAGAGAGAGATAGAAAAGGACCATGTGTTTATGTGAGACAGAGAGTCTATGAACTATGTCACAGAAATTGAAATTCGAAGGTTGAGGAAAAAATATGTCAGTGACACGAGTTCGGGGTTGTTGTTTGTTCTTGTTCGGATGGCTACAAAAACATCTTTAAAATAGCATAAACTAGCGGAGGTGTTTTAAAAATACCAAATCACATCCAAAATGGGTCGAATCAGAATGAGCTCTGAAAGAAAAAGTGGTTCATGACAAGGACACGTGGCAAAGTCAAACTGCTACTACTACTACTACTACTACACTTGCTCTTACCGCTCCTGCTAATGCTGCTACCTCCTCGAATACTCCTTCCACTAAGGCCTCCTCATTCCTCCTCCTCCACCACCTCCTCCTTCCATATACCTCTGGCAGTTGGTATTCTTCTTCTTCCTCCTCCTCCTCCACTTCCTCTGACCTCCAACTCCTCCTCTTCCTCCTCCTCCTCTTCCTCCTCCTCCTCCACATCCTCCTCTGACCTTCACCTCCTCCTCTTCCTCCTCCACCTCCTCCTATTCCTCCTATTCCACCTCCTCATATTCCTCCTCCACATCCTCCTCATCCTCCTTCTTCACTACACCTCTTGTAGTTGGTCCTCTTCCTCCTCCTCTTCCTCATCCTCATTTACTAGACTTTAAAGTTGGTCCTTTTCCTCCTCTTCCTCCTCCTCCTCCTTCTCCTCCTCCTCCTCCACCTCTTCCTCATTCTTCGCTACACCTCTCCCAGTTGGTGCGTGCTGGAGTATGGTGGCTCACATGGGACAAGGCCCTACTTCACCTGCCATTGTTGGGGCCCATCCTCTGGTGCTTTCAGCCTCATTTCCACTTCAATTTTTATCAAGCCTCCACCGCCGCTCCCAGATAGGACACTCGTTCCGACATGAATTAGCCCCAGATCGCTCCGATACGGCCTCGCCCTCGGGGGCGCAGGGGGGCCAGGGGAGATAGAGGGAGAGGGTAGAGGGGGCCACACACACACATACACAAACGCGCACACACACACACACACACACACACACACACACACACACACACACACAAACGCGCACACACACATCGACACATGCATGTATGCATGCACGCACGTGCGCATGCGCACGCACACACACACACGCTCACATGAACAAATGGTACACGCACACACATTTGCACATACACAACTCTCTTAAACACACACACGCACACACACACACACACACACACACACACACACACACACACACACACACACACACACACACACACGCACACACACACACACACACACCTCACTCCTTTTTGCTCCCACCTCTCCTGCTCCCCAACCCCTTCACACCCTCACCACCCCTCTACTCCTCCACCTCTTTACTCCCCCACCTCTCTACTCCCCCACCTCTCCACGCCTCTCTCCACCATTCCCTCCTCAGAGTGTCCTTGCCAATCACTCCTCTCAGAGGCACCCCAGCCCTTCCCTTCCCTTCCCTCCGCTCCTCTCCTGCCTGCCTGCTAACCCCCACACCCCGACCCCTCCTGAATCGGAGGATGGCTGGGAGGGGTGTTGGTGGTGGTGGTGGTGGTGGGGGTTGATGGTGGTGTTGCTGGCCCTGGCCTCAGCCCCAGCCCCGGCCCCGGCTTCAGCCTCGGGCTCAGTAATTTACTGCAAATTTACTAAACATGCCACATCAAAGAGGAGTCAGCTGGCCCGCCAGAGGGTCAGATGCTCTTGAAGGGCCTCATTGCTGTAGTGGGGGGCATTTAAAAAAACAACACCAAAAAAAAACATTCACCCCTCCAGGGCAAAAGGCGAAAGGACGCTGCCTGTGCTACATGCGTATCTCTGCCAAAAGTGAGCTAGTGAAGGGAGCGGTGTCATGCCCTTTGTAAAGAATTAAAGGGTGGTTGACGTTTAAGGGCGTAACGCAAAAAAAACATATTCCAATTCCTGAACAAAATTCCTGAAAAGGTCTTAGTACTCCTTGGAATTTCGCTTAATTTTGGCCATTTTTGAGGAAATGTGTCCTGCGGTGTGACATCCTTGGTGTGACATTTCTGTAAAATACAATAAAATTATTTAATATTTTGCACAAAAATATCCCCCATGCTCTTTCTACTGTTGTTCCTTTAACCCCCACCCAACACACACACTACTACCCTAAAACAATGATTTGCTGGGGAGAAATGGAGAGAGGGGGAGATGGAGATGGAGATGGAGGTGCTGACTGCTGGAAGCATAGCTTTTGTTGCGTTCGTATGCACATCCTCCAAGATTATTTCATGAGACATGTTACGCCGTCGCTTAACATTCCAAATGTAGTTTGTTGCTCTTTTGTTGCCCTCTAATTCCTCTTTTGCACTTTTGCACACACACACACACACACACACACACACACACACACACACACACACACACACACACACACACACACACACACACACACACACACACCATAGACGTGCACAGATAGGAATGAGGTGGTGCTAAAGCACATGCCCTTTTGCCCCACTGGACAAAAAAATCCCTTTTTGAAAGTTATCTTTTGACTTTATTTGTCACAATGTACTGTGGTTCATGAATGAAGTCCAGTTGGAGTGCTTCCTGGAACTGTCTAGTTGCTCTTTGGTGACAGGCTTGGTTGATTTCAAAAAAGTTTTAGAAATACCAAGGCACTCATCTTCTTTGTAATTAAAATGCCTTTATTTTGTTGGGCATAGCATGATTAAAATACTTCAGTACTGTGGTTCATGTTTACATGATAATCTACAAATGCTTCATGATGAAAAGCATTTGACAATAATGCCCCGATATAATATAACTTATAGCCTCTGTAGCCTAGTAAGGTAGCTGGAAGTTACACTTGCACCCAACCGTCCCCCTTCAGCACCTGACCCCCAAAATGTCTGTGCATGTCACTGACACACACACACACACACACACACACACACACACACGCACACGCACACGCACACACACACATTCACACAGGGTACAGGTCTTTTCGTCGAATGGATTCTTGAGAGGGGACCATTCGAACAAAACGTTGGACCATTAGTATAAGGCAGGGGATCTTTAGTCGAGGACGGTCCGTCTACCGCAAAAGCCAACGAAAGGTCCTTAAAATTGAACTAAAGATCCGTAGGTTTCAACTAAAGGTCCCTTCAGTCTGCCTATATTAGAAATGTAAATCAGCTTTTTTAATGCTCATTTTAACGGGTTTTCTTCAGCCTGCCTATATTAGAAATGTAAATCAGCTTTTTTAATGCTCATTTTAAGGGTTTTGTTTATTTAAATATGTAAATCAGCTGTTAAGTTTTGTTTTTTGTTGATTTAAACATGTAAATCTATAAATAAAATGTACTTACTCATTTTAACTGGTAGGGCTATGTTGTTGGTTTTTTAACGTTTACGTCGTTACATTTTTTGACAATTTACGTTTACGCCCTTACATTTTTTGACAATTATCTAGACAATATTTGAGAAGCTTTTTTTTTCACGTCGTTACATTTTTTGACAATTTACTTTTACGCCCTTACATTTTTTGACAATTATCTAGACAATATTTGAGAAGCTTTTTTTCACTTTTACGCCGTTACTTTACTCCCATCTGCGGGCAGAGAGGCGGGACCAAGCACAGCCTGCTCGCTTTGAATCAAAGCAGTGCGGTTTAATGTGTCTAGAAGTAGGCTATTGACCCTTGTGCTCGCTTTGAATCAGAGCAGCGCGAGTCTAGGCTATAGACTATAGTGCATCTAGAAGTAGGCTATTGACCATTGAGCACATTGTCATGCAGCGAGTTTTCTGACTTTCCGGTAACTTTTTAGTTAACCAGCAACAAGAGAAAGCTGTCTCCCGACACTTTGATGTTTCTGATTCTGAATGACAACAAATAGTTCGCGCATGAGCCAGAAAACAATATAGGTCCTAACAGTGTTGAAAACATTACAGAACCCATGCACCTGTGTTAAGCCCATGGCTACGAGAGAGAGAGACGTTAAATCGCTACGTTAACACTGCACAGGAGCGCGTTCTCTCTCTGGCGTCTTTGCATGAACAAATGAAATGGTAATTGAATAATAGTTTGCCAGTATTGCAGGGTGTATTAAACCCAGTGTACGTTGGGGTGCAAGGGAGAGCAAGGAAGAGAGCAGCATCTGTGATTAACCGCTTCGAAATGTGTGCGTAAAACCTGCTGTTAACCAGTGGTTCTTTTTCTAACTTCGCTCGGTGTTTCACTATGGGATACGCTTGGGCGTGACCATCTATGGAAGCTCCAATGACATTACGTCTGTCAAAGACAGACAGTCGACGCAGTCGGGCTCCGCCCGCTTGGGGTGTCTACCCCCGTCGACACGCTGAGTCCAGCATTCTCGCTTTCTTCCCGTGAAGATCTACTACAAGCTCCTCGCACCTGCCAAGGCTGTGCTCGCTTAACCGTTCACAGACGGACCGTCCAGGACCCCGTCGCCGAACGCGACCGCGGCCGGTAAGTGCTATATTGTTTGCCTTCGTCAAGAAGTGCATTGAAGGTTTGCAGTTAAGTCAGCTTACTTTCCAACTCTAGTGAAGTGTCCGCGTCGTGGCGAACTTCAAGTTTAGCATGGCGGGCTACCTAACCCACCTAGCTACCTAACTTCAGCTTAGCCTGATTTAGCTACCTCCACCGAGCACTCGGGTGCCGGTGATAACTTATTAATGGTAAGCTACACCGTACAACAGGGAGCGAGAACGCCTTACTCGCTACTCTGTTTGACTATTTTCATCTGTTTTCTGTTTGTAACCCACCGCATGTAAACCCACTCGGCGGGAAACAAGTTGCTAGCTTCGATCTGTAGCTACAAGTTTAGCATGGCGGGCTACCTAACCCACCTATTCTAGCTACCTAACTTCAGCCTAGCCTGATTTAGCTACCTCTACCTCTACCCAGCACTCGGGTGCCGGTGATAACTTATTAATGGTAAGCTACACCTTACAACAGGGAGCGAGAACGCCTCACTCGCTACTCTGTTTGACTATTTTAATCTGTTTTCTGTTGGTAACCCACCGCATGTAAACCCACTCGGCGGGAAACAAGTTGCTAGCTTCGATCTGTAGCTACCCCGCACGTGCGGCTAATCTGCTAACACTGGTGTTAACTGAAGTAATCACTTGTTATGACGAGTTCTTCGAGTAACACTACTCTCCTCTCTCTTTTATTCTGAAAGATGCTTCAGGCATTTCCCCCGCCATGGGGAAGAGTGAAAACAAAGAGTGAAGAGCCCGTTGCCTCCCGTGCCGGCGTCACGCAGCCAACCATGGCGGGCGGAGAATCCCAGGTCTGCATGGAACCCTACCATGCACATGCAAGGGTTGCAGGCCGCCATACCTGCACCACTGCGTGGACAATACCAGAGGGAATTCGGGAGCGGAGGCTGAATGTGGTGATCGTCACTAACAGCCCCCATGCACAAGTCAGACTCTGTGGATACCATGCCACCCGAGGACGACCCCAAGCATAAAGCACAATATCAGGGACATCACGTCGCTGCCCCCTCGACCACAACAGGGTGGGCGACCTATCCTGCAGTAATCAAGGCCCCCCAGTGACCATGCTGACTCGGCGGCCCTCTGCTCAGGATGCAGGAGACAAGGAAAGGGACCAGCAACACTGCCCCCAACCCCCCTCCCTCCTCAAGTCCAACCTGGCCACCCCTCCCAGCAGCCCTGGCCTGTCTGAGAGATGGCCCCCTGTCACTGGAAGCCTTACAAGTATTCCAAATGTGCCCTAACCGACGGGCTGTGTCGACTATGTCCAACATCGCTCTCCCCTGCAAGAGAGACTGATAGGTGGGCGAGCCGGTCCGATTGCTCTCTGATGCTGTCACCAGGTCCAGACGGACACGGCAAAACAGACACTCAGGCATCATCTACACGCTGCACCAAGGGCCCGGCGCTGTGCTGGTGAAGATGAGGGAGACAAGGTCTCGGCAGGCAGAAGGATGATGCTCTCTGGGCGAGCCTGACACACAAGCCGCCCCCAGGCCCCAACCTCCCAGACAGGTCAACACTGCCAAGGTAGTCATCCTATGGAGAGAGAGGCCATAGCCTGCACCCTAAGGGCTAGAACGGTCAGAAGCTCAAGGTGCTTCAACCCAGAACAGAGGCCCAAACTGTCCAAACGGCCTACAGGACCCAGTGGCGGACCTGACAGCCCAGGCTCACTTGTTCCCACGTCCTCGCCCACAGCGGAGAGGAAGATGGAGAAAAGGTTATGTCTTACATGTGTTCAAAATCTGAAACTGCAGACAAAGTGTCACCAAGCACAAATCACACCCAATCTCAGTGTCCAGTAAATATACATTGTTCGCACCTAGGCCGTGGGCCAAAGGCGAATCTGTTGATACAAAATAAACGCCAATGCTACACAGAGGGTAATTTCACCAAACTGTTCAGTATACCAAGGTGTTCAGTATACAAAGATCTTTATCTTCCTAGCAAGGGCCAGGAACGATTTGGTCAACACATAAGATGCACATAATGCATGAGAGCGGTCTCATCTCACTAAGGTGTTAAGTAGACTAAGGTCATTCGCACCAAGGCAGGGCCAAGGGCGAATTTTATTAACACAATATACACACATTGTGTCTCACCAGACTAAAGTGTTAAGTAAACAAAGGTCATTCGCATCTAGGTAGGGGCCTAGTGCGAATTGTCTTAGCACATAACAATGTTAACATGTTATAAACATGCACACTTTGCATCTCACCAGACTAAAGTGTTCAGTAAACAAGGGTCTTTTGCATCTGGGCAAGAGCCAAGGGCGAATTGTTACTACATAACTTACACAAGTAATGCAAAGCAGTAGCCTCTGTCTCACCAGACTAAACTGCTCAGTAAACAATTATCATTTGCATCCAGGCAGGGGCCAAGGGTGAAATTGTTAACATTATGCACACAGGGGATACTATCACAGTAGTCTCAGCAGTGTTAAGGGAACAAATATCCCTCGCACCCAGGCGAGGGCAGATTTGGTAACACAAAAGTGGCTCCCCTTGCAGCCTAGGGGTAGCCTCAACAGACCAGTGTGCTTTAAAATAAATAAAGAATGCCATCCCCATCCAGGCCTTGGGCCAAGGACGGAGTTGTTATTGAGAAGTCACACACGAGGTGTACAAGTACAATGTACTGACACCAGAAATCTCTCAAAAATAAATACGGTACATAAGGAAAAGGGGTGCACCACTGTCATAACACCACCAGGCCGCACCATTTCCCCTTTATTGGCAGCGGAGACAGCAGAGATCTCTCCGGTGACGCCACTAGTGTGCGTCACGTCACGGCTGCGTGGGTAACGTGACTAGCGTCATATAAGAGCGACGGGTCATGCTCATCCATGACGTACAGTACACAAACGCAACACTACTTTATTCCACTGTAAGTGGATAAAGAACTTCTGTTGATCACAAAACCACCTAGGTTCAGTGGAACACTAATTTAAGGTCAGTAGACTGAGTTCTCGAGTTACGAACGAAGAGATCCCTTCTTTTCTACTCTAAGGAGCCGTCAATGGGCTCTGTTCAACATACTGCGCGATCTCAGCTGGAAAGCGCATTTTACAGACCGCCTTATAAAAACAGGTATGCCACAATCGCATACATCTGACAACAAGGTGCTTTGTCAATCATATCATCGTCTCGATTTTGGGGTTGTCACAAGAGTTACAGCAGATGATCTTATCACAAGGCTGTAGCCTGTCTGAAATCATAATGTGTATTATGAGTTTCGCCGCCACGGCAAAACATACAGCATTCTCGCTGTCTCAACCGGCGATTGAGGACGGCGTTAGCCCCTCTGACAGGCTTGGGATCAGAATACTGTAATTAAGACATTTTCCCCTATTGCTCCCTCTCGAAGGAGTCAGCATTAGATTCCAGGACGGCGCTAAAGCATCGAGTGAATTTGGGTTCAACAAGTCACCGTTAGTAGTAGTCAGACAAGGTCTAGACTACAGTTGGTGTAATGGCATCCGCTATTACGGTAGCGAGAGGTGTCTCTCTATGATGAAGGGCTTTTACAGTAAAGCTTACAGTAAAGCTTACTGGCCACGTTGTTCATGCAGTGGTTTCACCATCGCACGTCCAGGGCGACCATATACATTAAGTGTTCTGGGCCCTGAAACATTTCCAAAACGATGTAGGTGGTTGAGGAAACTATTGCTGGGTCACAGTTTCTGTTAAGTCTGCAGAACAGGGCCAAGGGGAACATCCTCTCTACTCTCAAACATCGGCTTGTGTGGGGCAGGGGTTGGTGCAGGTTTTTGCTATCTCTACACCTTGTAAGGAAACACACAGTGCCCTCTATTCCTCCTTGGCATAAAAGATGCACTAGATTGCTATGGGCAAAACACCCTGCTCTATGCATTCACACCAATAAGCATAATAACCCCCACACTGGTCAGAGTCAGGCAACAGAGCCTGCTACTGATTTTGTTGGCCCAATTATGTCACCCTATGGGGTCACGATTGTGTAAGGGTGTTCGGAGGGCCCTCAGGGGCCCCACCTCTACTGAGAGATCCTCTCAGACAAGAAGCGATATTTATAATTCACACCTAGACAGGCTGGTCCGGTAGGCTCATTCTGTGAGAGGTAGAATTCAGCCGCAGTCGCCCTCTCCCAGCAGTCACCGAGACTGTACTAGGGGCGACAGCAGCATACACACTTCATACTTGGTCATAAATGGCGTGTGTTCAAGGTATGGGGCACACGGAGACACTTCTCCCTAACGCCCTGTTGTTCAGCTTCTTAGCTTCCTACGGGATCTTATACACAGGGTTAAAGTCTTTCCCAATAGGAAAGTTTACCTTGCTGCATTTTCAGCCAGCCACTGAAGTTTTGAGTACAAGCCAGCAGGGTAGTACTCCTTGGAGACTTAGTTCTGGTTAAGTTGAGCTACACGCTCACCCCTCCAAATCACTGGTTTGAAGTTTAGCTTGTCAAGACTGTTCTAATACAGCATTAACCACCATGAAATGAGTGAGTGAACTAAACGCCTTCCTTGTGAGGCCCTCTTGGTTTACAATCTGACTCTGATTTGAAGAAGGTGCGTCTTCTCCCCATTACAGATTTGTGCCCAGAGCAGGACTTTCTTTAGATGTCGGAGAAAGGACCTGGATGCCCCGCACCCTGCCCCCTCACTCAGAGGAGGGCCAGGAGCTCAACTATGTGTGTCCTGTTAAAGCTCTGTGACTATACAGAATTTAGCAGAGTTCAACTTTTTGTGGCGGCCACACACCATAAAGGACTACCACTGCCACGTCAGGGGTTGTCTCATTGGATTGTGAAAGCTACAGCGGTTGCCTATCAGAATAATGTCTCGCCGGCCCCTTAGGGACCTAAGAGCTTATGCATTAACAGGAATGGCCAATTCCAGGGCACTGTCCACGGGGTTGCCAATGGTAGGCCTGTGCAATGTAGCGAACAGGGCCCCAGGGTACACGTTCGCCGCCCGCTTTCATGAGCTAGAGGTATCTGGCCGACACTTATCTCACGCTGTACTAGGTTCTGACTCCCCAGCAGCGATCTATACATTCTGACCGATGCTACTGTAATAAGGGCTTTACATAGCGTGCATTCCGGGAGTGGGCTATATCTCCCATAGTGAAACACCGAGCGAAGTTAGAAAAAGAACGTTAGGTTATGGCTATAACCCTCGGTTCTTTGATAACAGAGTGAGGTGTTTCACCTATTTTTCCCTCCTTGCACTAGTTGTTAGGTGGGGAAGAAACCGTTAAGAATGCTGGACTCAGCGTGTCGACGGGGGTAGACACCCCAAGCGGGCGGAGCCCGACTGCGTCGACTGTCTGTCTTTGACAGACGTAATGTCATTGGAGCTTCCATAGATGGTCACGCCCAAGCGTATCCCATAGTGAAACACCTCACTCTGTTATCAAAGAACCGAGGGTTATAGCCATAACCTAACGATTTTGTGAAGCTTGAAGTGTACCGCATTAAAAAAAAAGCTTTGTTTGATTTCGTGTTTGTATTTTACTTTGACGTTGCCTATAGTCCTCAGTTAATCGGTATTTTCAGTTGACCCCCTACACGTTTTCTTTCTGTCATGTAGGTTATTGTAAATAAATCGACCGTATTTTTTTATCATTTTGATTTCGGACTTAATTTAGCCCTTCAATCACCCCTCTCCAATTGCAAACTTTACCCTGATAGAAGAGCATTCGCTACCCTGCACTACTCGTTAAGCACTTATTGTCTGACTGATTTTGGCTGCTGCGAATAAGGTAGGTCTATCTTGTAAAAAAAAAAAAGGGGTCTGTCACCGTTTTGGATGAAGGTTGACACCACGAACCAGATGACAATTGCAGTCTTGCCGCGGGTCTTGAACAGTGCGCTCTCTTTCCGATTCAGATTGCTTCTTCTGAGAAGGCAACTGGCTACCGCAGGAGAGGGGAAAGGTGGCAATATTATCCACAAGCTTGTTGGATAAATTGTGTTTAGCCTATGGCAGATGAGGTTCTGGAATATTTTGTAGTGCATGGGACATTGACAAGGAAAGGTAGCTATGATATCCTCGTGAATAGGTCTTCGACTTTTCAAAATGCCTCCTGCTCGCTTTGAATCAAAGCAGTGCGGTTTAATGTGTCTAGAAGTAGGCTTGTGCACGCTTTGAATCAGAGCGTTGCGCGTCTAGGCTATAGACTATAGTGCATCTAGAAGTAGGCTATTGAATTGAATGATAGTTTGCCAGTATTGCAGGGTGTATTAAACCCAGTGCACGATGGGGTGCAAGGGAGAGCAAGGAAGAGAGCAGCATCTGTGATTAACCGCTTCGAAATGTGTGCGTAAAACCTGCTGTTAACCAGTGGGTTTTGTGAAGCTTGAAATGTACCACATTAAAAAAAAGCTTTCGCAGATGAGGTTCTGGAATATTTTGTAGTGCATGGGACATTGACAAGGAAAGGTAGCTATGATATCCTCGTGAAGGTCTTCGACTTTTCAAAATGCCTCCTCTCAACATTCAACATGTAAATGGGTTATTCTGTAGTCCAACGCTATCCTGGCAGGAGAATTATTCGTTACAAATACTGCATACACACTCAGCAATTGTGTCTGTTGGTTTTTGTCCTCCAGGTCTTCATAAATTCATCTACCACCGCTGTGATAATTTGACTACACACCGCTGAACAGTTAACAGTTTTTTAGGCTACTGTATTGACAATTGCAGTCATGCCGCTTGTCTTGAACTGTCTCTTCCCGTTCCATATCGTGACAGCCAGATGAGAAGCGCAAAGGTGGGGGCTATCCGCGATCGCGGAGGAAAGGTGTCAATATCCATAGCCTAACCCTTGAACTGTGGAGCAATTACATATTATTTAGGTTATTGAATACTTGGAATTAGCATGGATTTGATTTTCCATTAATAAGGAAACGTGTAAGATTTATCCTCAATCCTCCCCGATAATGTTTTTGTCATAGGCCTAATGTTAATGCCCTCCCCAACACATATCCCCAGTACAATATTGCGACACACGCTTGGCACAATGATAGGCCTACTAAATGAGTTCAATGTTCTTGCAACACTTTTCCCAAGAAAAGTCAGTTTTCATTTCGAGATTCCAGAGCAAATCAGCTGGTACTGCGCTGCTCGCTTGCTGGTCAATAAACGTTGAACTGAACCGTGTTGTGTGCGTGTGTGGCTATGTGTGTACCATCGTATGTCCATGATCGTCCGTGCTCTTATCATGCAAATGACATGTCATGCAGGCAAGGGGCGTCCGTTTGATTTCAAAAGTGCTGGCCCGGACAATTACCATAAACCCGAGTAAGGTTTGAAAAGTGCTGGGTACAAGATAAGGCTACTTCCGATTTGAGGTTACATGATAAATAGCCTAATACGCATTGGCGTATTGACGCATAATGTGGCCATGTTAAAAATTAAAAGCCATCTGCGCTGTCTTGTTTATTTCTGATATCCTGCGCTGAAGCCATCTTTATCATACATATTATTAATGCAACGGTAACTGAGTGGTTAACCCATCATAACTACATGTAGCCTTGCATAATGGTGCACGTCAATTTGTTGTCATAACTTCGCTCTGTCCCTTTTGATTTCCTCAAGCAATTCATCCCTTTTGTCATTGTCCCTGTTTTACTGTTAGTCTTATGGACCTAGGGCGTATCGATCACCATTATTTGCCTGAAACCTGCAAACTAAACACTGCATGCGCGCAGCCACACAGAGCATTCTCTGTGTCAAAGGAACCCTTTCTCCGCGCCTGTGCGGCATTCTCCTTATCGCTCCTAGAATGGCAATACAAGTTGGCAGACTTTATTTTGCATAATTCACGATGATCTGGATATATTTGGCTAGGTTACTCAGCAAAGAACATCATTAACGTTAGTGAGGTAACTTTTGGCGTGCTGATACAAACACCAACGGTGAATCACGACGCAGGCCCTACTTCCCCAACCATAGCCTACTGAAAAGGTCCATAGCCATTGTGTTCAACGCCCTTTGATAGGCTCTGCCTGTATCAGGGTCGATAGGCTAATGATGATGGTCAGGGCGCACATCAGTGTTTGGGTTGTCTATGCTTTTTTCTGGAATACTGTGCCGATTAGATAGAAATGATCATGTTATGAACCCGAGTTTAGTAGATATCGCGCGCAGTGAACGAGGCAGCCTGCAAAGAGTTTGAAGCGCAATGTGGCTGTAACAAGTTAGAAAGTAGCCAAACCATGTTGCTTGTTAACCTGTTTACATTATGAGCGTTCCACGAACTATATTTCTTTGCGCACGCTATAAACTATGGTTAACTATGTATGCTTTATAATGTTGGTAAAGGCGGGATAAGCGGGATAATGTATTGTCCACACGTGACTACGGAAAATACATTTCCCTTCAGAGATAACAGCACTCCGCCTTCGGCGTCGGGGGTGTTATTCGCCCCGTAGGGAAACATTTTCTTATAGTCATGTGTGGACAATACATTATCCCTTAGGACTACCTTTAAATTGATGTAGGCCTAGTACATTTCAAAACATTTTGTTGATATTGTAGTGGTGCAAACGACTGTAGTTATGAGATGGGCGCCAGCCAGGCAGCAAGACTGCCGTTACCTTTCCAAAAATGAATAAAAATCAGTGACCAACACATTAGAAATAATTCATATCAACACAACGAATATCTTTTCTTACGTTTAGTAGTGCACTTTTGCAAAACCCTCTCAATTTGGAACAGCTTACATCAATGTCTGGCTTTAGCGATTCTTGCGAATGGTGATCTTCTCGGCGCACACTTCATGGTTCCCTCTCTCTTGCTCTCTCGGCTTGTTGCTTCCTGACAGTCTCATTTGAAATTAACTCCATTTTATAGGCTGCACGTGTAGTTCACAGGGGGTAACGCTGTTATCTCACTCCGGAGGAGGCAGAGGCAGTCCGTTACAATATAGTATATATAAAA
>NC_085863.1:36126381-36128881 GCF_034702125.1 Engraulis encrasicolus
ATTAATTTCACCTCAGTATGTGATTCACACTTAAATGTTGGGCAGACTTGTTGCATTTGCACTTTCCTCAGAAATGTAACCGTGGACAGCAGTGGCGAAGCTACAAGTAGTCCAAAATGCAACAGCTCGTTTTTTTAACTAAGCTCTAAAGTCTGAGCATCACAGCTGTTGCCGCTGCACTACATTGACTCCTGGCAGGGCTTAGTGTAAGTGGTCGGATCTTACTCATTTTCATTTTTAAGGCAGTGAATGAATGGCCTTTGTTCTGCTTTGTGCTTTGCTTTGGTTGTCCTCAGAGTAGCTTTTTTGTGGATTTCATCCATTGTCTGATTGTCTAAATGTAAGAGTAATTGATTCTTTATTGTCATGGGTGTCAAAAGGAGTAGTCCATATATTCTTAGTTAAGCATGGTGGCTGTTTTCACCAAAGACACACTTTTTCTTGATTTTTACTGAATTTCTTTTTATTTGAAGAAAATCTCTCTAAAAAAAAACCCAACCTTTTTGCATGTCAAGTCATGAGCCTTTTCTATATGCTACCCAAATAATCATAAAAAAATTATCTTCCATTGTCTGTTTATATTTTTGGTGGTGTTTTTTGTTTTTGTTTTCTTTGTATGTCTATGAATGGTTTCATGGTCTTTTCTTCATATATAGTAAGAACCTCTTTTATTGGTAGCCTATGCATGAAATATTCTGTAATGCCATAGTTTTTTCTGTCTCTTACTGTATGTAAGCCTTTTGCTATCTTGTACGTAGTTGTTAATTCACCTTAACCGCACAGCATGCTACAACTTCTTTTGTGTTCAAGCGTACTATAAATAGAAGATACTTGACCTCACATACACAACAAGTAGACTCACAGACGCACGCACACACACACACACACACACACACACACACACACACACACACACACACACACACACACACACACACACACACACACACACACACACACACACACACACACACACACACACACGGAAAAGGACATTAACACTTGGCTTACGTTTTAGAAAAATTACCATTTTACATCTTCTACATTCATCCTGGATAGAAAAGTGAGACCCCGTTTTTGGAGAAGAGAGCAAATGGCAGCGAGGGCATAAAGTTCCCCCTTCCACTCCCTGACCACGGTCAATTAATAACATCAAGCTAAATGCCTTTTCATTCGTTTTCCCCCCCCCCCCCCCCTCTCTCTCTCTCTCTGCCAGCAGTCAGTACACGGAGCCCGCTGCCCTCAGGGCTAGCGGGAAGGAAACAGATTAGCATATCAGCTCCACGGGGCAGTGAAGGACGGCCGGGGCTGGGGCTTTCGCCTGCAGGCAGCAGAGGGGGGAGGTGGGAGGTGGGAGGCTGGGATTGCGGTGTAGGGGGGTAGAGAGGGGTTGCTGGGGAGAAGGTGGAGGTGCTGGTGGTACTGGGAAGGCCGTGGACAGGAGCGGCTGGGGGAGTAGAGGTGGGAATGGAGGTGGTGCATGCATGGAGGGTTGGTGGAGATGGGGATGGAGGGATGTGGATGTGTGGATGCTGGGGAGGTGTCGTGGAGTGGCTGGGGGGACTGGAGGTGCGGATGGAGGGTTGTTGGGGTGGAGGTGGGGATGGAGGTTTGCTGAAGGGGGACTGTGGAGGTGGGGATGGAGGGAAGGTTTCAGGGGTAGAGGAGGTGGAGATGGAGGTGGAGGTGTCGTGGAGTCAGCTGTTCGCACCTCCTCAGCCACTCCATCATCCCATATGCCTGAAGGAAGCGTACATCAAAAGGGCCCGATTTGCTTCCCCATTTTGCCCTGTTTTCTCTTTCTTTCATTCTTCTCTATCCCTCTCTTGCGCATTTATAACTCTCTCTCTCTCTCTCTCTCTCTCTCTCTCTCTCTCTCTCTCTCTCTCTCTCTCTCTCTCTCTCTCCATCTTCACCTCTCTGTATCTATCTTTACCTCCTCTTTACCTCACTCTCCCTCTGTATCTTTCTCATTCTGTCTCTCTTGCTCTCTCTCGATCTTCACCTCTCTATCTCCCAGTTCTTCTTGCTTCACCCTCTCTCTCTCTCTCTCTCTCTCTCTCTCTCTCTCTCTCTCTCTCTCTCTCTCTCTCTCTCTCTCTCTCTCATCTCTTTTGTTGGATTTTTCGCCCCTCTTTTTTCCCGCTACTTTCATAATGGCTTCTAATCTGTATGTGATAAAGTGCTGGTGTGGCACTGACTGTATGCTGCTGCTGCTGCTGCTGTTTTGCTGATCGCTGCTCAACACATCTGAGGCCAGAGCTCCTGTCAGGAGGGGGGGGGGGTGGAGAGAGATGGAGAGAAGCTGGGAAAGGTGGAAAGGTGAACACAAGTGCAGAAAAGGTAAACAGGGAAAAGAAGAGCAGACAGGGAAAAAGAGCAGAGGATAGATGGAGGATAGCGGAAGAGAGGGAGAAAGACATTGTATATGAGTGTGCATAAGGGTTTGAGAAATGAAATGATATAATAAAAGAGGAGAGATGGAGATCAAGGTGTGTGT
>NC_085863.1:36133881-36188881 GCF_034702125.1 Engraulis encrasicolus
CACACACACACACACACACACACAATGCTGCTGGATAGACTCTCTGGCTTTGGCAGTACGAGCATAATCATGTTGAGGAATACCTAACTACAAACACTAGTCTTCTTTACTAAGACAGAGTGCAGTAAACAGAAAAAGCACAATAAAACACTGTACGTGTAGTAGTGATGTTATGTATGTTCGTTAGAGCAAGAAGCAAAGCATTCAGTCACAATTTTAAGGGTTATTTTGAAGTCAATTTAGAATTAACTCAATTTGTCAAAATACTTGGCCCTATATGTGGTTACTGCCTTTAGGAGTTGTAATGACTCCACATTCGGAGAGGACTCACTGTAAATTAGAATTCCAGCCAATTTTAACAGTTGTATGGCTCACGCTGTGTAATACACTATCCATTTTTTGTCAGAAGAAGCAGCATTTTTTTGCTCGGCCATTTCCTAGATCCTGGTCGTAGGGGCATTCTGTTTACATATGGTTATAATAAACATCTTAACATACTCCAAATATCATTAGCATTAGCATTAAGCAACATCAGTAGACACTGTACAACACAGCAGTATGCTTCTGCTTCTTGTGCAAAATATCAGTTTTGACTCATAGGGTTAAACTTTTTTTTTAAACAAAATTATATAATCCCTCAATAACTACACAAAACATTGAAAACACAAACCAATTGTCCAGTGGTATAGTTTGAAAAGACTATTATTTTAAAGGGATCCTCAAAGGTTTATTTAATTTATTTCTATTTATGCTATTTTCCTGAAACACAAAAATGGCTAGAGATCCTGATCCACATTGGTGGCGGATGATCCAAGGCCCATCTGCAAAGGCTGGTCTGGAGATAATGTGTTAAAGCCCAGTGCAGTCTGATCAGGGAGATAGCCGGGGCTGGATTAAAAGCACTGTTGGATCAGGATGCATGTGTGGAGAGTGGTGAATTGGCCCAAGCTAAAAGCTGCAGGCAAGATCCATCTGTGTGGTGGCTGTATGTGTGTTTGGTAGTGATCTCTCTGTGTTGACGTAATGTATGAAATTACATGCTACTTACATTGTTTTGATTGCTTTTTTCCTGTCATGCTGAAGACGCGATGTAATCGAAAAGTGGATAATGTGTGACTTCTATCTAGCACATTTGATGGGAAGGGAAAGAACATCGGCGTAATATAGAGAGCCAAAGGAAAGTGTCTCTCGTAAGAGGTGTAATATATTTAATCTGTTTCTATTTCTACGTTTTCTTGCAGAACAAGCTTTCATTGAAGGGAAATTACAGACCAGGTGATGAGTGTTATTTGGCTGGAGTCTGTGCTACAGATTGCGAAATTATGGTAAGAAATGTGTATTGCGTGTATTTGGGGAAAACATTGCTGTATTTTATTTATTGGCAATAAACGGTACATGCGTTATTTTTCAGAACATAAAATATGATTGATTAAAAAAATGTTTTGCTTTTTTAAGTCTATGTCAAGGGCAAATTGTACGACTTTCACATTGTAAAACTGAAGGAGTGTACATCCAAATCAACCCATTGCTATCTTCCACCCAACAGAATCCCACTCTGCACTGTGCCATCTATTGTTTTGATGAACAATGTTTTTGCCTGTGTACCTACATGTGTTAATTGTAGAATTTTCAAATAGTAAACTGAAGGAGCGCACTTTGAACGCTACCCATCTGCCCAACAGAACCTCCGCTCTCCTCCGCACCATCTCTTCTCCCGTCGTTGAGGTAAAAACAAACAAACCCGATATTCAATCAATGGAGATCATATTTACCCAAGACTCTCCCTGGTTTTCCCCCCATTCCTGGAAGAAGGAAAAAATAATAACACACAAAAAAAACAGGCGGGCAAATGCGATTATGCACATGAGGAATTAATCCGGAGATGAGTAGTGGGGTAATGTATGGTAATTATCTGACAGGATATTCTCGCCCCGCCATTAGCATATCTTAAAGAGCAGGCAGTGGGGATGGAGAAGGGGGGGCTGTGGTGGAGAAATTAAAGGACAGTGGCTGCTGATAAGGAGGCTGTGGTCTTTTGGTGGCACGGCGGCGGCGGCACACACAGACTGTTGCAGATAGCAGAGACTGGAGACTGTCACATGGGCTAAACACATGAACGCCACTGCATGCAGGCACACACACACACATAAACATACATACACACACGCGCACACACATGCATACACTTAAAAATACGCCGCAGGCACGCACACACATTCAGATAGACACATACACATACGTAGGCACACACACACACACACACACACACACACACACACACACACACACACACACACACACACACACACACACACACACACACACACACAATAACACATGCAAAGCACAGTCAAACACACATGCACAGGCATATTCACATTTTCAAATACACATGCACATGTAGATGAGTGCAAAAGGTACCTTGCTCAAGCACAGCATTTTAGGCACATCCACACACACACAAAAACACACTCTCACAAGCACACACACACATGCAGACGTCCATAAACAAACAAACAACCCACCCACCCCGCCTACGCATGCGCGCAAACACACACACACCCCACCATAACACACTCCCACAAACACGGTCACGTCATTTTGAGGGATCGGAAAATGGGCGAAGCGAGCAGACATGCATCAGCGATGATGTAGATAGCTGTTGCCCGTCCCACGCACGCCTGGGCAGGGGTGTTTGTGTGTATGCGCTGTGCGTGTGTGTGTATGCACACGTGTGTGTGTGTGTGTGTGTGTGTGTGTGTGTGTGTGTGTGTGTGTGTGTGTGTGTGCGCACGTGTGTGTGCGTGTGTGCGTGTGTGTGTGTGTGTGTGTGTGTGTGTGTGTGTGTGTGTGTGTGTGTAGGTCACGCATGTACGCCATGCAGGCACACCTGAATATGATATACGCTGTCAGCAGCTCTATTGGCCTCCACTACATCTACTCAGCCCACTGATAAATCACGCCTGACATATTGTTGTGCTTGGCTTCCTCTCACAAACGCACAACACACATCTTTTCCTCCTTCTTTTCTTTGTTTTTTTGTTTTCTCTTGTTTTTTCTTTCGTTCGTTTGTTTGCTCATTCATTCATTGGGCTGTTCTTTGTCTTCTTTGGGTTGGGATTCCTTCATTGTGTTGTACTTTCTTTCTGTCGGTCTTCCTTCCTTCCTTTCTTTCTTTCTTTCTTTCTTTCTTTCTTTCTTTCTTTCTTTCTTTCTTTCTTTCTTTCCATTGTTCTTGCCACACGTGCCTTTTCAGACCCCGGGCTGCAGCCTCTGTACGGCCCCAATGCGGAGTGCCATGAAATCATGTGTTTTTGTCTCTCTGCATCTGCCTGTCGATATGCTTTATTGAAAGCCTTTCCTGCCCTATGTACACTTTGCCAGTTGTCTACAGATTTGCGGATGCGGATCAGTATATTGACGCCAGTCTGAGTACTGTGACCGACAAAAATTCTGAGATGGACCAATTTCTCTCATTACGAGATGCTCAGACGAAATCTATGCCGTGCTGCTGTTATTGAACATTGGGTCCCATCGCATCACATGACACGCTAGCCCTCCACCACGCGCAATTTACTTGTGCTAGAATCAATTCAAATCACTATCAGACGTGATTCATAACACGGTAAACACCGTCGCTTTGTGTTTAAAAGGCACAAATAGCATGTGATGGTATTTGGTGTGCGCTTGTCATTCACAGCCGTTGGCGTGATTTGTCGATCCCATCGACTCTTCTCATAACTTTGGCCTTTTTGTCTTAACAGACAGATAACGGTTCCTCCTGCCTGTCTGCCTGCTATGGCTTGGTGTGAATCTACACAAAGCACATGACTCGGAGTCTCTCACCCACCCAAACATTGGTGGCAAACTCTTTTTCTCTTCAGATATGGAAGTGCAAACACAGAAAGCCAAGACATTATTCTTTTTTGTTTGTTTGTTTGTTTGTTTTTTCCTCCCCCCTCTGCCAGTCTTGTAAGAAGTGACCTCGGTCATCTGGGGAGGAAATGACTCCGGAGCTGGCACGAGCTGTCTGCTCATGTCCTCCCTCTGTCTCTTTCTCTCTCTCTCTCTCTCTCTCTCTCTCTCTCTCTCTCTCTCTCTCTCTCTCTCTCTCTCTCTCTCTCTCTCTCTCTCTCTCTCTCTCTCTCTCTCTCTCTCTCTCTCCATCTCTCCCTCGCCCCTCACTCACGCCCCCCAGTGCATCAGACAAAGCCTGGGTGAGCCACTGTATCAATCCCGGCCTGCTCTATTGGAGTGTAATCAGGCATGCCAGGGGACCAGCTTGCGGGAGATGCGACTCCTTTTGTGAGGAGGCTCCCTTCTGGCCGCCTGTGTGTGATGGGGCACGAGGGACCAGGAGGGAGAAGAGGAGGGCTGGCGGAGGAGGGGGGGACAGGGCCGCTGACAGCTTTGACCGGACCCGGGACAAAATCATGAAGAGGCCCCCCTCGCTATCAATACACACAATGTAATGGCGTCCCAATTCTGGGCCCTCTATTTCTTTGGACCCGGTACAACTGATCCATTTGGGCGGACCTGGGTGGACCTGGGTGGGGGTATCAATGGAGGAGTATGTGGCCGCCTTGCAAGATGGGGTATCTGGGGGTGAGGAGGGCTGGTTGGAGGTAGTGGTGATGGTGGTGGTGGGGCATCAGTCAGTGGAGGGGTATGTAGGAGGGGAGCCTGCTTGATTTGTGGAGGAGAGGAGCAGGCATATGACCCGACTACTATAGACAACATATGACTGGGCGGCAGGCAGCACAGGGACCTCTATCTGCTCCTGACACCCACCGCACAGACGCATGGGGTGTTGAGGCAACACACACAGACACACACACACACAGACACACACACACACACACACACACACACACACACACACACACACACACACACACACACACACACACACACACACACACACACACACACACACACACACACACACACACACACACACACACACACACACACACACACACACACACACACACACACACAGTGACAGCATAGACAATCCAAAGGGTGATCCCTGGTGTCTGGGTGGCACCCAGTCAACCATGTTGAAATTAGAGGTCAGATCCACATCAGATGTCGTGTCATAGAAAGAGCACATAGCTTACTTGATATTATCTTGCATGTGTGTGTGTGTGTGTGTGTGTGTGTGTGTGTGTGTGTGTGTGTGTGTGTGTGTGTGTGTGTGTGTGTGTGTGTGTGTGTGTGTGTGTGCACACGCATGCATGTGCATGTGTGTGCGCTATCACAAATGCACACATGCTTGTGTGCATGTGTGTGCAAGAAAGACAAAGTGTCCGTGTTTGTGCATCTGCGTATTTACATGCATCTCTGTATGCTGGTGTGCATATGTTTCACGGTCTGCCTGTGCATATGTGTCTGAGTGCCTCTGACTGTGCGTCTAGACAGAGAAAGAAAGAGAGATATGCAGGTGTAAAGTGTTTTTATATTTGTCAATATATTTTATATTCTTTGGTTATGATCTTGCGTTCATTACGCTAAATAATTTTATTAATTCTGTTAATCAAGGACCTTATAGAAGTCAATAATAAATACAAAATAATTTTCAATAATGTATTATAAAATGCACATACTGTGTATTCAATCACCTGAGCAATACATATTTAGTTTGTAAATGCATCCTTCTTAAATTCATTCGGACCTTTCACTTACATGTTAAGAGTTATTTTTTCAAAAATTGGTTTGGTGGAGATTTTTAAAGATGGATGTAAAACAGATAGCCTTCGTTCAAGCAATTAACAGCCGATTTCTTGGCAAATAAAATCCACAAGTGACTCCTTATTCCACGTCAACTTATGTTGATGTAAGAATTAAAAATATTTACTGATAAAAAATATCCATTTACAGAAAAATCTTCAAATCAGGTAGTTTTGCAAGCCACACTGCTTTACACTGCTGTTTGCAGTCACAAAACAAACTATAACAAAAACTAAAACATTATGCTGGGACTACATTGGATATGTAAAGTCAAAGACATCTACCGTAACATTTAGCCTTCGTTATAATCAATGGTACTGACTACACCAGATACAGCAGCACAGTAAACATTCTAAAACAATAATTCATTCTTTTCAATGCATGTTTGACGGAACTTGAATTTACGCAACATAAGTTAGTACATTCTTTTCAATGCATGTTTGACGGAACTTGATTTAACGTAACATACAGTAGTGCATTCTTTTCAATACATGTTTGATGGAATTTGATTGAACATAACATAGTGCATTCTTTTCAATTCATGTTTAGCGGAATTTAACATAGTGCATCCATTGGAGCCCCAGCATTATGGTCCAGTGTACGTGACCGATAATGCTCTTTCAGCTGTTATTATACATCACCCTACTCTTTGTGTGAGTGCCACGGTTAGGTCTCAGATTATTAGCAATATAATACTTTGGTAATGAACACGATGTGAACAGTGTTCAGAGTAATTATTCCCAGCTCCTGTTCCGCTCTCTCCGCTTTGGTTATTTTGGGAAAGGAGGAGGAGATGGAGGGGAAAAAAACATATTTATATTATCGATCGCTATGTACATATTTCCCAGACTCCATTACTCCGCCGAGGGACAATTTTCAATTGATTGATTCAGTGGCTGTGTCTTGTGGCCCCCCTCCAACCCTCCACCCCCTCTCCTCCATGCTTGATTCCCTGCCCTCTCCCCCAGCCCTAGCCGCCCTCTCCCCCACCACCCACCACCCTCCCCTGCCTCTGTCGGGGCCCCCCCAAAACACCCCCAACCCTTCTCCCCTCTACAGCCACCCACCCCAGCCCCCCTC
Source organism: Engraulis encrasicolus (assembly GCF_034702125.1). Lineage (NCBI taxonomy): Eukaryota > Metazoa > Chordata > Actinopteri > Clupeiformes > Engraulidae > Engraulis > Engraulis encrasicolus. The sequence continues at coordinate 36,140,695 of NC_085863.1, forward strand.
TCACGCCACCCCAGCCTCTGTGTGCCTCTGCTGGGGCTGATAAGATGCTGCTGGGTGGCCGAGGGTTGCGACCCCACCATAAATAGGCCTGATTACACCCTGCCCATGCCCACCACGATACTTCATAATCAAGTGGCAGCAATCTGTGTCCGCAGATAGCATTACTCACGGACCAGTGAGTCCACAGAGCCAGAGCCACCGCACCATGCTGCGGCAGCAGAGGAGAGGGGAGAGGGGGAGAGGAAGAGGAGAGATGGAGGGCTGGAGAAGAGGTGAAGAGAAAGAGGAGCTGGAGGAAGAGAGGAGAAGGACGAGGAGGGATGACAAGGAGAAGGGAAGGGAGGAGTGGGAGGAGGAGGAGGAGAGAAGAGGAGACGGAAGACAGGAGAAGGTAGAAGAGCAGAGGAGAGAAGGATGAGAAGAGGAGAACATAAGAATGAGATGAGGAGGAGGAGGAGGAGGAGGAGGGCAGCAGAGCAGGCAAGGGAGGCCGAGGAGGACAACGATGAGGGCATGAAACACATCCAGGCACAAGGAGCTGGGAGAGGAGAGGAGGATGTGGTGGAGGACAAGGAGAATAGGAGGTGGAGGAGTATGAGGAGAGGGGAATGTAGTGGAGGACAAGGAGAGAAGGAGGTGTAGGAGGATGTAATGAGGAGAGGAGAGAAGGATGCGGTGGAGCGCGAGAGGAGAGAGGGAGGTGGAAGAGGAGTATGAGGAGGAGATGAGAGGAGGATGTGGTGTAGGAGGAGAGGAGAGAATGAGGTAGAGGAGGAGAGGAGAGAAGAGAAGAGGAGGATGTGGTGGAGGACGAGTGAAGGGCATGAGGAGGAGAGGAGTGAGGAGAGCATAACGCAAGAGTTGGAGGAGGAGGAGGTGGTTGAGTGAAGAAGGAGGGATGAATGTGGAGGACATAAAACAGGAGGAGGAGATGGAGGAGAGGGAAGAAAGGGGGAGGCAGGAGGGAGGAACGAGGAGGGCATAAAACACATCCAGACACTCGTCTGGCAAACACAGGCTCTGCTGACGGTTATTTAATGGCTTTATGAGGGATGGAGCAGGCGTTTGGGAAGGACAAGCCAGCACCATAAACACAGGAGACAAATGACCAAAATGCAGCGAATGCACTTGACTATACTCCTGAGTATTTTCATTATGCTCCGCTATGTCATCAAATGGTCAGGGTTTTTTCCTCCCATGCTCTCCAGATAATTACGGCAACAGTTTTATCATTTCAGTGGATATACTGTATTCTTATACTCTACAGTGAGTATAGTATACATGCAGAGTGCTTGTGTATAGTGTTTGAATATTTTTGCTACTGACGCAATTTTATTGTGCCTTTGTATTATAATGCATTTTTTGTGCAAAACAACTGTCTGCTCCTGGGCGGCTCAAAATATAAGCCTGACAACACAGAGCAACACTGGATGTAGTCGATTTAACAGATTATTTAGAGAGAAAAAAACATATTAAAGGATAAACTCTAAGGAACATGAACTCTGATATTCAGAGCTAAATACCCACAGCTAAAATCATTTTGCACAAGACGGTTGAAAAACACCCCAAAGGTTTACAGATACCTAATACAAATACAAAAAAGCATTGCATGAAGCAGTTTTTAAGCCTTTTGGTGTTTGCATGTGTATCACATACACTATGCACTATGCACATGCACATGCACATGCACACAAAAAACACACACACACACACACACACACACACACACACACACACACACACACACACACACACACACACACACACACACACACACACACACACACACACACACACACACACACGTGTAAAATCTGAACAATAATTATATAACAACTCCAGGAATACCTAAACAGCTCGCCCCCTTCCTGATCCTTGTCACCAAAAGTGATGGCGGGGCTAAAAGAATAATAATAAAAAATATTCAAGGGGCTGGCTAAAAAGAAAAAATCATGGGGCTGAAAAAAAAACTGGGCTGCAAAAAATATTCACGGGGCTGAAAATATGTAGAGCCGAGCAAGAACCGTAATGAATATGCCAATCAAAGTGGGGGCACAATCCCCTCTCGTCTCCCCATCCCCATCTCCAATCCCCCCCGTCCAAGGCCCCGCTTTGTGGGAACAGGCTGAGTCAGGCACCTGGGGCGGGCTGGGCTGGTGCTAGGCTGGGCTGGCTGAGTGGAGTGTGTCTGGGCTGGAGCTGGAGCTGGGGCTGGGGATGGGGAGCTGCTGGGCTGCTGCTGGTGGTGGTGGTGGTGGTGGTGGTGGAGGGGGGGACTTGGCTTGGCACGGCTGCTCTAGCCCGTCCTCCTCCTCCTGCTCCCAGTACAGGGATACCCTCAGGTCCTTGGTGAATGCATACCCTCTCTCCACCCCTGGCTGCTATTCATGTAGCACACACACACACGCACACACACACACACACACACACACACACACACACACACACACACACACACACACACACTTGCAAGCACACACAGGCACATGCACGCACAGGCATATACATGCAAGTACACACAGACACGCATACGCACACGCACACACACACACACACACACACACACACACACACACACACACACACACTTGAAAGAACAGAGACATGCACACACACACTGGCTCAGACATATACACATACACGTACACAAATGCACACACGCACACACATACACACACACACACACACACACACACACACACACACACACACACACACACACACACACACACACACACACACACACACACACACACACACACACACACACACAGCCTGGTTTTGGCTGCTTGACAAAACGCAGGGCAGGGCACCTCAGCTGGCCTTCACACCCCAATTGACCTAAGCCCGACCCCTTCTGTGTGTGTGTGTGTGTGTGTGTGTGTGTGTGTGTGTGTGTGTGTGTGTGTGTGTGTGTGTGTGTGTGTGTGTGTGGTGCGGTGCACGCGTGCCTTTGTTTTGTATGTGTATGTGGTCCTCTTTGTGTGTGTGTCTGTGTGTGTGTGTGTGTGTGTGTGTGTGTGTGTGTGTGTGTGTGTGTGTGTGTGTGTGTGTGTGCGCGTGTGTGCGCGTGTGTGTGCGTGCATGCTTGCTTTTATGTAAGGGTGTGTGTGTGGGGGGGGGGTGTGGGTGTCTTTCTCTCTCTGTGTATTTCATTGTGCTTCTGTGTACGTGTGTGGGTGGGAGGGTTTACTTGTCCATCCAACGCCGGTTCAGTTGCCAGCTCCTCAGCAAAAGGGCCTTTTTTATTTTTGGAAGTGGGGAGCATCATCAGGTCCTCGGGTCAATTAAATTCAAATCGAGGATAAGTTATTGGCATATCATGGCCAAATAATTAGGTGGCTGGGACACAGACAAGCCCTCAGCTCCTGGAAACATCTAGCGTCGTCTGCTGCTCCACATCATTTTCAACTGGTAATTTTCTCTGTGATGTGGACAATTTTCACCCATCAGAGCGGGAACATCAGAACGCCGCACTTGCTTAAATAATTTAATAATAATATTTTTTTCTTCAATTTTATTTTCTGTAAATGAATTATTTTTGGGAGACCTCCAGAGTGTATGCATGTCCAGTGCCTAGGCGCAGGCAATTTTTGACTATTTTCTCCCTCATTTGGATTTTCACACATTTGGGCGGGCACACGCACGCACACACACACGCACACACACGCACACACACACAAGAACCATACACAAACCACACACTAACCCTCAAACGCACACGGCGCACGCACACACACAGCGACCACAGCATGTGTGTTTGTATGAGTGAAAGGCGTGTAACGGTTCTCATCCCTCAGGGATTGATGGCACTAAAGAGACAAACAAAGGAGAGGAAGAGAGAGAGAGAGAGAGAGAGAGAGAGAGAGAGAGAGAGAGAGAGAGAGAGAGTGTGTGAGAGAGAGAGAGAGAGGAGAGTGGAGAGTGAGTATGAGGAGAGCAGGAGGATGAGAAGGAGAAGGAGGAGGAGGAGGGGTGGTAGAGGGGGAGAAGGGAAGGGGTATGGAGGGCTGGAGAGAGAAGGGGAAGAGGGGGGGTGAGAGCACAGCAGTCCCCTCTACTATTCTCTTCTCCTTTTTTTTTACAAGCCCGACAAAATAGTCTTTTAATTTGGCTGAGCGTCAGGGGCGTCTGGGACCCGCCTCCATCAATCTCCATCATGAGTGGGCCCCAGGAGCCGGCTCCCCAGGGCCTCCCTGCTGCCAGCAGCCCTCTGCCTCTACCCCCGAGCAGGGCAAATAAGCTCTGTCACAGCCTCTCCTCCCCATACCCGCCCACTGCCGCTACCTCTAGCGCTACCTCTTACTCGCATGAAGCCTCACTTTTCACTTTCTGTTCAGTTATGTTCCTGTGTCTCTCTGTCTCTCTCTCTTCTACCTTTCTGTCTCTCCTCTCTCTTTCTGTCACAGCCTCTCCTCCCCTTACCCTCCCACTCTCCCTCTACCTCTGCCTTTCTCTCGCTCTCCCGTTTACTTGCTTGAAGCCTCGCTTTCTGTTCACTTAGTATCTCTCTCTCTCTCTCTCTCTCTCTCTCTCTCTCTCTCTCTCTCTCTCTCTCTCTGTCTCTCTATCTCCTGTCTCGCACTCATAGTCAGGGTCATTTTTCCAAAAAGTTGACACCTGAAGGCAAATCATGTTAATTTTCGGCATACAACTTATTTAGGGGTATTCAAGGGTGCTGAATCCAAATCTGCCGTATGCCGGACGCAAAAATGTACCGAAATGCCTCAAACGGGCAAAATCCAATATGGCCGCCGCCACCGTGTTAAAATCCTGCAATCACTTTTCTTTTGGACTAAATAAGGGATGAATTTGAAAATAGCACTTATTTTTATGTTTTCAGACATGGGGAAAGCCATTATGTCATCAGATTTAAGCTCAGATTGGAAGAAAATACTTATGTCATTGGCTGGCAGCCATTTTAAAATCAGAGAGCTTCATATTGTCAGCGATTTTTAACATTTTTACTAATCTTTCAAGATCCACAGAAAAAATGCTCTTTGTCTCTGTGAACACAAATACTACAGAAAACAGCACTGAACTGTCTACTTTCACCTGAAAAAAGAAGTTTGTATCTACCTTTTCCCATTCTTTAGTTATGGGCAGTAGAACATCGGATGACACCACAAAAAAACACTGATTTTTGACCCCAAAATACTGCACTTCTCACTGCCCATATTTTTGCTTTAAGGACATATTGTCTTTGATAGTGTTCATGTTTGATATACAACATTTTCAGGGGGTTTGAAGGGTGCTTAATGCCTTTAATTCCCATAGTACATCAAAATGAAGGAATCCAATATGGCCGCCGTCACCAGTCTACAGTGTATGTTTCTTTGATTACACAAGGTAAACTCTTAAGTATGTAGCATTAGGTTTTCATACAAGGAGAATTCATTTCCATACTCAGATTTAAGATAGATATCAAAGGGAATTATTTCAGTGTGGTCTGAATTCATGATTGCAACAGGAACATAGGGTGACACCACAAAAAACAATATTTTTTGACCCCAAAATACTGCACTTGTCTCAACCCACATTTTTGCTGTAAGGACAAAGTGTCTTTGATAGTGTTCATGTTTGATATGCAGCATTTACAGGGGTTTTGAAGGGTGCTTAATTCCAATATTCAAATATGCTGTGTAGTAGTCTCAAAAACCTCTTTAATAGGCCTACCTCAAAATGAATTAATCGAATATGGACGCCATCACCAGACAAGGTGGACTCTTAATTACATTGTAGCTATAGGTTGTCATACATGGAGAATTAATATCCATACTCAGATTTAAGATTAGAATCAAAGGACATGATTTCAGTATAGGTTGAATTCATGTTTACAAGTGACAGTTGACTTTCATGTCAATAAGATGTTCATTATATCTTTGAATGGTGGAAAGGTGAAACGTGGATCAAAACAGTTTATGTTATTGTGAGGAATTAACTTGATATATGTTAACTCATTCCCAACCATTAACTTAGGCCTATCAACCTCCTCCTCTCCAGTGATTTGGCAGGACACACAATATCATGCACTGCATGGCACTTTTGCTGCAAATGCAACAAAAGCAAAGTAAAACATGACGTTTTGCAATGATCAGTCCTATCTAATTCAGATGTCACATGGTTACATAAAATGCCCCACATTATCAAATCTCTATTTTGAGTCAGGCCCACATACCCCTTCCTATCCTCCTGCCAGTCACCGAAGTGGGTGGTATTGGACAGGGCTTTAGTCCCACTGCTCCTGTATCTGCCACTTATACATGGGTTCTCATTGTTTATCAACACAATGTTATGAGGAGGGGCAAGACACTGACAGCCAACCACGTGAGCGATTTTTTTTGACAGACAGCGGTTTCCAATAATCAGAGGCTGAGTTGTGCGTGGCTAGGTTGGCAGTGAGGTTATAAACAAAATTTAGAACCCATGTATTCTCAAGGCACACAAAGACATCACAACTTGTGCTTGCCTCATCCAACACTGCATCTGCAAGAAGTGGCATGGAGTACATGGAGTCAAGCAGTTGCTGCAATTCAGCAACTCCAGGAGGGGTGATTAGGAATAGGTTAACTTAGTATACCAAGTAAACAATTTTGGTTAGAGTAGAGGAGGGTGCCTGTATGTGCACATTTGTCCAACAATAAAGCAATCACTAACCACTTCACCAGAGGGCTAGGATCATTAGTGGTACAGTCAGAGCCTGTCACAAAGAAAGTATGACTTTTAATGTATGCTGATGACATTACCTTAGTGGTACATATCGCTGACACAGACACCCCCGACACAAGACATCAACAGCCAAGGACAGTAGAGCAAGTGGTAGTTTTTAGGTACATAGGCATAGAAATGTAGCCAGGTCCTGACCATCCCTACTACCATTTCATTTCGTATTCATGGTCTGGTGGTTGTTTGATCTGACACGATTGCAGGAAGCGGGAAGGAAATGGTCGGAAAAATCAGGATAAGTTGTTGAACAAACATGTCTGTCTTTGGCGATGTAGGACCGTTTAACAGACATGTCTGACAGAATATCCTACCGTAGGATAAAATTACAATGTAGGACCGTTTGTCAGAACACCGGCCACCCTTTCCCAAAAAGGGCTTAGGACAAAATGGGTTAATTAGCAGTCCATTTTTGAATATTGTGTTCATGTGCTGTGAGAAAGACAGGGAGGTGCCCATTTCTGTGCCTAGGCACCTTAAAACTACCACTTGCTCTTCTGCCTGCCCTTGGCTCTCTCTCTCCAGCTGAGCACCGTTATTGATACACTGCAGATGTACATTCCAGTATATTTTAACTAGGCCAGTTTAAAGTCTATACTTGCACAATTCTACCAACAGAAGAGAACAGACAGACTCTCTTTTCCTCCTGCTCCCCTGTTCAGCAGGGCTGGATCCCCACATGGCTGCATGCTGAGCCCCCCATCTAAAGTCTATCCATACCCATGACTGCAGTATGGCCAGCAAAAGGGACTGAAGGTGGCAGCCTGGTGTACAGAGACAGAGACAAATTTCGCTAGCTCTGAATGAAAAGAAAACCAAAGAGATCATTGCTGCCTTCAGGAGGCACACCTATAGCGAGAATAGACCTAGCCCTCTCTGAACCTCCCACTGTCTCAACAGAGCTAAAACATTGTCTTGGACATTATCCTGGTTCTGACTTCTTGGGTCTCTACAGATGTATCATTGGCACTACAGATGTATCATCAAAGTAAGGACCAAAGACTAAAACCACATTTCACACACATGGACTGTCTGACGTTTCATTACAATCTCTTGTTCCCCTGATCTCCTTCCATCCTCCGGTTGTTGTGCAATAATTGATACAGTGCAATGTGTTGAGCTGAATTCTTACCGTACTACAGAACAAAGGCCAGCCTAGTAGTTAATGGTTATAATTGTCACAGAGTGGCCATCTCAGCTGAAATATGTACATTAAGCAAGACAATCTATGCAATAACTTTGGATGACTGATGTGCAATACCAGCCTGAGTATGTCCTTTGTGTATATATTCACACACACACACACACACACACACACACACACACACACACACACACACACACACACACACACACACACACACACACACACACACACACACACACACACACACACACACACACACAATGCCACTCCCTTATCTGTACACTCTATTCTATTCTATTCTATATATTATTCACATCAGTCTGCCTCTTGATCCCCTTTATAGGCCTAGATATACAGTGATCTGAGCACAGCAATTAAACCGGCAAACATGAAGTAATTCGCATTGTTCAAAGGATAATATTAAAAAAATATTTGATTTAGGGACATTCAGACTCTTGTGTGCATTTATTGTTTATGGGTGAAGAGGTGTGGAAACATTGTTAGGTGGTTTGAGGTGGAAACATTTTTCATGGTATAATGCATTGAAATAGGGAGAGATTTAAATACAAATGGTCAATTTATGGAAAAGAAAATCTCCTGTTGCAAACATGAATTCAGTCTACACTGAAATTATTTCCATTGATAACTATCTTAAATCTGAGTATGGAAATGAATTCTCCTTGTATGAAAACCTAATGCTACATAATGTACTTAAGAGTTTACCTTGTGTAATCAAAGAAATGTACACTGTAGACTGGGTATGGCGGCCATATTGGATTCCTTCATTTTGATGTACTATGGGAATTAAAGGCATTAAGCACCCTTCAAACCCCCTGAAAATGTTGTATATCAAACATGAACACTATCAAAGACAATATGTCCTTAAAGCAAAAATATGGGCAGTGAGAAGTGCAGTATTTTGGGGTCAAAAATCAGTGCTTTTTTTGTGGTGTCATCCCATGTTCTACTGCCCATAACTAAAGAATGGAAAAAGGTAGATACAAACTTCTTTTTTCAGGTGAAAGTAGACAGTTCAGTGCTGTTTTCTGTAGTATTTGTGTTCACAGAGACAAAGAGCATTTTTTCTGTGGATCTTGAAAGATTAGTAAAAATGTTAAAAATCGCTGACAATATGAGGCTCTCTGCTTTTAAAATGGCTGCCAGCCAATGACATAAGCATTTTCTTCCAATCTGAGCTTAAATCTGATGACATAATGGCTTTCCCCATGTCTGAAAACATAAAAATAAGTGCTATTTTCAAATTCATCCCTTATTTAGTCCAAAAGAAAAGGGATTGCAGGATTTTAACACGATGGCGGCGGCCATATTGGATTTTGCCCGTTTGAGGCATTTCGGTACATTTTTGCGTCCGGCATACGGCAGATTTGGATTCAGCACCCTTGAATACCCCTATATCAGTTGTATGCCGAAAATTAACATGATTTGCCTTCAGGACCTTAAATAAGCACCTTTTCAGAAATCCTGCCTAGACTATCACTCTTTCTGTCACAGCCTCTCCTCTTCGTCCCACTACCTCTAACTCTCTCACAAATGCTTTCAGGAATGCTGTGCATTTTCTCTCACTGTCCTCCTCACTTACTCCCTTTTTATTTTTCAAATGCCAGCCTTTCCTACCCATCCTCTCTCTCTCTCTCGCTTGCTACCTCACTTTTTAAAATGCTGTGTCTCTACCTCTTTCTCTCTTTTTCTGTCTGCTACCCCTGTCCCTTCCTTTCCCTCTTTCTGTAATACTATTCTTCCCTTCTCCTCCCTCGCTCCACCTCACACACTAGCTTGCTAACTCACTTTCTGTAATGCTTTGTCTCCCTACCGCTCATTATAAACTCTCTTTCTCACTCTCTCTCTCTTTCTTTTCTCTCCCTCTCATTCCCTTTTTCTGTCACAGCCTCTCCTCCCCATACCCTCCCCATAGCCTCTCTACCTCTCTTTCTGCAATGCATTGCTTTCGCTTTCTGCAATGTTGTCTCTTTCTCTCCCTCTGTCTTCCTTCCTCCATCCCACTATTTTCATAAGGATAGGCTCTCCTCTCCTCCTCATCCCCTCCCTCTCTCTCTGCCTCACTCTATCTCACTCCCTCTCTGTAATGCTATGTGTCTCTTCCTCCCCTCCGTCTCTCTCTGTCTTTCTCAGTCACTCTCTTTTTCTAATGCTATGAATATCATTATCTCAGTCATTCTCACCTTCTCTCTGTCTTTCTCTCAGTCTATCTCTCTCTCTCTCATTTGCTTCCGCGCTCACTCGCCCTCTCTCTCTCCCTCGCTGACTCTCCCTCTTTCTATATGTCCCTCGCTCTCATTCCTTCTCTCCACTTCAAACTCTGTTTTTTGGTTCTACCCTTTCTCTCGCGCTGTATGTCCTTCTATACTCCAGTTCAGACCTTGTCTCTTTTTGCCTTCCTCATTGGCAAAGACGCGCCATGAATTTACCACAAAGCTTCACGGTGGAGACTTAATAAGATCACATTAAAAGAGGAGTTTGTTGTGTGAATACCCAATGCCTGTGAACGACGGTGGCATTTGAAGCCACCCTGACAGCTTTTTAAACGGTACTTCCTTGGCATTGGCTTGGCTCTTTAACCCTGTAAACAGCAACTGACAAAATGAGACGGTGCATTTTACTAATTAACCTAATTAAAATATTTTTGGCTTGCTCCGTATTCCGCTGTGTGTGTGTGTGTGTGTGTGTGCGTGCGTGTGTGTGTGCGTGCGTGCGTGCGTGCCTGCGTGCGCGCGCGCGTGTGCACGCACGAGAGAGAGAGAGAGAAAGAGGAAGAGAGAGAGAAAAGTGTTCATGCGTCCGTGCATCACGTTTGTCATGTTTGTTTTTTTGTGTGTGTGCTTGTGTGTCTGTCTATCCTGTTATTCTACCTCTCTGTTGAAGAGTAAGCACATGCAGAATGATTGCACTGGCCGACAGAGCGACCTAATGCTGTGAACAGCACATGCAGGGGTGACTTGATGGCGGGCCGTGCGATCGGTGGGAGAGAGAGACAAATCCATGATATAAATTGGCAGATGAAGCAAGCTGCGGTCAATAGGGATTACGGCTTAAGCCTCTCCTTATTGTCAGTGGGCGGACTGGCACTATAACCGGCACTCCCCAGTCATGCCCGTGTGGCGTGCTGTGCACAAGTTAGAGGGACGGAGTAGGTGATGATGACATTTGGAAGTGGGTGTTGAGAGCTATCCGTTTCCTCCCCATCCTGTCCTGTCCTGTCCATGAATCTGTTGCTTTTAATGCACTGCTGTGAGAAGCTGCTGTCCTGAGCACCTGTCAGCTCTTACTGCACATGTATGTCAACTTGTTGGTGCTGTATGTCAGATGTGTGTCAACTTGTTAGAGTGCTGTTGCTGGCTCACTGTAGCAGAACAACCAGCAACAACATTGTAATACAAGTATCAACTACCTGGTCCACCAGTAAATGTAATTTTGAGCCAAAAGAAGTTTTGGGAGCTCGTTATAAAGGTTTATTAGTAGTGAAATGTAACTTATTTTGGCCTCTTTGACTACTATCTGGATGAACGAGGATCTTAACACCTGTATCCCCAAAGGACTCCCGTGTGGCATTGCGTGGCGCTTAGAAGCGTCCTAACTTCCTCACTGTTTGGCTGTGCCCCCGTGAGTGACTCTTGCATAGCAGGGTGAAGTATTCACTTCATAAATTTTTCTTGCCTTTCATTGCAGCCTCTGGGAAACTTTGCTGCATTCCCTGGACCTTGGCTGGCTGTACTAGACCTGTGCTGAGCTGAATCCTGCATGCCAAGTTGCCCCCCCCCCCCCACACACACACACACACACAGACACACACACACACACTCCTCCTTTCCCCTCCTCTCCTCCACAAACTTGAGCAAACAGAGTCTGTGTCTGTGTCTTTGTGTGTCTGTGTGTGTTACTCCATATGAATTATTTCCCCTTACCTCAGCAACACTAAAGTCCCATAGAAACACAGCGCAGCGAGCTTGCAGGGGGGGAAGTCAAGCCACCTCCGAAGGGATCACAATTAACAAATGTGGTCATGTTGCCTTCAATAGCATTAGCAGGCCTGCGCACGGCCGATAATAGAAACATACAAACGCGGACTAATGTCGGGACGGGGGGGTGGGCGGGAGAGAGTAATGTGTCTGTCACAATTGGTGACTTGTGCTGGCAAATCCGCCGATTGCAAGTGCGAGCACACATCTTAGACATTGTCCTTTGAGAGGCTTGTCAGCTGTCCCCGTGTCCACGCCGGCAAAGCAGCCTGCAGTCTGAATGAGCACAATGTGGTGTGAAAAGCGCGGCGACGGACGAGCCTTTGTTTGTCGAGTGTGCCGAGACAAAAAGCTCCCCGTTTTTTTTTTCTGGCTCGCAAACTCCCCCTGTCCTTCTGGGCCCACCAGGGCCAGCTGAACCTCAAGCCCCTTACTACCTGACACATGGTTGCCATGGTAATGTCTCTCCGTCTTGCTGCAAGGCATTCCCCTCAGTCTTCGTACCACCCCCCCACCCCCATCTCTCCCTCCAGTCCCCCCCCCCTCCACCACCTTCACCACTGCCACTTCCACAGACCCACCCAGCCACCAATCCCATGCAGTCTCCCTCTACAGCCCCAAAACTCGCCTCGCATAGTGAAACACAGGACCTGATGGGGGAAGAAGAAAAAAATACACATCAGCTTCTGTCAGGCCTATAGTTTGTTTCTTTTCTTCATACTGAAAGATAAAATGACCGTTTGTTTTCACGTACGTCTTAAACCTTTCTGGTGTTCTCCTGTCCCTTTTCTTCTCTCGCTCTCCGTTCTGACATCTTTCATATCTCAGCCTGCCCTATAAGACCAACCAGTTGTTTCATTTCAGTCTTACCATTGCTGTACATGTTTCAGTTGTAATTGGTTATCAATGACAGCGTTATTGCCTCAGAAGAAAGGGAGCTGAATTGTCCTGTGATCCTTCAGGGTGGCTATAATCTGTTTCATGGGACAGTAGCCAGCCCGTACCATCCCGTTGTTTTACGATTAAGTATTCACTTTCATTTCGTTTTAACTGGATAAAAAACTTTGCCTCTGTCCAACAACTGCTTAATCTGTGTTAACTAATGTTAATTAGCATATGATAATGAATTGTGTTTTTCGACAAATTATTTGTATGTGTGGTCCCCACTGGGTTGCCTTCTCATCTCGTTAGAGCCAATTAACTGCAATTAACACACGTTAATGAGAGGGCTACAGAGCCAAAACAAACAGAGGAATCCTGACTGGGTTTCCTGGGTTACTCAAACACTCATGAGATCAAATAAGAACAGCGGGGGAAGAAGCTTACAGAAGCGGGTCAAGTTTTCATCCTCATCCCTTCATCCTCACAAAGTGATAACCTTCATGGCATTATGATAAAGTACTTCATCAATCTTTGCCTCTGAAAAGTCACCAGACTTATTTGTGAAATTATAGGACTTGGACCACAGGAAAAAGTGATGCTTTTTTTTTTTTTTTACAGGAGCCTTTACTTTTTAGAAGCCTATGACGCATGTACTACCAGGCCGACAACATAACCCCCGCCTGCGTATTAGCACCATATTTCATTCGCTTGACACATTCCGGACATAAAGCTGTGAGGCACAGGTGAACTAGACCATCACTCTCCCCCCGAAAATATAGTGTTGTCTTGTCCCTGATCTATGGGCAATGAAATTAGCCCCGTCCTTCAGCTCCAAACAGAGCCTCTATGGGTTTCAAAACAACATATTGTTGGTTTCAGTGTTATGGAAATAATAATAGCCAATAGTCTAGGCCTACTGCCTAAATTGGCCTATATACCCTAGTCTACCACAAGTTGAACAAGATAAGAAGGACTAATATTTTGGGAATTGGTTCATGGAACCTTTACCACGACTAGCATAGCCTGAAATACTGTAAACATTACCCTACTACAGAACCCTATTATGGGGGGACTGGGGTTGGTTGTCACATTTTTTTACTCAAATAATTTCAGGAAAAACTGTATATTGCAAGAAAATCATTTCTATACAGCTTCAGTGCTTCATGTGTCAGGTACATTTGTATAGGCTAGTCATAGATCCCATAGAATCCATTATCTTCAAAAGATATGGGTTTAAGGCACCTTGTGCAAATGTGACATCCAATCCCATTGCCCCCACATGGATTGACCTGAAATATGTACCAACATTGTAGCGTACTCTTCATACTGATTTTGATGTCAGCCCATAGTGCAATGAGTGAGAAGAAAAACATCTCTAAAAATGTTCATTTTTATGTGAAAAACATGATGTTGTCTCACAGCAAGGTTTTACCTCTTCTATCAACGTAGATGTCCTGTGCCACTAATTACAAACATTTCTATGTCAATGGTTTTGATTAGCGATTAGGTTTTTATTTAGAGGCTGAGATATATTATGACAACCAACCCTGTCCTCCCTACTGAATCTACTGTAGGCCTATGTAGACAACGGGACAGTCTTAAAACTTTTTAATTCACAGATCGTGGAAATCTCGCGTGGATTGAGCAAGACTGAAACAGCCTAATTAATTTTAAAAGGCGTAATAATAATGAAAATAATAACAATAATAATAGATTTGCTATTTTCGGTGATGCTTTTTATTGTTTGTTAATATTAGGCCTATGTTGTGGCTGTTGTTGCCATCACGGGGTCACACACCCTCCCTATCCTGATGCAACATGGTGTTTTTATTTATATTCTTCCAGCCTTCCTGGTGACAGTGCTGATAGAGGATGTGAAAAAAAGCGTTTGGTCACAAACGAATCTGGAGATATTTCTAATCCCGTCTGCTCTATCTATTGTTCGGAGATGTGTCCCCAGGCTATTGATATCAGGGGTGAACAGGACCGAGGCTGCTTGGAGTCTGTGCGGTTGACAATCCGCTATCTCTCTCTTTCCACGCTCGCAGATGTGCACCCGCTGCGAGATAATATCTGGTGAGGGGAGGCAGTGTCTCTCTCACCAGACATTATATTATAATCATTAGTGATCCGCGGCCTCTCACCCTTACACGGGATGCATGCGAAGAGCTATTCATCTCAGGTGGAAATTATGGCTTTTGTTTTTCTTAGAAACTAGAGGTGTATCTTTAGACTAGTCTGTTGATTACATTCGTTGGGTTTTTAGAAGTGCAACACTTTTGGAAGGGTTGTTGTGGACATTTTGCCAACATGCGTTGTTTAATCCCATTTTACGCATTTGGAATGAAGCTATTCTTACGCGCGCACGTCCTGTCAGCAGTGAGTGTTTGTCAACAAACCCTCTTGAGAAACAGCATCATTCTGCAATTCACACTCTGCCTGTCAACGCCACTGTGTCTGTCCCCTTCATGTTTAGACTACCCTGTCCTTTTGGAATATATTCGAATAGGAATAGTTTATTCTAAAATATCAAAACAGACACACATATTTTGCAATCAACAGTGCATTTAAGCATTTTACAGTGCTGTAGTGTGTATCGCGGCAAAAGCTCCATAACGTGGTTATTTTCCATACAATATCCACTTTCAAATCTATGACAAAAAAGCAAAAAGTAAGACAAATGACACAAAGCACAAAAAATACATTGGTGATGCTGGTTATGGCATAATATAGTGCACAGTGAACTAGACTATATCTGTTTAGACTGATTATAAATATTTTAGGGCAACATTCATACAAACCTATCGGACCATCCTCACCCAGCAGCGTCTCTCTTCAGCTCAGAAGCCAAACACCTGCAATAATTAAAAGCAAGATATTATGTGTTAGATAGTTATGTGTTGTGCTATCAGGCCCAAGCTACCACAACTGAGTATTCTGGAAAAACACAAGTCCCGGTGGTTTCTATGGCATTTAGAGAATATGAACGTCTCCACTTAAAATCCACAGGCACTGCTGAGAAGTGTTGAGCCAGAGCGCTTGATACAGTGATGTATTTCGAGAGACAGCACTTCAGATAGAATACCCCTCTTCAAGACATTCCTCAAATAAATTAGACTACTTTTACGCATCGGCACAGGCGGTCTCTTCCAACTGCATTAGACTTTGGTAAAATAAGAAAAGCGCCAATCCTGAAACTCTCTATTATGACAAATATTTCGCCATTTCGATATAACATTCTTGATACTTCACGTTTTTAGTTACAACAATTAAGGACTATCCTGTTCCTATCCTGCGCTCCAAAAGGTGCACCGCAAACCGCTCAAAGGATGGTAATTGTCACTTGGCTAGCGCGCTCCCGATTGGCTCTCACGCCCTATGACGTTATGCTGCTCAGCATAAGGGTAACCTGCTCCCTCCAGGAAGAATTTCAGAGATTTGACCACCCAAGACACGAGGAGAGAGACAGAGGCCCGCAACGACACCGAAGAGCTCCTGGGAGTCGAAGCCCTGATTCTGGATGATTTTTATAGCCATTTGACGATATTTCAGAATATGATTTCCCTAGGATTATGCCTTGACATGTTCCTTTGTCGATGAGCGCGTCGGTGACTTGAACATCCCTGCTGCTGAAACAATTCTGTATCATCACATGCCTGTGGTGCGCACTGGATATCTGGGAACCTTGATGTTTTGTTTCGCTTTTAAATCGGAACTTCCCAACTTGAAGCGTTCTACGTCAGACCACATGCCACATTTAAGTAAACTCTCTAGCCTATATTTCGATCGGAGGGGATTTAATCAAGGTGGATTTAAAGGCTGAATGAACCTCATTACTTTGATAGTGGACCGAACCTTGCGGGGCACCTTGTATTATTTTTGATAAGGTGACGCAAGAACTTCAAAGGACAGAAGCACCCTGCCTTTTAAGTCACCTCAGGAGGCAGACAGTAGGCTGTGCAACATGGTGCATTGTGCTGGGTGCGAGAGGCCTATCCTGGACAGATTTCTGCTCAATGTGCTGGACAGAGCGTGGCACGCCAAATGCGTACAGTGTTGTGAATGTAAATGCAATTTAACGGAAAAATGTTTCTCCAGAGAAGGGAGACTATACTGCAAGAATGATTTCTTTAGGTAGGTATCTGGTGGTGTCTTTTTCCTCATACACATATTTACTCAGGAGAGAGAGAGAGAGAGGGGGGGGGGGGGACGCACGCTCGCTCGCGTTGTCAAAAAATTCAACAAATAGTGAAATTGCCTTGCACACTATTAGTGTGACTTGAGAGACCTCAGCCCTTCTCCATGGCAGAGCCATGGTGATGATATGCGGAAAAAGTGATGCATTAAAGACACACATCAGCGTGTTCCAAGACAGATTCATGGAATAGTCCATTGTTTACAAGCTACGACTGCCAGGCGAGCTGCGGGGAGGCAGAATTATGCCAGCTCGCCGTGACAGAAGTGTGTCCCGCCTCGGCTGAATCTTAGCGCGCAGACCCGCTTGTTTGCCAAAACTCGAAATGAAAACGTGATAAGTGGATTTGAATAATAAATCGCGTGGCGGGCGACGCCAGCAGACGGAGCAATCGCAGACACACAGTCAGCACGCACTCGCGAACTTTGAATAAGTCGCTAGAATGTATTTGCATAAATACAGAGTTACAATGGTTTCCCTTATCTGGAATGGCATTTGGTAAATTTAATAGGCCATTCTTAGAGTAAACTATTTTATAGTACACAGTCTTAAGACTCCGCAATGCTGTGCAAATAGAAGAACAGCTTGGCGATTTCTTTTTTCTCCATCAGTGTGGGCCTAAACAATGGTGAGCCCCTGGGCTTTTGTTTATTAATTGACCTTTGTTAAGTTGTTCACTATCCATGGACCTGTTGTTTGTGATGTTGAAATAAGCACCATTCCTTTCTTGTTGTCTTTGGGCTACGTTTGGTGTGCCCTTTTTAATTTTCCTTTTTTTCCTGAAATATGTTGCAGGAGATATGGAACCAAATGCGGAGGTTGTGCACAAGGAATCTTGCCGAACGATTTAGTACGCAAAGCAAGGAACAAAGTTTTTCACTTGAACTGTTTCACCTGCATTATTTGCAACAAACAACTGTCAACGGGCGAGGAATTGTACATCTTAGACGATTATAAATTCATGTGTAAAGAGGACTACCTGAGCAGTAGCATTGGGAAAGAAACCACCCTTCTTTCAGGTAAGTCCTTTGTAAAAATGCACACACCACATTTAGTTTAAGAAAAAGATGCCTGCTAACTGACCCCAACGATCATATTTAAAAATGTTGTCGGGATATAGGCCTATATGTGCTGTGTAAGAAATGGGCCCTTGCCAAACCTTTTTGTCTTCCATGACCCAAGGAAGCCTTTCTGCTGTATTTCATAAAATACTTCAACTGTAGGCCTAAAAGGCTAAATTCAATAAAATTTTGAAAATAATTGAAATCAGTAGGACCCTATCAAAATAAAGAGGCGCCAGATTATTATTATTATTATTATTATTATTATTATTATTATTATTATTATACATTATTATCATACATTATTATTATTTAATAATTTTATTACATTGTTATTACACCGGCATCACAGTAACAATAGCTTAATGGATTATAACAACAACAATAATAGTAGTAATAATAATAATAATAATAATAATAATAGGCCTAATAATAATGATAATAATTTAAACCCGTTTTGAAAATCAAATAACCTTTCTAGCATCGTTGTTTGTGCATGGAAAATTAAATAATAATACAAAAAACTAAACAAACAAACAAAAAACGTCTGCTTTGATGTTTTTCACAGTAACGACGTGCAGTGACCCAAGTCTGTCGCCAGACTCACAAGATCCACAGGACGACGGAAAAGACTCCGAAATTGGACATTTGTCAGACAAGGAGACCTGCAACAATGAGAACGAGGAACTGAATACGGGTACAAAACGGCGAGGGCCACGGACAACCATCAAAGCAAAACAGCTGGAGACTCTGAAAGCTGCGTTTGCAGCCACACCAAAACCCACCAGGCACATTCGAGAGCAGCTTGCCCAGGAGACGGGGCTCAACATGAGAGTGATTCAGGCAAGGCCATTTATTGTCTAACGACCTTGGTTTCCCGTGGAATCAGTTGTGATTCTGATGTTTGTCAACACATGGATCAACTGGGCCTACATAGCCGGCGTAGAAATCAAATGTTACCAGTCTAATGCAAAACGAATTCTTTACGCCCACTGCCTTTATGTTGGTAATAAAACAATGTAAAGTTACCATCGTTTTACCATCAACATAAAGCACGGTGAGTCGCATGGTGGAAAGGCCACTGTAAGATTTCGCGCAATTACGCGTACAATTCATTTTACGCACCGCGTTCCATACATGATATGGGAACGTAGGCCTCATGGAAACGAATGAGTTCAGTTTGTTCTTACTTGATATTACGTTTTCATGGCTTAATAACCTTTGGACATGTGGAGTGATGCTGATTGGGCGTCAAGTATCCAGCTTCTCGCCAGGGGCGACACTAGGCCTACCTTATTTATTCTGGTCCTAGCCCTCTTCAGTTGGAATAAAGGCCTATCGAATGTCGATCTGGGATAGTCAGTGATAATCTTGTCAGGTGTATACAAATTCACTTCAGTCCTATGTCCTCTTGTACCCCTACGATAATGGACTGATCTCTCAGCAATTCCAATGTGCCTCATGCTTCAAAAGAAAAGCTAAAATCGAATACACCGTTGACTATATTTAACCACAATAACTATATAAGCGTAAACAGAAACCCTGAAGTATTCTATATTCTTCTTTTCCTTATATGATTCAGTAGTTTGCTTGGGCGTGTCATTATTAATCGTTCCAAACGAAAATGACGCGTTACAAATTTTGGTTCCACTTTTCATGCGTTTGTGTCGTTTGGGTCTGCCTGATCACGTCATTTTTTTGTCCTTTTTAAATCTTTGAAATGCAGGTTTGGTTCCAGAACAGAAGATCAAAAGAGCGACGAATGAAGCAGCTGAGTGCTCTGAGTACCAGGAGACATCTTTTCTTCCGCAGTCCAAGAAGAATGCGGACGTTGATGGACCGGTTGGAGCCAGGTGAACTCATGCCGAACGCACATTTCTCCTACGGAGGTATGCCATTTCTTCTACAAGTTGTGAAGTCGATTTTCTCCTTTTGCAGTGATATTTTCAATGGTGTACAGTTGTGTCACATGTGTGAATTCTTCAGGGCCATTTGAGGCAGCGTTTCAGCAGCCATTTTCTTTCTGAAGAGCATCCCAAGAAAACACAGCAGAATAATTAGCCTCCTCTGGCTTCCTCCTGGCTATTTATAACTATAAACATTGAATCAGTTGCAGTAGGCTATGGCAAATATGCAGCGTTGATTTGTTTTTCGTACATAGACATGGGGGTTTTAAATTACTCCACCCCAGTTAATTAATTTAATCCCCAATTAAGAATTTTAAATTAATCCCCCAATTTTTAATGCCGTATATTTGACATGCTATTCTTTATCTGTCATCGCCATGCTTACAAGATGATAAGGTAGCCTGAAATTGCAATACATGTGTTTACATGGTTTGGCTTGGAAAATATACTGGCTCGCTCACACACAGACAACTGTCATCCCATCATTGTACCCCCCTCTTAATTTGTCCCTGTGTTCCATCTTTCCGCAGATTACCAAGGTGAGTACTACGGCCCCGGGGCCAATTACGACTACTTCCCTCAGGGCCCCCCCTCGTCCCAGGCTCAGACCCCCGGGGACCTGGGCTACGCACCTTCCTCAGGGCCCGCGGGCACGCCTCTGGGGAGCATGGAGCACCACCACCACCCTGGGCAACACCACCCGGCCTCGGGTGCCGGCGACGTGCCCTGCTACACAGACATCATCTCGCAGCAGCACGCCAGGGACTCGCCCAGCCCCGAGCCCAGTGGGCCGGGATCCATGCAGAGCATCTCCAGCGAGATGTGTGGCCCCGGCACGCCCTTCACATCCCTCTCCCTCAACGGCAGTGCATACAGCAACCAGCTCTCGCACACGTCCTCAGAGCTGAGCGAAGGCACGGTCTGGTAGCTGTGGACACGCTTCTAACCGACAGAGGAGATGGGGGATGAGGGGGAGGAGGACGATAAAGGATATGGCACTCTAAACACTGGCTCCCAAACACAGGAGCCTGGACTCTCCTTTTTTATATATTATTGTTCTGTTGTTATTTAAATATTCAAAAATTATTTATGTGATTATTTATTATTTATTTCATTAATAATTAATTATTTGTATTTATTATTATTCATTATTATTATTAGAGCAAATATTACAAGCTGGCCATTTTATCCACCATCTTGATTGTTGTAATTTATATGATGTTGTTTCTGTAATAAAGACTTAATTGTTGCAGCTCACAACAAATGGAACTATACTGTAGTCCTTTGCTGGTTAATGGTCTATGGACTTGGCGTCTTACAAAGGCATTGTGATGGGAACTGTGGTGGTTAACACGAAAGGCTGGTTATAAGGCTGGCATGGCAGCTTATAGGTCTTACTCATGACATTATTGCCCACTAGACTTTGCTGCCTCACAATAATTGACACTTGAATCTACTGTATCACATAAGTGAAGGTTTCCCCCTTGGGGCAACCACATCATATCTGTAAATCTATCTATCTTTCTTTCTTTCTTTCTCTTTCTTTCTTTCTTTCTTTCTTTCTTTCTTTCTTTCTTTAATCCACCAAAATCTGAGACGTTTGGCCTTCACATGGATGTCTTTCCGAGAACTGTTAACCCTTTATTTACCAAGAAGCAACTTGAATTGTAAAATGAAGTCTACCTTCTAAAACAAAAAACAAGACAAAATGTCTCAGCTATGCTGTGTAGTACTATGACATGAACTGTTGTTTACGAGCATTCTCTCTTCAGGGGTTGGACATTATTATTAGCGTTGAAGACCACCTCCTGTCCTGGCACTGGGGAATGTGTTCCATGCACCAACCAAACTTTTGTATACAGTACATATGTGTTAGGCCTTCTTGTAATGTTTTTGGTGGGGGGCGTTGTATGGTTTCACTGTGCTAGTTTGTGAATATAAGACACACCACAAGAGGACAAATATCTCACACAGACACCAAAAAACTGCAGCACAATAAAATAATGAGGTTCTTTTTTAAACACACAGACTTTGCTCTTTTGTATTTCAAGGTCATCCATTTCTGACTCCTTATTAAAAGCACGATTGATCTAGTTCATCTGGGAAAATCTGGAAACTGCTCCCGACAGACTAACCGACATAACCCATCATCAGCTCTTTGTAGTTTAAGCTTGGTATTTAATAACAATTGGAATTAAATATTGATTCTGTGTTCTCTATTTTTCTAATGTGCTGGTGGCAAATTTGAGCATTAGGCTAAGGGCAGACTGAAAAGGCTTTTAATAAGTCAAGTTCATCAATTTCAGAAACCGAACTGTCCTCCCTTCATTGCTAGAATTTTATTTACCACTAAAAAAATTGCGTAGTCATAGTGAGATTCAGTTTTTTTTTTACATGATAATTTCAGTTACAAAAATAATCACACACACACACACACACACACACACACACACACACACACACACACACACACACACACACACAATCATAGCAGTCAGTCCCAATACTGCACTGATTTTTTTCAGTAGATGTAGCCTACAATCAGATAAGAATAGTGTAATCACAATACACCTAATTTGAAAAGCAGAAAAGGTAGCATTATGGTTAGGCCTATCTGGTAGGCCTATAATGGCTAAAAAAAGAAAACAAAATAGTCCAAACAAATGTATAGGTTTACTAAAACACTGGGCCATCGATGAGATTGACAGTAATAGATTGTGATATTTTGTTCTGTACTGATGAACTGACAGCCTCTTGCAGAGAGAAAAAAAATCAAGAGCGCACCAAGGCGCATCTCACGCACAAAAGGACATTACATCAACTATATACCCCACTCCAATAGGTGGCGACAAAGAGCGAAAACGTATCACTTCCTTTCAAGTCACGTAGTAGCAGAACAAGACGATGGACTCCTCAATATCAAAACAGCTCGAAGATCTTCTAAATCCTTTACCAAAGTTCACTGATCCAGAGGACGATCAAGATGAAGGTAGGAATTAATGTGACGTCTGGGCAATCGATAGACAGGGTTTTGCTCAATCAGACACCAAACTTTTGCCACTGATTTGAGATAGAAGGCCACCATGCGACACCGGCGTGGCGTGTGCCAGCATGGGACTTTGGTTATTGTGAAAGGGACTCACTAGTTCGACGCCCTTTCGTGACTTACCGCTTACGTCATACGACCCTAAACCTAATCCTAACCCTATCCTTAACCCTAAACCTAACCCTAAACCTAACCCTAACCTTAACCCTAACCCTAACCTTAACCCTAAACCTAACCCTAACCTTAAATCGCTTGTTTGAAATGTTTGATTACCATGTGAAGTCACGAGAGGGCGTCAAACTAGTGAATCTCTATTGATTGTGAAAGGCTAAAGGAAAAGGATGCAAAACAGAAGGCTATTCCAGCAGTCGTCTTTTCGTGAAATAATTACTGTACGCAATACGTCTAATGGTGTCGTGTTGCGAAGCATGATTCATTGCCATTTCATCTGTTAGCGATGGACGGTGATGGTGTGGTGTCTTGTGTGTTTCATGAACTACTAGGCGACTACAACAACATCATACTAAACTCACGACCACGAGGACTGTTAATAACATGAGAATTACAATAGTAACGATGCTTGTGTAAAGTCAACAAACCACTGTCAGGTATGGCGAGCCAACATCTTCTCACTCTCATCACTTTCTGGCATGTTCCTGTTCCGCAGCAACTAAAGCCAGGGTTGTAGAGAAGTTTGATGAAGGTGATGAGGAGGATGACGACACCGCAGTCTCTGGGCTGAGGAAGCGTAGCAGCCACATCTTGGAAGAGACTGATCGGCGTTATGCCGGGAAGGCGACGTCAAGGAAACAACTGCTGGAGCAATCAGGTGAGTGTGCCATGTCATGTCAATTATTAACCACTTGATGCATGTTGTCACCAGCTGTGGGGCAGGCCAGCTGCCACATTTTTTTTACCAATTATATGAGCAAGCTGATCCTAATTGCCACAAACTTTCAGTCATTTAATGAGCTAGTCAGTGAAATCTCCCGTGTTGGCAACAGGAAGAAGGAATATCTGGCATCTTTTCCAATTTTCCATTTTTTTCCAATCCACTTTGTACACCTGCAGAAGACACATAGGTTTATGGGGTTCAAAATTTGTAATCGTTTTAATCTTACTGAGTTAGGCTACTGATTGGATAAACAAATACTTTTTTGTTTTGTTTTTATATTCTGTCAACTTTAAAATATTGTCTCCCGACAGTGCAATATACAGTGCACACAGGTCAATACACAAATCATGGTTTAAAGACACAGCAGGTTTTGCACCTTTCAATACCTAATATCCAGCTTGGTTATAACTCAATGTCAGTCGAATGATTGAAGGCAATTGTTGATGTACACAGATGAGGATGAAGACGACGACGACGACGATGATGATGAAGGAGAAGAAGGTGATGACATTGAGGATGATGATGATGAGGAGGAGGACGATATGGAAGATGAGGATGAAGAAGATGATCTCGATGACACTCTGGAGAGGGATGAGGATGCAGCCCAGGTGAAAAAAGCCAAGTCGATCACCAAGCTGAAAAGCTCTGACATCACATTCCCAAAAGAGACAGACTTCCGTAAGCTCACGGAGGGCATGGATGACCTTGGAGTGAGTGAGGAGGATGATGATGAGGAAGGAGACAGTGAAGAGGAAGATGGAGAGAGTGATGAGGACTCAGAAGAAGAAGATGAGGATGAGGAAGAAGATGATGATGACATGGAGGATGATGATGGAGTGATGACATTCTCTAAAGAGAAGGTGGACGAAGAAGTGGAGAAAGGCAAATCTGTAAAAAATCAACTCGGTATGTGTGTGTTTTTTCCCTCTCTCTATACTTCACTCTCTTAATTCAAGCACAGGGGGGATCCAAATCCAATTGTCCTCTATATATTTCATTGTACAATGGATCTGAGTGACTCTCTTCTCAATCTATCTTGTGAATCCACAGCTCTGTGGGATCAGCTCCTTGAGGGCAGGATAAAGATGCAGAAAGCCCTGGCCTCAGCCAATCAGCTGCCTCAGCCACAGACCTTCCCAGAGTTCAAAAGCAAGGGGGGCGCTCAGCTCTCAGGAGCCGTCAAGAACAGTGAGTTATGCAATCTCATTTGTGTATTTTCTTTAGTTGAGTGCACTGCTGCGACTCCATAAACGGCTACATTGGTCTTGTTAGTCCATCTGTCTGTCCATCAGTTTGTTTACTTTGTCTGATAGTTATTAATAGGGTGGTCAAAAGTGTGAGGGTAAAATACTTGTATGCAAACAGACGTTTTAGGGTCATGAAGATGTTTTTGGAATTGAAATCCTCTAGTTATTCCAAAAGCACATCCAGTCAATTACAGCTTATCACCTTTGACTCACATGTCCTGTGTAATTAACCTCTTTCACGTGATGTCAGACACCTTCAGTTCAATGCATTTGAAGCAGAAACAGTAGCGGTGGCATAGACATAAACCTACACCCCACTGTTTTCTGTGGACACCAGTAGTCATATTTTTCCTGCTTCACTTCAAAAGTGGAACTTGTCTGACATCCTGGGGGAAAGGATCATTTGGAAGTATGCAACTCACTTAATGTCTGCTATATTTGTTTAACTTTACAAATCACTAGACTCCAGTCAACAACACTCAGACAGAAGTTAGTATGTGTCCTTAAAGCCATTTCTAAATGGGCCACATTATTGAGAAGTAATATTTACACTGATTTTATCATGGGGCTACAGTAGGTGTTGCAGTTTAGTTGTTAAACTGCGAACTAATTATTATTGATGCACTCACTTGTTGGTACCTTGACTGGCTGAACATTAAGACTCTTATTCATGTACAAAATATTTATGTGTATAATTGGGTCTTTGTTCCATGAACTTCAGAAGCAGCTTAATGAAACAGAAAATATGAAATGAATGCTTACTAACCAACATACCGTAATATTTTAAGCATATATTTGCAAATGGCAATAATGTACAGTACTATATATTGTTCTTTTCCTTACTTTCCTATTTGATGAAGGAATGGATTGGATTCATATTTGTGTGCTTTAGCCGTTTTGAAATATTTTACCCTTTTCAAAAGGCATATAGCGTGACAATAGTTGCAACATCTTGAGATGGCAAGAAAGGAACCTGACTGCGGGACTATATTAAATATTGGATCTAATGATTTAGCAGGATAATGGCTTTGTTTTGTTGCACGCTCTGTAGTCGCCAGTCAGTCCATTGATTTCACACGCATCACTATATCCAATCTTCCTTAGGCTTCAGATTACAAACAAAGTAATGTGCGACATGAGACGTGAAAGAGTTAGTCCAACAGAGATGAGGATTCCTGGTTAAACAAACAGTAATGTCATTACCAAACTTGCCACTGGCATTTTGTACATACAGTGGGGTCGGCTTCAAAGCTGTAAGTCATTTGCGTGAAGCGTCAGTGTCCAAACTACTCGCTGCACATTTGTAAGGACATTTGCAGCAAGACCTATACAGATTATTACTAACCAAAGCGCTAATAGTATAGTGACGAGCTTTTCTGAAATCAAAGGTGGAGGTGATACTGCTGCCTGATCTTGCTTGCACACCACCTCCACCGCTTGTTTTGCCGCCCAGGTGGAAATCACCACCACCACCGCAGCTCTGGAATCAGCCACCACGGTTAATAGGATTCCGCCGTCCATGGGCAATTAATACTATTGTGACTACTTCCCCATCCCCACTATACCTCTCCTCTCCTTCCTCCATCCCTCCTTCTCCTCCTCCTCCTCCTGCTTCTTCTCCCTTCTTTTTTTTTCGTGGGGGGCGCAGATCTGAAAGCTCGCGAAGGGCCTGGCTGGCTCCTCTTCATTTGCATATTTATTGCGTGGATATAAAAGGGAAGAGCTTGATTGATGTGCAGCCGTCCTCCTGAATCCAATGCAGCGCTCGCTTGCCTTATTATGAGCGGAGAGGAGCCAAGCAGCCAGGGAGAAAGGGAGGAGGCTTGGTTGTGGCAGTGTACTTTTGATTAAAGTTGAAGATGGCAGGACCAGGCGACTGTGTGTGTGTGTATGTGTGTGTGTAAGTGTGTATGTGTGTGTGTACGTTCGAACGTACGTATGTGTGTGACCCACACCCACCCACTCCTCCTGTCATGGAAGTGGAGGCAAGGAGGCAGGAAGGGAGGCGCGCGGGGCTGAATCGTAACAGTCCCCCACATTAAATATGGAGCTCTAATAAATGCTGACAAGTCAAATGGGGAGGAGGTGGTGTACTCTCGCTCAAGGGGTTATTAGAAAATTTTTGAAGTGACAAACGCGCTTTAATTGATGGAGGATTGTGAATAGGAGGGAGTGTAGTCCCTGACAGAGAATTGAATAGCATTACGGGAATCATCAATAGAGAAATGATTAACTCCCGGCCCAGGCCCACCTGATGCAGTGATACTCGTGGGCCGTCACATTAGTTACTAGCAAGAGATTACTGAGCTTGGCGGCTTGGAGAACACATGACTATTAGCTGTCTGTATAATACGTATATGATGCATGCGATTTAAAAATAAAAAAGTGTATATTTCTGCATTTTATTTCGGCCATGTTTTGCTGTGGTGGTAGAGGGTCATTTTGTTTGTTCTAGGCAAAGAGGAGTTGACGGGTGGCTGTGCGTACAGGTCGCAGAGACATTTGATGAATGTTTTTTTACGTTTTATAAATTCGTTAATGTAAATGTATATGTGATGCTGGTTTTAGGTTTGTGTGTTGTTTGGGTCTTTGTTATTGTGGTAGAGGAACAGTGCATGATGTGGTACTAGGAAGACGGGAGATGAATTCCTGGGTAGACACAGGTAGTCGAGTACCGTAATTGGACAAATCTTTATGTTTTATACATTCAGTGTATGGTAATGTTATTTTTTTTAGATTTCAGCGTTGTGTGTTTTTCTGTTGTCCCTCCAGACTGGGCTGTGAAGTGTCTGCATTTGCATCTGTTGTTGTGATGGCTTCTGTATGCTGATGAAGGTGGTGACAATATGGGAGGTGTAGGTGGCGGAACACGTGTTAACTATAGCCAGAACAGCTGCCTTTGGGAACCGCTTGCTTGTGTTTTTAGGTTTGGTGTGGTGTGCTATGCAGACAGTAGAACGTCTTGTCCTGCACATTTCATTTTTAAACAGCTTTTTTTTTTAAAAAGGAAAAAAAACATCTCAATTTAAGTTACTAAAAGAAGCTCTTTGTTCACTTTGAGGTGTTGTCTACATGCCTGCTGTTTTTGATTCTCCTCTTAATTGGGGCGGACCATATGGGGAAACCGTATTGTGTTTTTAGTGTTGAGAGTTGTGTGTTTTGTTCTCTTTTCAGTGTTAGGACAGCGTGGCTTTCAGATGTGGATGCTGAGTTTGACATTTCCTGGCATGCCAATGCCTTGTGGCCTGTAGATGCATTATATGTGGTCAGATTAGGTCTTATGCATCCTTTACATGAATTGTATAATATTGAAATATTTTAAATACATTGCATCAAGTTTTATAGACCTGTATGGCATGCAAACATTTTCCAAAGTATGACCGATCAACGGGCATGGCAGTATGCAGTCGCCACAAGTGACTAAAATGTATAATATATATATATATTTTTTATATATACAGTATATTTTTATATATATATATAATATATTGTTTTAATTGATGACCTCCAATACAAATGTGTTGTGTTTTCTTCCCCAGGCCATAAAGCTCTGAAGGCCTTGCAGAGGTCTCTGCTGGAGCTCCAGGACCTTCTCCTGCTCCAGAGCCCGGAGACCAGAGCCATCGCAGAGGGCAAGGCATGGAGCGCAGACACCAAGAGGTAATGGAAGCTCTACTAACAACCCACAAGTCTGCTGTGGCATTAACTCTAAACTTGTGTTTTTTTGTTTCTTGATCAAAATCCACTTTGAAGGTTTTTTGGGTTTAGAGAAGATGACCATGGGTGCATTTCTCGAAACCATAATCTAACATTGTGCGGTCCGGTTCTCGATTCTGATTGGCTGTTAGCCATGGTCAATCGAGCGTCATTTTTATTAAAACGTCTTTAAAGAAATTTGGTCAGCGATTAAGTGTAGCAGTGTTAGATAAGCATTAAGCCACTTGAGTCCGTGGGTTATGCTCTATTGATAACAGGCAAGGGGACGTTTACGGCACTCCGCTTCGCGTCGTGCCCCACTTCTACGTTAGCTACTTTGTTGTTGGAGTTTCCCATTGACAACTACCCAAGTTCCTAACTGGCAAACAACTACGCTTTCAAGAAACGCACCCCTTAATTTGTCATGTACTTGTCCTAAGTGTTTGCAGATAGATGCTAATCTGCTTTTTTGACCTTTCAGTAAAGCCACAGGAGGAAGTGACATGGACGACGATGAGGAAATTGACAGTGATGATGTTGATGGTGAGGATGATGGTGATATGGATGATGAAGAGAAGCCCAAGCCCAAGTCCAAGCCTGAGCAGAACGGAGGGGCCTCTAAAAGGAAGCTGGAGATGTCTGAGTATCCCAGCTTCATGGCCAAACGCTACGCAGACTTCGACCCCTTCTGCAAAAACACCCTGCAGAAATGGTACGACAAAACACGGCTCACCATGGGCAAGACCACCAAGGTAAGATTCGTGTTGTATTTTATAAGCAAACTGTATCCAAATGCAGTAACTGGAAATTTCAACCATTTCAAAATTTATCTTATTTGTTCTTTCACTTTTATTAATTGGGCTAATACTACTAAATTCTGTTCAGTATTTCATATCAAACTGACCAGTCTCTGTGTTCTCCAATTCTCTCTCTCTCTCTCTCTCTCTCTCTCTCTCTCTCTCTCTCTCTCTCTCTCTCTCTCTCTCTCTCAGGGTTTTGGGTCATTTGACCGCAGCATTGTAACACAGGTGGAGCACGTGCTGATGGACAAGGAGAGGTTGGTGCGACGCACGCAAACCCGGCGCTCCGAATTCCGCGTCCTGGGCAAGCCAGAAACTACTGCTCCCGTTGTCGAACCAGACATGACAGAAAATGAGGTGAGACTGGGAAGACAGAAAAAAAGAAGGGAGGGTGAGAGAAAATATTGTGTGTGTGAGAGAGAGAGAGAGAGAGAGAGAGAGAGAGGGAGGGGGAATGAAGGAGATGGCCAAAAGAGATGAAAGTCGACGTTGCGTAGTGTGGCGGGACTTGTTGTCTAGTGTCTGTTTATCTTTTTCAGCGACGGTGTTGCGTTAAAAGACACCCAGGGGTGGCTCTGATGAGGCGGCTTGTATCTTAATAGAATCAGCTAACCAAAGACGGCAGTCTGAACTGCATTAACCTAGCATGCGGGTAGCTAATGTGTCAAGGATGTCCCGACGCTGCACACAGCGAGAGCTTGTATGGGTTAAACGGCACAGCTGTGTTTTGTAACTGGACGTATCAGACTGTTGTTGTTGTTTCTTAATGTTCCTGTCCTGTGTTTGGTGTTTGTAGAACATGAGTGGTGGTATCTCAAGATGCGGTTCAGTTTTAAAGAGCCACTCTGCAGTTCCTGGAGGTGCCTGTCCAGATGCTGCATGATTTTTTTTCCATAGTGCTGAATGTTTTTCATTCGAGTACTAGCAGTTGGTACAAGCGTGATCATGTGCTCTAATACACATCAAGTCAGATTTCCTTATGACAGTTTGATCTTTGATGTTTGTTTAGGGCCATCATCAGTCAGAGTTTGCAAGTGGAGTTTTCTGATCACATACTGTGGTAGCTGGTCTGGAGAATAATTCTTTAATGACTGTTAATGTCCTTTAAAAAAGTTGGGTGCTTTTAAGCCTTTATTCAGACAGGATAGTTTGAGAGTGTGACAGGAGATGAGTGCCAGAAAGAGAGATGGTGAAAGGTCCTGAAATTACTTCAGACTGGAATCGAAACCCAGTGTCTCCAGTGTTACTACTGTGTACAGTGTATCAACTGACTTATCAAGCTAATTCACTTCTAAATGTTGCCTTGTCTCCTTTTAACTCCTCCTGGTCTCTCTGGTGTCTTCTCCAGCAGGGTGTCATGAAGGCCAACGCACATCTGAAGGACCTCGACGAGGAGATCTTTGATGACAGCGACTTCTACCACCAGGTAATGGGAGCTCACGTGAGAGTCGGTGAGACGGGCGAACACTCATCACATGTTAACCTATTCCCACCAGTCGGTGAGACGGGCGAACACTCATCACATGTTAACCTATTCCCACCAGTCGGTGAGACGGGCGAACACTCATCACATGTTAACCTATTCCCACCAGTCGGTGAGACGGGCGAACACTCATCACATGTTAACCTATTCCCACCCATTTCCACGCAGAGCCCCTGTTATTGTTTCATTTGCTACTTAGACTCTAGGTAATGTCATAGCAATGATGTCATGGTGTAGTAAAGCTTTTGCAGCACAATAGTCAAGCACAATTATAGTCCACCTGATTGAGAGGGATAATTTATTTTGTTTATACCCGTTTAAACCCCCAAAAAGACTGAAATGTAGTGTCAAATCTGAAGCACCATAATTCTGATGACATTTCTGCGGTACCATGTTCTGTGGTCGGATTATTTCACTTGTTCAGGAAAGGCAGGTAGTGCTGCTATAGTAGTGGGGTTTGGGTGGTGAGCGGCAGAGAGGCAGATCCCAGGTCAGTGGCGTGGCATGGCATCGGCCTGGTCAGGATGCCGAGGCTTGACACTGATGAAGTGGCGCTGATAAACTGATGGATCTGCTGTCGCCACAGAGATTTGGGCAACGGGGCAAGATAAATAGGGGGCCCTCCGCTCTGTTGATAATAAAGGTGTCAGTCTTCACTAGCTGGCCCTGCAAGCCTGTGTGCCTGTGTGTGTTTGTGTGTGTAAGTAAACTGCCGTGTCTGTGTGTGTGTGTGTGTGTGTGTGTGTGTGTGTGTGTGTGTGTGTGTGTGTGTGTGTGTGTGTGTGTGTGTGTGTGTGTGTGTGTGTGTGTGTGTGTGTGTAAACTGCCGTGTCTGTGTGTGTGTGTGTAAGTAAACTGCCGTGTCTGTGTGTGTGTATCAGGTGGAGGCTTGAGTAGAGGGGGAGCCCAGATCCCATTTGGAGTGGGTTCAGTGACAACACTGTTGCACCCCTGGCAGCTGGCAGTTTTGTGCACTGGACAGCCGCCAAAAAGTGCTATGCTCTTGTGTGTTGCAAATAGCAAAAAGTGAACATATGTCTTGCAATTATCCTGGTTTTTTTTGTTTGTTTTTACAATACTGTTCAGCATTTGCAATTCAAAAGGTGAATAATTTAGCAGTAAGCGTGACCTGTGTTTTACATTTTAATTATTCTGATCTCCACCGTCCACTTTGCAGCTTCTTCGAGAGCTTATTGAACGCAAGACGAATGCAGCTGACCCCAATGACCAGGTGGCAATGGGAAGGTAAGCTGCTGCTGGTCTTTTGCCCTCATTGTCATCAGTGTCATCACTGCAACATACTATATGCATTATGCCTGTACATAGTAAGTCTACCGTTCTTTATGTTGAAAATAGTTCATCCTTTCAGAGATGTTTGCCTTGATGATTTGATTGATCACTGAGAAAATCTTAATACACGAACAGTTGATCATCATCAAAAAATGTACACCACACTGGATAATTTCTGCATTTTAATTGTTAAGTTGTGACCTTAACATGGAAAATGGCAATCGCTTGTCATGAAACTATTGTAAATGGTCGGCCACATGATGGTTGCTGTCTCTCCCCTTGCTCCACAGGCAGTGGCTGGCCATCCAGAAGCTGCGCAGTAAGATCAAGAAGAAGGTGGACACCAAGGCCAGCAAGGGCCGCAAGATCAGGTGAGGAATGGTCTTGGCCGAGGCTCAAACGGCTAAGGTACTGTGCTGTTATGTCAGGCGACCTGGGTTCGAATACGACCCGAGGTCGTTCCTTGATCTTTTCCCCCCTGTCTCTCTCTTCCAATACTTTCCTGTCTCCTCTCAAATGATCCAATCCAAGAAAGGAAAGAAGAAAAAGAAAAAAGTCAGGTGAGGATATTCCCCACTGCCACGGTCCACAAATATGTTGTTCTTCATTAAGTTTTAGTGGCTTAATAAAAGGGAGAGAAAAATTCTATTTATTCAAATAATATATTTTCAAAGATTTTTTTTCCTATTAATTCAAGATAACCAGCAAAACAAAACAACAATACACAATAGACAACACGCACTAAAAACAGAAGATTCAATATTATCGTGCCAAAAGAATAGGGCATTGACCCACGGTGAATTGTACTAATGGAGGTCCCCTCGGGCACGTGGTGGAAAGAAGTGTGTGTGTGTTTTTGTGGGCCTGAATTGTTATTGCTATAAAAGAGAATTAAAGAAAAAAAATACACACGTCCTAATTGCATTTCTTTCCCCCAACCAACAGACAGACAGAGCCCTTAGCTCCGGCGCCTTGGTCTTCCACATGCATTATGTAAATGACGGGAAGGCGCTCGTTCGTTCGTTGCTTCGTTTGGGCACTTTATCTTATCTGCTCGCCTCTCGTCATCCTCCTTCTCCTCTCCCCCCACCCCCCGCTTTTCAATTTACTCCTGACAAATAATCTGTCTGTTAATAGGAATTTCTGTCTGTGTTTGCTGCTGTGGTCAATTTTCTCATTTCCCACTTTGTTTTTCTCTACCTAACGCCACCCTCCCACCCCCAACGCACGCACGCGCGCATGCACCCCCCACCCCCACGTCCCCTATCCTCACACACACCTCATGCAATGCTTTGATTGAATCTTATAAATGAGACCTTTTCCTTGACGAGGCAGAGTGAGAATCTAATAAGGGTGTTTAAAGAAAAAAATCCCTTTGACTTGTTTTGTGATGATTTGCGGGGATGGGGAGGTGTTTTGGTAGAGGGAGCCCCCCCCCCCCCCCCAGACAGACACATGCACACTCTCTCTTTTCTCCCTCGCTCTGACACACACACTCACACACGCACACACATTCCTTCCCTCCGCCTAGCATACCATGTGCATAATTGCAGTGGACAATGGAATTTGAAACAGACTATGTGATTGGGCTTTGCCATAAATGAGGGAGTGTGGCCCCCTTAATCACTCTGGAAGGCTTGTGTTTAGTAGATGATGTGAGATGATTTGTATTTTATTGGTCTGCCATGGGTTTAAAATCGTTCTTTCTTTCTTTCCCTTTCTTTTCTTTCTTTCTTTCTTTCTTTCTTTCTTTCTTTCTTTCTTTCTTTCTTTCTTTCTTTCTTTCTTTCTTTCTTTCTTTCTTTCTTTCTTTCTTTCTCTCATTTGTGAACTGAGGAGAGGGAACACCTGGGTCCAGGGAGCTTTGATGCCTGTGCTGTCTGATGTTTCCAGCTGTGTCCTTGCTGCTGTGCTGACTACGATATGTGTTTGTGTGTTTGTTCCAGGTTCCACATCCACAGTAAGCTGATGAACTTCATGGCTCCAATAGACCACAGCTCCATGCAGGACGATGCCCGGTGAGTGTACTTTAGTGCAGGGGTTCCCAAACTTTACCATGACAAGAGCCCCCATAGAGGGTAGATTCCAGCCAAGGTCCCCCCTTACATGAGTCGTGCCACACTATTTTTTTCCGTGTACCCCCTTTCACAAACACGTCTCTGAGTCAGTGCCTCACTGGGATTTTTAAAATGACTTATTATTAAATTGAATTATATAATTAAAATAATTATCTATTTTTTGCTGCAACTAAGGCACTGCACTGCATGACATTCCTGACAAACATCCATAATTGTCTCGCACTTCCCAACACCACTCATTCTTTTTCCATTCTCTTATCTTTCTATTTTATTCCTTATTTCTATCTCTCTCTCTCCCTCCCTTTTCTGCTTTCACACAGTTCTTTTCTCTGTCTTTTTCTCATTCTGTCTTAGCGAGTCTGCTCATGCTCTTGTATGCATATGCAACCCCCCTGTAGGCACACACACTCACACACACACACACACACACACACACACACACACACACACACACACACACACACACACACACACACACGCCTACACACAAGCGCTCACGCACGCATGAACACAGACATGCATACAGCACGCACACATACTTAAACACACCACACACACACACATTCACACTTGCGCTCAGACAGACACCCGATCTCACACATGCACGCACCCAAACTTTAATTAGCGACGTTAGTTTTTTGCTGTTGGTTCCTTGGTTGGCGGAATCTGCTCGTCACCCCCCTAATCCCTCTTGAGCAACTGTCTTTCGCGCTCCTCCTCCTCTCCTCTCTTTCTTGCAGAGATATGCACCGCAGAATATTTTTCTTCTCTCTTTCTGACACACATGCGTGCATGCACACATGCACAGGCACACACAGGCGCTCAGATTTTCTTGAATATCTGAGTTTTTTTTAGTTTTTTTGTTATGTTTTTCCATTCTGTCACTTCAGTCTTCTTAGTCCCTCTGTGTCTTTTTTTCTTTTTCATCGTTTGTCTTTCGTTCTTTCTTGCTTCCTTTTTTTTGTTTTTTTTAACCCTAAAGCGACCGACTGGGGTCATTTATGACCCCGGGCACATATTTTCATACACCATTCCGGCAATTTTCATCAGAAAAACTTGTCCTTCTAGGAGTTTGTCAATACATATGTTGTACATGCTGTGAATTTTTGTGAGATTTGGACCATCTATGTACGATTTATAATCAAAACACCTCTGGGGTCATTTATGACCCCGAGAGGATCCATGAGATACTCAACATTATAATGTCCATTGTTGTTGTAATTTTCAAACTCTGATTTTTGTATTTTGTGTCTTTGGGCAGGCCATGGTCAGGAGACCTAAAATATTCACAATATAAACATTTATAGTATTAAAATATAATATATGAATAATTAGGGCACCCCTGCGATAGCCAACGAAGCATATTGTGAGGGCACCCAGGTAGCATTTCCTCTGTTATTGCTCAATATTTGTTGATATCATGGCACAATGGTCCTAGACACATGATGAGAATATGAAATGGAAGTCATCCTGATGAACAAAGAGGGAGGAAACAAGTCATCAGTGTAGAAATCAATGGCGTTTTTAGAATGTTCCTTATTTTATGGCTATACAAAGGCTGAAGCATCAGTTGAATCATTTCTTTGCTCTAATATATGTGGAAGACACCTTTTCACAGCTACAATATCCAGAAAAAGTTTCAGAGAAAGTTTGAGTGTGCATAAGGTTATATGTTTGAGACATGTTTTTTTCTATGTAAATTACCATATTCTCTGATCTTGTGATTTCATGAACCCAGAAATGTTGAGTACCATAAAGTTTTATTACAGAAATGTCATCTATGGGCCTAATGGATAGAATTTAGCTTGGTTTCTCAAAGTTTCACTTTGAGCAATTTCCATAATTAGCATAAATATACTGTATTATTATGGTGAGACTACTACAAGTGAATAGGCTAAAAATTTTAAATGATAGATATCACCATGAAACTTTCTCAGTTGATTACTGATGATGAGAGAAGAAAAAAATGTATTGGATGTTTTTTTGTATTTTGATGTTTACATATGCAAATGAGGGCATACATCATATTTAGCATATACGTATGTAAGTTTGACTATTTTTTAGCAAAACAATAAAATGTTCAAATTCACATTTTTTTGCTTTAGATGAGGGACAAGTATGTACAAGATGTAAATAAATTTGAATGAACCCCAAAAAATAATTTATATAGTGGTATTTCTATATAAACTCCTTGGGGTCATAAATGACCCCGCTCGGTCAGATTAGTCGCAAAAACAGGCCGGTCGCTTGAGGGTTAAGGGGCTTTATGACAGCAAGTGAATGGGGAGAGAGAGATTGGGCAGGGTTGGGACATGACCCAGGCCGGACTCAAACCTGGTCCCCATGGTCCCCATGACCATGCAAGCCTGTATGTGGGGGGCTTAGCATGCTGCGCACACAGCACCCCCTCTTGCTTTATTTATTGCTTTCTTTTTCAAATGTCTTTCTTGCTTTCTTTTTTCCTCCGTCTCTTCTTCTACCTTTCTTTTTTACATTATTCTTTTTCTTGATTTCTTACTATCTTTGTTTGTTTTTCTTTCTTTCTTTCTTTCTTTCTTTCTTTCTTTCTTTCTTTCTTTCTTTCTTTCTTTCTTTCTTTCTTTCTTTCTTTCTTTCTTTCTTTCTTTCTTTCTTTCCGTTACCTCTGTCTTTCTGTACCTCTTCATGTGTTCTTCCCTGCAGCTCTCTGTCTGAGTGTGAGGATGAGGGCTGTGTGAGAGGAGGCGTTGAAGGGATATGTGTGGAAGGAGGCTCAGTCACACTCCTCTGCTTTAAATATCTCTCTGTTCTTTGAGAGAGAGAGAGAGAGAGAGAGAGAGAGAGAGAGAGAGAGAGAGAGAGAGAGAGAGAGAGAGAGAGAGAGAGAGAGAGAGAGAGAGAGAGAGAGAGAGAGAGAGAGAGAGAGAGAGAGAGAGAGAGAGAGAGAGAGAGAGAGAGAGAGACCACATTAATCCTTTCTCCTCTCCTTCTCATTCCTCCTTCGTACTCCTCTTATGTCCTCCTCTCTTCCCTCCTCTTCTTTTTCTTCCTCCTATGGATTTCTTCAACAACCCCTCCATGCCTACCAGAAAGGTGGGCACTCTGCATCAGCACAAAGTGTATGCGTGAGCGTGTGTGTGCGGGCGTGTGTGTGCATGTGAGTGTGTGTGTTCATTTGTGTATGTGTATCTGTGTGCTTGGAAGAGAGAGGGAAAGATAAGAGTGTGTGGAGAGCGGCTGGACTAAGCTGTGGTGTGGAGATGGGGAGGAGTTGAAGTGGGTGAGTCTGTGCATTTCTGTGTGCATGTGCACAAGTTTTTTGAGTGTACGTTTGTGTTTGAGTTTGCATATATTGTGCGTGCGTTCGTGCGTGTGCGCCTGAATGTGTGTGTGTGTGTGTGTGTGTGTCGGGGGGAGGGGGGATTTATGAAGACGCTGGTGTGAGTGAGTGATGGTGCTAGCCTGATGTTCACACAGCTCATGGCCACATCGCTCAAGTACACCCAGACAGGCAGGAGGACGTGACACCCCCCCCCCCCCCGCCCCCCCGCCTTCCTCTCTCTCTTTATCACTCTCTCCTCCCCCTCTCTTTTCCCTGCCGTCTACCTCTCTCTCCCTCTACTTTTCTCACCTCTTTGTCACTCTTTCTCTCTCTCTCTCTCTCTCTCTCTCTCTCTCTCTCTCTCTCTATCTCTCTCTCTCTCCCTCTCTCCCCCCTCTTCTCTCTCTCTACCATCCCTCCCTCCGTCTCTCTACCATCCCTCGTTTCCATGACCCTAAACTCTCATGCCCAGTTATAAAGCAACTCCCAGGTCTCCTTCCTTCGTGTCTTTATTTTGTCCTTCCTCTGTGCTAGGGTTTTGGTTTGGCGTATTTTGCGTTCACTTTTCTGATCTCACCCTTTGTGGGGAAAAAAAAAATCCTGAAATGTCCAGCAGTCAGCTTGCTGGATGGCAGTCGCTCGCTGGTGTCCTTTTATACACTGTAATGTTTTTTTTTTTTACCGTCTCCCTCCATCTCTGGCAAAGAAGCCCAAGGCTAGGGAGGGAGGGAGGGAGAGACTGTGGAAATGAGGCTAGGTGCCAGAGAGAAGGAGGCTGGTAGATTGGTAAGTAGTGAGGGTGGAGATGAGTGGAGGGATGACTATTGGAGCTTTAGGAAGGAGGCTGTGTTCTGCAGAGAGATGGTTGGCACTAGCGAGGGTAGGTGGGGAAGGAGACGTGGCTCTCTTCTGGTGCTGTAGGAAGACAGGGAGGGGGTAGGTAGGTTTGTGTGGAGGGATGGCCACTGGTTGGGTGCCTTGCTCAAGGGGACTGCAGCCATGGAGCGAGACAGGGAGAGGTCAGGTGGGATTTCAACCTGCAACCCTCTGATCTAAAGCCCATCTCCTTAACCACTAGGCGACGTCTGCACACACATGGATGCTATAGAGGGGGGCTGGTTGGTTTGTAAGTAGGGAGGAGTGAAGGGATGACTTGGACGGATGGCCCTCTCATCTGCCCCCTTCTCAACGCCCCCCTTGGGCACCCTAATGCCCCCCAGGGGGCTGTAGAGAGTACCCTTTTGGAAATGCTATTCCAGAGAAAGAGGCTGGTTGGTTGGTAGGTTGGCAGGTGAGGAAAGCAAAGTGGAGGGTCTACTCTGTCTTGGAAGGATGCCTCTCTTTCTTGGTGCCGAGGAGAGGAGAGGAGGCTGGGAGCTTGATAAAGAGGCTGGTCGTTTGGTAGGTAGGGGTAAGTGAAGGAGGAAAGGGGGGATGGTTCTCTGTCTTGTTGCTGTAGAGAGAAGGATGGGTGGTAGAGAAGGGAGATGGGTCCCCTTGCTACTGCAGGATACTGGGGCACTGGGGCACACACTTATGTCTTTTCCGTCTAGGGTGAAGTCAGTGTCATATTGGAGATTCATTCAACATTGGAAACACAAATATATCATCTGAAAAGTAATATTTGATGTCAAACCAGCTTTGACACACAGACAAGATGTCCTCATGAGCTTTTTTTCTTGTTCATTTACGATATCACGCGTGAATGTCAAATGAATGTCCAATGCACAGCTGACTATACCCAAATCGACAATGAGGACCGAGGACACAGAAAAGGATAACATTTTGGGAGGGAAAAAACTTGCACCCCGTGTCTTGCACTAATTTCCTCTGAATTTCGTTCTTTCTTTCTCTCGCCACTTCTCTCTGGGTCTTGTTCTTGTACTCTTTCTCAGAATTTCTGGGGGTCTCTCCCTGAGCTCAGTGCTTGTGTTGTGCTGGTGTAGTGCTGCGGTTGGAGGTGGCAATGGGGAGAGGGAGAGGGAGATGGAGATGGGGGGTGCTGGAGTATGATGGAGGGCCTACATGACCTTCTGCAGTGCTGGGAGAGAGGTGGTGGGGGAGGACAGGAGGTGAATAAGAGAACGAGGGAAGGAAAGAGCAGCAACAACTAGAGAGAGAGAGAGAGAGAGCGGGGGCGAGCTAGCCAGAGAGAGAGGGCGAGTGAGAGAAAACAGAAAAAGAGAGCGAGAGAAGGAGGGATGGGGGGAAATCAAGCAAAAGAGAGAAGAAGAAAGCTGAAAGTGGTGTAGGAATGGTGGTGGCGGCGAAGGGTGCTGCGTGCGTGCGTGCGTGCGTAAGTGCGAGTGTGAGGGGGTTCTCTGTGTTCATTAGCATCGGCCTCAGTGCTCCTGTGTGATAATGGTGATGTACGAGGCAGCACTGCAGCACAGACCCCCTCCCACTCCCCTCCATCTCCCATACAACCCCCACACCTCTCTCCTCCATCCTCCACCTCTCTCCTTTCACAGCCTCTCCTCTCCTCTCCCCTACCCTCTCCTCTTCTCTCCTCTCCATCCTCCACCATGCTACACCCCTGTCCCGCGACCCCTCTCCACTCACAGCTTCTACAGCCTCCCCCCCTCTCAGCCCCTCCTCTCCACCCCCGACCCCACTCTCCTTTCTGAGCCTTTGCAGCCCTGTGCTCCCCCTCTCCACTTCCTCCACCCCTCCACTCCCTCCTCATGCCGACCTCTCTCCACTCTCAGCCTCTCACCGTGACCTTTTCTCCAGGTGTGAGCGTGTGAGGAATGAATGAGTGAGTGCAGTGCAGGGGCCTCTCTCTCTCTCTCCCTTCGCACCTTGTCCTCTCTTTCCCTTTCTCTTTCTCTCTGCCTCTCCCCCTATTTCTCTCTGTCTCCCCCCCATCTCTCTTGCTCTCTACCTTTCTCTCTCCCTCTCCCCCTTTCTTTCTATCGTTTTTTTCTGCCTCTCTTATCTCCCTCACGCCACTTCTCCATCCCTTTCTCTCTGCCTCTCCTCCTCTTTCCTTGCGCCTCTCTTCGTTTTCCCTCTTTCATGTTTTTTTTTTCCTCCTCTTCTTCAAGTCCCTTTCTAACATGCTACACTCCCCCACTCTCAAGCTCACTGCTTCTGAGCTCTCACTCTCTCTCGCTCTCTCTCTCTCTTACTCTCTCTCTCTTTCCTCTCTCTCTCTTTCCTCAACAACTCCTGCATGCCCCCCCTCCCCAGCAAAAAAAGAAAAATCTTTCTCACACACACAGTGCCATCCACTCCCCTCCTCCACTCCCCCTCTCCTCTCCTCCTCCCCCTCCTCTCCTTGCCATCACCATATCTCAACTCCAGCTTCACGGCCGTTGATACGCACCGCTGCTCCCATGAATGTTAATGTCTATAGGGTGTGTGTGTGTGTGTGTGTGTGTGTGTGTGTGTGTGTGTGTGTGTGTGTCCGTGAGTGTGTGTCCGTGTGTGTCCGTGTGTACGTGTGGATGCCTGTGCGTGCGTGTGTGTGTGTGTGTGTGTCCGTCCGTCCGTGTGTACGTGTGGATGCCTGTGTGTGCGTGTGTGTGTGTGTGTGTGTGTGTGTGTGTGTGTGTGTGTGTGTGTGCGTGTGTGTGTGTGTGCGCGCGTGCCTGCCTGCGTGTGTTTGCGTGTGTGTGTGTGTGTTTAAGCGTGCGTGTGTGTTTGTGTAAGAGTGACTGGGGGGAGGGTAGTAGGAATATTGACACAAACACACACTTTCCCTCTGGTGCTGGAACATTCCCTTACAAACACACTCATTCTCCTGCGGTGGTGGAATATTCCCACCAACACTAGTGCTTGAAAATTCCCACAAGCAGTCCGTCTGCTGTAGTAGTGGAATATTCCCACCAACACCACATGTCCTGTAGTGCAGGTTTACCATGCGTGGATTATGATGCGCACAGCGTCACACTGAAGCAGTGATGAAACATACAGGAGAGGAGAGCACAGCACAGCCATGTATACAGCACGCATGTGCATGCATGCGCCCGTGCCCGCCCAAGCACCACAACACACTACCACAGCCAGAGAACACACTGGCCACCTCAGCTAGCCTGCACACCCCCAATTGTGTGTGTCTCTGTCTCTTTGGGTCTCTGATTCCTTGTCACTCTACACTTCTTGTGTGAAAAGCACACAAACTTTTTTTTTTGTTTCCTCTGTCTCTCTTGTTCCTTTCTCTGTCTTCCTTTCTCTCTTACCCCCCCCCCCCCCCCACCCCCACCCCCCCACCCCCCCCCCCCCCCCCCCCCCCCCCCCCCCCCCCCCCCCCCCCCCCCCCCCCCCCCCCCCCGATTTACTTCTGTGATGTAGTCATGATCTGGTTGCCACTTGCCACCTTCCCTTCTCCTAGCAGCTGATCACTGGTCGTCCCTGTGTGTGTGTGTGCTCCTCTTCCCTGTCAGAATGGGAATGTATGCATTATATGATAATCACCGGGCTCTTTTAATCCTCGGGACTGGCGGTGCATCTGAAACAGGGATTGGGGATTAAGCAGCGCCGCCCCCATCCTCCCAATGGTCCCTTCACACCCCCCAGTTCACAACCTCTCCTGCCCTCCCCACCTCCTCAGTCCTCTGCTACATCCACTCCACACCCCTCCCTCCCCCCACCTCTGCCCTCCTCCCCACCTCTGGTATGACGGTACACACATCCCTGGTCGCCCCACACCACCCAACCCGATGCCCCCTCACCACCTCAGCCCTCTGCTACACACAGCTCTGCTCCCACCACCTCCACCACCCCATGTCCTCCTCATATCCACCCCCACCTCTCCAATCCTCTACTGGGGTACACACACTCCCCTCTCCCCCTGGTTTGGTCTCTGGGGGGTTGATTCTCCTTCACTACCACCTTTATCCCCCTGGCCCACTGATACGCAGCAGGCCAGGCCTGGGTGTGTGTTAAGTAGCCAGCCTCTGCGCATTAACCAACCAAGCAGGGACCCCACGCTCTTCATGTGGATTAGGAACACAGAGTGTGTGTTGGGCTTTGTGTTTCCGTGTTTTTCCCCTTTGTGGAAGAACACTAAAGTATTGTGCCTCTCTTGTGTAGCTTGCATGGGAGAGTGTTGTTCCCGCAGTTTGTCGTGTTCTTTGGCAACACTCATCCTCTGGTAGCAACTACTAAACAAGAGGTTGAATGTGTAAGTCTGACACTTGAGTGGTGGTGTTTGTGAGTTCTTTTGTAAAAAAAAGCAGAATATGCTAATTGGAATTTAAGAAGAGATTTGAACAGTGTGGTGGTCATTGGTCACTGGCGAAGTAGTGTGTGGGGGGTGTGAGTGGTGAAGAGTGAGTTTCCACCTAGATCTTAAGTCACACCAACAAGTTGCACAAAATGATATTCTAGAAAGGTTTTTTTTTTCACCCACTGTGGTATGTTCACTCGGAGTGAGCGGAAAATTGCCAAATGAACGGGCCCATAGCTTTAAAACAATGTGAGAAGAATTAAGTAAATAATCATATTTATAGTTTTAGTTCCTCTCCAGTGCAGTCATGCATGCCAAATATTTTCAACACAATGTATGCATACATGCATGAAAGAAATTCAATTTCACATGCAGTAGACATGATTACACAGTAATGATGAGTAGCGTTGGATCCTGGGACAATTCTGTTCTCCTATTAGGTTCACCACTCGTGCCCCGGCTGGTTACTAAACCAGGTACATGGCACAATACCCAGGGGCACCAGACAAATTTAGACAAAACACTCAATGAGTTGGCACACATGATGACATGGTCCTTGGCAAGTGAGCTGTGGCTCTCTACGTGTGCCCTGTTCTGTGAATGCCTCAAGCCTTGCACTCACAGTCAGGCAGAAGGCTGAGCAGGGGAACCCAACTGTGATGCTCTGCTTTTAATAGCCAACACTCTGGAGACACCAGGACAGGAGATGGAGAAGTGAGAAGCAGCAGACTATGGCATACTTAACCTCAACACTTCAACATTATTTATTATTACGTATGCTTCTTGTTTTACATGGTTTTAGGTACTGTTTTTAAAACCCACGTTGTTAAGACGCACTACTGTTGGTCAAAAATGACAAGGGGGATGTGACTGAAAAAAAATTAGCATTAGAGGATTTACATGGTCGACTTACATGGTGGACTTTTAGGTCAAGGTGAATATTGAGATTAATTAATTGGAAGAAGTATTTATTTATTTCCTGCTTGTGTCTTGAGCATCACAGCATTTTGTGCACTGAGGTATTGGCCCACCATTCAATCCATTACCTGGTGTTGTAACAACTGTGCAGTCAGTGCCTTATGGTTCATGGAGTTATACTGATCATGTTATTTCTTTTATTGCAGGAATGAGTTGTACCGCTCGTTGTTTGGAGGCAACACACTACCTGCTGCCACCCCACGGGAGTAACGCTGTGCCTTCTGAACGGCATGCTGGGAAAGCCTGGATGCATCCTCCACATGGAATACTGAAGTGCCATCCAATCCAGTTCCTTCTGTCCTTCTGTGTTGCTCACAGCCTCGTGACGCATTGCTCCACATTGATGATCGAAATTTCATTCAATATCTCGCAAAAGCAAAATTCAAAGGTCGTCATATAATTTGAAATCAAGATGTTGAAAGGGGAAAAGCCCACCAGTTGTTGCTCTACGCTAGTTGACAGCGG
The DNA here is from genome assembly GCF_034702125.1 of Engraulis encrasicolus. Taxonomy (NCBI): domain Eukaryota; kingdom Metazoa; phylum Chordata; class Actinopteri; order Clupeiformes; family Engraulidae; genus Engraulis; species Engraulis encrasicolus. The sequence goes on from NC_085863.1 coordinate 36,185,057, forward strand.
GAATCCCATTTTCTCCACGGAGGCATGACACCGAGGCAAGAGGCCCCAGGCAACAGGACAGGACGTGAGGAACTGGTCTAGACTTGCAGCCATGAAGTTGTGGCCTCACCGTAACGCACCTCCTGCTGAAGGAAGGGCGTTTGGACTAAAGACTGTGCTGAAGAAGTGCGGTCTTGCATTTTTGCGAGACTCCTATATTTCTCTGTATATTTTTAAATACAGCAACATGATTCTTTTTGCAGATTTTGTATTTTTCATGTTATACAGAGTGTGAAAAAAAATGATCACTTTCACGTATTTATCTGATGTTTGTCAAGGTCAGAATTTGAACTTTAATTTCATGATGTGAAAATGGCTCCAGATGAATGGTCATCTGAATGTTTTGTACTTTGTACAGGAATTAACTGTAATGTGCTTCAAAGAGTAAATAATAAACAACTCTTGGTGAAACAACAAGCAAATGTTAGACATGTGACTTTATTAAAAGTTACAGAGGCAACTCAGAGTTAGCCACAGTAAACATGGAGACATAACCAGATTTGACACATACAGTAGTAGACAGCCTCTTCAGTAACACATTAGCCAAGTGCGTCAAGACAGCTGGCTTCTTTTTTTCTTTACAGCGAAACTACCTAAGCCCAATCGAGGATCCTGGGCTGAGTAGATGCCACAAGTAACAATCAACCTGGCACTCGGCCAAGTAGAAATCAAGAAAATCAAAAAAGACAAAGACAAAAAACGTCATGAGGCTATTTGGCGGAAGTAGATACCTTCACGCAGCCTGTGAGGCCATATTCACGTTCTCTGTAGTGTGCGTAGTACGTGTTTCTCACACACAGGCTCTGGAAGGGCATTCCAGAAAGCAGCCTTTTAGTTACTCACTGTACCTGCTGTATATACTTGGACAAAGAAATGAAACCTCTTAATAGAGGTGTCTGATGTCTCTTCGCCTAGTAAATCAATGCTATAGGGCTACTTCTAATAGCAGGCTTACCACTTCATTACCTAATTGGGGCTAGTCTCCTAAACCAGGTGGTTGGAATACCCTTCTGCTATGGAGCCCTTGCAAGTCAGTACAGCTCAAATCAATGAAACCACCAATGAGGGTCATTGAAACTAATGTAACGGTCAGCATCATAGCTTTGCACAGGAGGACATTGTTAGTAAAGCGTTTCCTCTCCTCTGAAGTAGTAACATTTGATTATCATTGTTATCAATATATATTTTTTGCTTTAATGAGATGAGTGCATGTCAAATAGCAGTTACGACGCAAAGCTTTACAAACGCTGCCATGTCATGTTGCACCATGTAATTACAGTGTATAGTACCTACACTTCACCTAGCCACCACATCATAAATTAGTTTTTTTTTCTTTTTTTACAGTGCTGAATAGTTGTATATCAGAGCACATCATTTTCATCATTTTCATCATGACAAATAACCCCCACATATACACCAGCTACAGGTAAATGTAACATTTTGGTTGAAATGGTGAACCCTGGTGCAATTGATAGCGTATGGCAGCATGAGGAACCGTTGGGCCAGTGTGGTACTGCATACTCTACTGAATGTATGCACTACAAGATAAGGTGCATATGCTTACATTATTGGAATTTGGGGAAAAAGAGGAGTGAGAGAGAGAGTGAGTGTGTGTGTGTGTTTGAGCGGTGTGTGTAGATCTCAGGGGTGTGTGATGCTCAAACAAGGGGCCCTCCTGGACCTGCCTCTTGTACAAGTCTGTGCGTGTGTGTGTGTGATGGAGATCACCATGCGTGTTCACGCTCCCAGTGTTTGATCATTAATGAAGTGCTCTTTCCCAAGGTGGACTAATCTCTCCCTCCAACCTCGCCTCAAACCCTCCTTTTCTCTCTCTTTCCAACCACTCGTGACCTGTTCAATATACTCCATCCACACACACTAACACATACATCCTCATGTGACAACCACAAACAAACAAAAACAAACAAAACAATAATACATAGAAAAATAAACCCTGAAAAATTAAATTAAAAAAATCCCCGTCAAAATAGTTCTCTTGACAGTCCTCTTCTCACCCCCTCTCCCCCCCCCCCCCCCACTCTTTCCTCCAGCCTACCCCCCTCTCTGATCCATCTTTTTTGTTCTGTGCAGACGGCAGGGGTTAAATCACGGCTGTCTCTCAGTCATTAACTCATGATTTAATTAGGTGACACTCTCGTTAATTGCTATTTCCTAAGTAGAAATTGTCAAACGCGGTTTATTTATTTATTTATTTTTTTTGGCCTATTTTTTTTCTTCTTCCCAAATACATTCTGACAATAATCTGCTCTAAATTATCTATCATTATTATTAAAGATGCACTGGAAGGTTAACAATAATAATAAAAAAAACATCTTTTAAGACTACTGTGTATACGTGTATACAAGATGTTCTGAATTCCAGAACTCTGAAATGAATAGCTCTTTTGTTGTCTGTGAAGGCTTGTGTTATTTTTCTCTACTGTACATCCGTGCACTATTTTCTCTCTCTAGAATCATTGCCAACCGTGCCATCGTCATCGCTATTATAGTTTCCGGTAGGATGACAAATCGGCTCTTCCAGGATTTGTGTGGTCACTAAACACCCACATAATGAAGGGTGGAAGGTGGTGTGTGTGTGTGTGTGTGTGTGTGCGTGTGCGTGTGTCAACACCTATGGTGAGGCACTTAAGTCCAAGTGGAGAGAATGTGGACCACTTTGACACACTGCGAGCATGTGCGCCTGTGTGCTGAGGCGACTGGGAGATGCTCCAGCCTCTAAGGTGGGGGGGAGGCGGGGGAGTCCATGGTGGAGAGGATGCGCACCACCTCCGCCCGCTGCGTTGGGGAGATGTGTTGAGTCATGTGCACGATGGAGTCCATGGCCACCTCTGGATTGGCTTGCACCAGGCTGATGGAGAAAAGGATGAAGAGGAGGGAGGAGAAGGAGGAGGTCATGAGGATGAGGAGGAAGATGAAGGAAGAGAATAAGGATGGAGGAGAAGGAGAGGAGGGAGAAAAAACAACATGAAGGATAGTTACCAAAATTGAGCAGGACAAGCAGATTTGAATATTAAAATTATTACAAAAAAGGACATGGACACATTCACTTCAGATGGCATTCCTCAAATAAATAAATAAAACTATTGTGCATATTCATTCATGTTAGCAGAGCAACCTTGAGGAATATAAAAAGCCAGCCACCGCTGCCTTTGCCAAGGCCAAGGACGTCATTACCCTGTGAAGCACACAGCAGCAGTGTGTACTGGCACTGGGCCTCTCTGGGAGTGTACTGCGGGGGCTGGCTGTCTGGAAGTCCCTAAGCGCTGCATGGAAATGGATGGGAGAGGCTTCTCTCCTATTTCAATTTTACCAAAAAGAGGCTGCACCTTGCATATAGTGTTTTTATTTTTTAATTTCATAGTTTTTTCAATTTCATAGTGATTTTTTAGTTTCATATAGTGTTTTTTTTATTCTATATATAGTGTCATATTACGTAGAAAAAAAAAGCATTATTTGCAAGGTGCGGCTTTCTTGAAAAAAATGAGTTGAGCATTTGGACCAGCCCCCTTATAATCGAACTATTTCAGAGTGAAGCCTGGTCCGCGTTGAAAAATTCTCTCTGTCTTCAAAATCTGTCTCTGTGTGTACAGTGATTTTAATCGCTACCCGTGAATTTACCGTGTGTGTGTGTGTAGTTGGCACAGCACCATCTGATCTTGTGTACGCATACACGTCTTCACTCTACTGATTGAGAAGTGCCGTTTCTCTGTACCGGTGCATACTGGCTAAATTAACCCATTGTGTCCTGGAGCGACATATACGCTGC
>NC_085863.1:36203881-36206381 GCF_034702125.1 Engraulis encrasicolus
GGAAAGACAAAGAAGGAGAGAGAAAGGATGAAACAGAAAATGGGGTGAATGAAAACAGCATGAGGACAGAAAGAGGGCACAATATGGGGTGTAGTGGGGGATGATGACTCACTCTGATTGGGCCTCCCTGCCAGCATCCAGCGCGGGTCATAAGGGGCTTTGGTGGGCACAAACTCCACATGGCGATCTATGGGGTCCTTGGCATTCAGGATGGGCACGGGACTGGAAGTGCACTGGAATCACACATATATATACAGTACATACAGAGGTGCTCAAAATACACTGCACAAAATAGGGCGGAATTGAGGGACCTGCGGAATTAGGCGACTTGGCTATACAGTACATACAGAGGTGCTCAAAATACAGTGTCTTTTAAAAAGGTGAGTAAATGTCAATATTCTTCAAATAAATTGTACTTAAATGAACATGAACACATTGGGGACACTGCACATTCTATTTAAAAAAATAAAATTGGAAAAAGTTCATTTCAATTCCACTTTTAGAATATTTCACATACACAGGTGGGGAATGAGCACTTTCCAGGAGTGTTGGATTGTTTAGCTAATGATTTAAAGGTTTACGGTGCTACGGTATATGGAAGAGCATAAGGAGCCATAATCAAGCCCCTCTGAATTCAATTCAATTTAGTCTATTTTACCTGACTCACATCATTTTGAAACCAAATACAGCTGATCATATTCATTTCAAATAAAAATGCTCCTCATGTTAGCAGCACAGCTCAGGATTCAGTGCCACTGATGATGTATGTTTTACCTTGGGCATGTAGGACAGCCAATGCAGTAGCGTGTAGACCCCCTCAAAGTCGTCGCATACGGTGCTGTGGGTGACCCCGTTGTTGTGCATGATCTGTATGCCACCCAGCTGGTTATTGGACGTATAGACCTCTCGACCCAGCACCTGCCACACAGGAATCACACAGCCTGTTATAGCGACAACATAGGCAGAACTCCTGAAGAGTGTGTGTTTTTATTCACAAACACACGAAAGAAACTAGAGCAACGGAAGTAATTGACTTAGTATGGAGAAACTGGCAACATAAGAGACAAAAGCGATTTAGATGGCAAGGCGATTTGATTGACACACCGACAGTTTGTAGTTGAAATTCAGCGAATATTATGGTAACGAGCTATGATGCGGTTCGGTAACAACCGCCACAGCCAATAGGAATGTCGGAATGGTTGCATTCTGCTTTTAATGGCGCTTTTATCGCTTGTGTTGCTCTTGCTATGAAGACAGTCCAGTGACTTTGTAGATTTTGTTGCTTCTGGTGTGTTCACACAGTTAGCGATACACCAGAACTCAGGAAGACTGTACGTTACTATTCACACATGTAACACTGGACAGAAAGATTGTTATCTGTTGTCGCATTGATGTCGACGTTCTACCACCCCTTGACAGCAAATGTCACACATTTGCTAGGAAACACTTTCATTTGAGTGCAACAAACATTCTGTTCTTCCCAAGCTCAGGGTCTACCCTAGCACCTCTTGTTAATGTGTCCACCGTAACAACAAACGCCTCTCTCACCTTGAGTAAGCTTTAGATTTGTTATGCGAGTTGTGAACGCAATTTTCAATGTAATTTTCTGAAGTAAGTCGGGTTTATTTTTGGGGGGGCTACACTGCAAAACGTAGCCTTCACAAATTATGATAGTCATATGTATGTGATCCTGCACACAAACACCTTGAACAACAAATGTTCTGCTGGAAACACTACAAGCTGGCTCTTTTCAAATGACTCAGAAAGAGCACCAGGAGGGATAGAAGAGGAACTCTGTGTGTGTGCATGTGTGTGTGTGACGGAGGTCATCTTGCACCTGTTCACCCCCCTCGGGGATCGAACGTGCGACCTCGTCAACTACAACGGTTCGGCAATGGGAGACACAGTACGATACCGCTGGGCCAAGAGACTAGTCTCTCGGCCCAACGGCACGAGACTGGATGAGGCTATCGGAGGGAGGTTTACCAACGTTCCACGCCAACTCTGTGCTAGTTAGCCTCCGTTACACTCTCCCCCTTAAACCTCACTCCCATCCCGGGTCATACGGCACCACTGTGACGGAGGTCATCTTGCACCTGTTCACCCCCCTCGGGGATCGAACGTGCGACCTCGTCAACTACAACGATTCGGCAATGAGAGACACAGTACGATACCGCTGGGCCAAGAGACTAGTCTCTCGGCCCAACGGCACGAGACTGGATGAGGCTATCGGAGGGAGGTTTACCAACGTTCCACGCCAACTCTGTGCTAGTTAGCCTCCGTTACACTCTCCCCCTTAAACCTCACTCCCATCCGGGTCACGGCACCACTGTGACGGAGGTCATCTTGCACCTGTTCACCCCCCTCGGGGATCGAACGTGCGACCTCGTCAACTACAACGATTCGGCAATGAGAGACACAGTACGATACCGCTGGGCCAAGAGACTAGTCTCTCGGCCCAACGGCACGAGACTGGATGAGGCTATCGGAGGGAGGTTTA
>NC_085863.1:36211381-36336381 GCF_034702125.1 Engraulis encrasicolus
CCGCCGAGATGGAGAGGCAGAGACGGAGGGAGAAACGGCGGGCATGAAGAGACAGGAGAGGAGGAGGGGGAGGGGTAGGGTGTTTGGGGAAGATTACTGAAGTGTGAAACAGAGAACGGAGAGAGAGAGAGAGAGAGAGAGAGAGAGAGAGAGAGAGAGAGAGAGAGAGAGAGAGAGAGAGAGAGGGGATGGAGAGAAGGGAGCTGAGGGGTGGGGGAGAAGGGGAGAGCAGAGGGAGAGAGATGGAGAGAAGGAACACAAACATCTTTTACGATTCCTCTTCCTTCGCCTGCTGATTTACACAAACGGTTTCTCTCTCTCTCTGTGTGTGTGTGTGTGTGTGTGTGTGTGTGTGTGTGTGTGTGTGTGTGTGTGTGTGTGTGTGTGTGTGTGTGTGTGTGTGTGTGTGTGTGTGTGTGTGTGTGTGTGTGTGTGTGTGTGTGTGTGTGTGTTCTGCATCCCACTGTGTGGTATTGTTGAAGGCAGGAGCCACAAAAACCCAGCAATAAGCCTGACTCACTCTCCTCCCGTGACACTGTGCCACATCACTGCAAACCCACAAATGGATATACCTCCATACAATGGCTTTAACTCCACATAAAGGATACGCTTCCACACAATGGACATATTACATATCTGCTCTCTGTACTTGTACAGTATACCACAGACAGGAGCGCACACACAAACACACTGCTTTACTTTCTTTCCATCTAAGCCGTGCGCGCACACGCACACGCACACGCACAAGCACATGTACACACAAGCACATGTACACACAAGCACATGTACACACAAGCACACGTACACAATCTTCTCCTAAAACACCTACACACAAACAGCCTCTTGCCCTCTGTCTCTCAATCACACATGTGGACACACACGCGCACACACACACTACACTACACTACACACACCTCGCTCACTCAATCATGCAAGCGCATATTCACTCTTGCGTGCACTGCACACACAGGCGCACAACATACAGCAAATTATCTGTACACAGGCAGGTGATATGAAAAACAAAAACACAAAAAAAAAATGAATTTAGCTGATGGGGGTTACAGTATAGCGACAATTACAATAATGGAAGGCCGTATTAAAATGCAGATGCTTTAAGCGCCGGGCCAAATTAAAAAACAATCTATCGGGGTCACGGCTGATAGCGCCGGGCGGGCGGGCGCATGCACACGTGCGCGCGGGTAAGAAACACACATAAAGTCCTGTCACAGTTAGCACCGCGTCCCTGCAATCAAATTACCCCAACAATTAAGAAAAAAAGTGGAATATATGAAGAAAGGAATAAAATTAACACACCTCCTGTCAGTCATTTAGGCAGAGTTAATTTATGGACGCATGCCTATCTCAGGAAGAGGGAGTTTACCACAAAGCCCCCTGTTGTGTAGCGCTCTGACACCTAGACAGAGATGCTGCAGGTACGTAGTATGTGTGTGTGCGTGCGTGCGTGTCACATAGGCCTATCATCATTCATGTGTGTGTGTGTGTGTGTGTGTGTGTGTGTGTGTGTGTGTGTGTGTGTGTGTGTGTGTGTGTGTGTGTGTGTGTGTGTGTGTGTGTGTGTGTGTGTGACATAGGCCTATCGTCACTCATTAATGCTGAGGAATTAGACACACACACACACACACACACACTTAACAGAAAATACATAATAGGAACAGAGACGTGTGGAATATTCAGAATACAGAATAGGTTGGTGCGGCCACTAATTGCAAAAGCCAAAAGCATATAGGACAATCGGTTTAATGATGGTTTAAAATGTAATTGGTTGACGACTGGCTTGCAGTGTTTGGATTTGAAATAATATAGTGATAGGTGCATTCTTTTGTAGAGGACAGCAGACACACCAGGATTGAGCTCTTCACATTGGTAGTCAAGAAAGCATACAGCACTCGCACACACTAAGCGGCATGCACAAATAAATGTTTACATGTAGTTGTGCAGCTGAGATATCCTTCACATAGAGACTCAGTTTGGGGCATTTTCTTTCCTTTTTTTCTGATAGAGGAGAGCTGTGTAAGGTACGACATTGGTTTCTACAATGGAACCTCTTGCTCTGCAACATACCATCTCTTTTCCACTCCACCATTATCTCCAGGGGAGCATTGTAGTGTATGTAAGGAGTGTATACAATTGCGCTGTTTGGGTCTATGAGTGCATGGTGTGTGTAAATGGTCGGCATGAGGTAGTTCATTTGAAGTACATATGAAGGACCCTTAGGGCAGAAACGCATTCAATTGCATGTAAGTAAGGCTCTGAGAAATGTGTGGTTATTTGTGCGTTGTGTGTTTTTATTTGTGCCATAGTCCTCTTTATGTCTACATGTCAAGCTAGTACAGATGGGAGCAATTCACTAATTTGCAAGTAACAAGCCTCAAGTCTGAGTCAAGTCACAAGGTAAGACACATTTGACCAAGTCAAGTCCAAGTCAAAGTTCAAGTTGTACCAAAGCCAAGTCAAGTCCTAGTCCAAGTCTCATTTTTTTACTACTGTAAGTCCTTAACAATTCACCAAGCATTCTATGCACAATCGTGACAACCACTTTTGGTCATGAATTCATCACCTCTCCACACTACTATGCATGTCCCCCGTTGCCAGTTGCGATCTTAACAAAAAAATAATAGGCCTACTGGTTCTAGTAGTTAAGGGGAAATCATTTATTTATTTATTTTTTTCATGTAATACTTTCAATTTGCATTGCAAGTCATTGCAAACTAAAGCTGTCAAGTCCAAGTCAAGTCTTGAGGCAATAGTGTACAAGTCAAGTGAAGTCACAAGTCATTCTTAATATTGCCAAGTCAAGTATCAAGTGAATTAGGACTCAAGTCTGATTCAAGTCCCAGTCGTAAGCCCACATCTCTGCAAGCAAGTGATTTGGTTTGGGGGCGACATACTTTTGCAGTGCCGCTCTGGGCAACTGTCTGATTGGCCAACCCCTAGGACCTTCCCTGTGCTTTGATAAGAGAGCACACCCACCTTGTTGAGGGCTCCTGCGCCCGTGAGGATGATGTGGGAGTTCTCCACCTGGATGGTCCTCTGGCCCAGCCGCACCAGGTAGGCCCCAATCCCAATGGCACGACACGTCACCTGGGCATCAGGGGAGATTATATGGCAATTACTTACAAATTTGTGTCGTACGATAGATGAACCTCCCTCATTGGCAACGATGTCTTTGACTGGCGAGATGATTTAAGCACAACATGCAATATTAATTGAACTTCACCCACACATGGGATAATTGCCAGTAAAATGATAGTTAAGAACGGCTCCATTTTTTTTACCATAATGGACACAAATGTGAGTGATGATGTTCATGTTTATGTTGTGCTCTATTGCCCAGTACTACTTTCTCAGCAGAATCAACACAAATATCTCTCAAGTCTACAATAATGTGGACTAATGTATATTTTGTGCATGTGTGTGTGAAAGTGGAGAGTCTGAACGTTCAAATAAAAAATAGTCCAGATGGACAAAAATAGCAGAAAAAGATTTTTCTGAAATAGCGGTCTGCACACTGTGTACTGTACGCTCCAAGGGAATTTTATTTCCTTAGATTGAAAACATTCAGATCTTTCAATGGGATCCTCATCAGGCAAGACCCAATCGAGCGATTCAAAACAGCCAATCTAAACAGATACACTAAGTGTGTGCATGTGTGTGCGTGTGCGCGCACGTGTGTGTGTGTGTGTGTGTACCAGGTTCATGGTAATGATCTCCTCATAGGCCAGAGAGGATTCGCCTGCTATCATTCCGGATCCACGCAAGTTCTCCACTCCAAGCCCTTCCTCCTTCCCAATGATGTCTGTGATCTTGTACCTGCAGGAGGGGCACTCATGTCAAAGGGGAGCCCATGTACTGTGTCTCCCCAATTTATACAGCTGCCAAACATCATCTCATAACCTCATGGATGCCACAACCTCTTGAGTGACTAAACACCCACAAAAACCCAACAGCAAACATAACTAGAAAAAATAGTGTTTGTGATACAACCAAACGATCACTTTGAATTTTCAAACTAGAAACTTTATTATGGTACATCTGTTTTCTGTTGTCACTGAATCCCTAGATTATGAATATTATATAAATGCTTCAGCAGTGTCATAGCCCAAAACGTATTAGTCTGGGCAGTATGACACCTTTGAAATTATTTCCCTCTGTTTCAATGTTCATTTACAGTACGCACTGCACTTTGCCTTTTGTAGAGCAGTACTGGTTATTTTTTTAGGCAAAGAGGTGCAAATAACATCATGAATATAATTGATTATGATAACCCCAACAGCCAAGCACAAGCCAAACAGACAACAGTATTTTCACCCACAAGAAGGTCAAGTGAGATGCCAAAGGAGTGCAGAGGGGCCCACTCATACAAAAACATGTTTTTGCTGCCGTGCTGCGCTGTTAAAAGAGTGCAACAGACTCACCTCGACTCCCCTTCGTCCTCCACATGTTCACAGTGCACCGAGTTCAGAGCCGACACCTTTTTATAGTCCTGTGGCGTCAGGTACAGGTACTTAAAGCCCTGGGAGCAAAAAAATAATAATAATGCACACGTTAACGCCAGTAAGCCAGGTGGCAACATAGGTGTCAAACTGCTATAGGTGCATGTAGGTGCTGCATTTTGTTTATTTTTCTTGTTTTGAAGTGATGCTTCAATATTCTTTTCTGCGTTTTCCCCCCAATCTATTTTGATGAAATATCCTAGAGCCATCTGTATCATTAAACACTGTGAACTACATCGTATAATGGGTTTAACAGCAGAATTAGTACTTATTGCTCAAAGCTGTCTCTTCTCCAAGATATTGTCTACTTACCATCATGTACACTGTGTTTAGAATTATTAGGCAAAGACGTTTTTTGACCATATTGTCCATTTTATGCGTATTTTCCGCCATCAACCTTTATGAACATGAAAACCTATTGGATTTAAGCATTCTAGATCATGCATATGTGTATAATAAGATGGAGTGTGATCGAAGGAGCCCAATACCCAATATCCGGTGTGCATAATTATTAGGCAACTTTGCTTTCTTCTGGGGAAATAGGCCACAAAATAGATCTAACAAACTCTGAAAAGTCTATGAACAATTTTGAAGTCTTCCAGAGGGATGTGGCTCTCTTGAAATTGGTAAGACGTTGTTCACATTAGCACAGAAGTATCAAATGCCCCGTTACAAAGTCATCAGTCTCACACGAAATGTCACTGCCAAAAAATTGAGAAGAATTTAAGGTGAAACTACAAGAAAAGCATTACCCTGCAATGCTATCATATTCCAGAATGCAAACTTACATCAGGTGTCCAGAAGAACAGGTTGTTGAGCACTCAGAGACATAGCCAAGGTAAGAAGGGATGACACCAGACAACCATTTAACAAGTTAATTAAGTCAAGACTGGGTCAAGAAATACCCTAGGACAGAGTTTTCAAAGGTATTATGGACTGGTGAAAGTGACTATTGACAGACAGGGTGGATGAGCCCATAGCTGGATCTGTGAGGGAAAAGTTTGCAACTTTCAAGAAGACAATGGTATTTATGCAGTATTCTGCTGGCATTTGAGTAGAACTCAGGAACTCATCTGAGTGTGCACATTACCGATCTAGCCATGGGCTCATCGATCTGGTCCATTAACAGTCACTTTCACAAGTTCATAAAACCATTGACAAAATTGTCTGAAGACCTTTCTTGACCCAGTCTTGACTTACGTTTCTTGTTGAGTGGTCTTCAGGTTTCAACCTGTTTTACCTTGGTCATGTCTCTGAGTGCTGAATACAATGTTCTTCTGGACACTCAATGTAGGTTTCAGTTCTGGAATATAACAGCACTGCAGGGTAATAATTTTGTGGTAGTTTGACCTTCAATTCTTCTCAATCCGGCAGTTACTTTGTGAGCACAATGCATGTGACACTGATGGCTTCGTAACGGTGCATTAGATGGATATGACCAATATCTGGGCAATTTCAAGACAGCCACATCCCTCTGTAATACTTCTAAATTGTTTATAGACTTTTCAGAGTTTGTTAGATCTCTTTTGTGGCCTATTGTCCCAGAGGAAAACAAAGTTGCCTAATAATTATGCACACCTAATAAATGGTGTTGGGCTCCCTCGATCACGCCATCTCTTAATATACAAATATGCATGACCTGGAATGCTTAAATCCAATAGGTGTTCATGTCCATAGAGGTTGGTGGCGGAAAATATGCATAAAATGGACAATATGGTCAAAAAACATGTTTGCCTAATAATTCTGCACACAGTGTATATGGTGTATGTTCTACATTCAGTTTTCCTGAAAAGTATTTGTTATATTTGTGTTTGTGAATGATTGTGAAGAACAAGGCCTTTGGTGGTCAAGGTCATGAAAAGAAGTTTCATCGCCATAGTTATGCCCTTTGACCCCCCGCATCCCTCACCTTGTAGGGGTCGGCCGGGTCCTGCCAGGCCACGTGGAACATGTGTCGGATCTCCTCGGCCAGTCCGATGCGGGCGCCGCTGTTGGCAGCGATGTATATGCGGGGGATGCCGGCCTGGCGCGCCATCTCGCTGGCCTGCTGGAACAGCACGTCCTCCTGCGGCCCGAACGAGCCGATCTTGTGCGTGATGTCGTTGCTGATGACGATGATCTCGCGGCCCGACGGGTATTCGGGGGTGCGCAGGGTCATGCGCCACGCCACCATGCCAATCTAAATAAACGGCACAACAACACAAACGGGGCATGAAAATCAGCCACCTACTGCATCACCACAGCCACCGCATACACACATATACTGTAGATGTACACATATGCTGATGGATGTAACAGGAATATTTCTACCAGCAGAAATCACATACTGTATATACTGCACATTATGTCATGACAGACTGAGAAACCACACACACACACACACAGCATCAAAAAAAGAGAAAAGAGAGCCATATAAAATCAAACACCCCTCCTTGGCCTCATAAAGATCCACTGTACCAGTCTAGTGAACACACAGAGACCCCTGCTGGTAATCTGTGGCACTGCATGACATGGGCATGACGGCATAAATTAGCACTGTGAACCGTCCCCTTGATGAGGCTTTGAGGTCAATGCCCAAACCCTGCCAAACATAAAAGCACAGGTCTTAACACACACGCACATACACGCACGTGCACCCCGCCCCCCCCCCACACACACACGGATGCGCACACATAGACACGTACACACACATACACACACCCACTTAACGCGTACGTACGCACGCACGCACGCACGCACGCACTGGCACGCGCGCACACACACCCCCACACATACACACACACACGCGTGCGCACGTAGCCCACCTCGTTTCCCCCGGGGAGTCTGTTCATCTGCACCAGCTGTCCCTGTGGGTCCAGCACCAGCTCGGTGAAGGTGAGCAGCTCGGAGGGCAGCGGGCACTTGGGCAGCCGGGCGTAGGACTCCATGCTCTGCCACAGCTTCCTCAGCGACTGGGACACACATGGAACACAGAGCACATTAAACACGGAGGAAGTTTTAGTCATTACATAGTCTTAAAGCACTCAGATGCCACTCCATTTCATCTCATCCAAGCTCTGTGCTTTCAGACAATACCATCCACCAACATCAACATCAACATGGAGGTGAATGCGGTATTGCATTGGAACGCAGAGCTGAAAATTCCGCTATTCACACAAAGACACCAAGAATCGAGCAGCTCTCCTTCACAAACCAGAGACCACTTGCTCTTGACATGCAGAGAGGCTTCACACATTCTGCTCTCCGGTGCACTGCACACGTTTTACACCTTGTGCTTTGTGAGCGAGTGGCACGGTTGTCTCTTCACACCTCTGGCACAGAGCCATTTGGAGGACACAGATGCAGACCACAGGCCGAGACCATGCAATAAAATACTTGTATTGGGAGAGGAACGTGCGGTCTGCTCAGAGGAGTTGCATAAAGCAGAAGTAGAAGTACTCTTGCAGATGTAATTACAACACTATTGATGATTTAACTTTGTATTGTCATACTACAAGTGTTGTCAACAATACTTGTCAATACAACTCTGCTGCTCAGTACAAGTGCGTACCCCACCCTGTGACCAGCGCCTCTGAAGAAAACCCAGTGTGCTTTGATCTCTCCCCTTGAAAAAGACTCAGACACAGACCTCTCTGGGACAGACGCACACCTACCTGTCTGAACATTTCGGGGAAGTCGTAGACATAGGTGGTGCCCAGACTCTGGGCCTGGAAGCGCTTGGACTGCAGCAGGTCCTTGGTGACGTAGGGCGTGTTGATCAGCATGCCGTGCAGAGGACCCTGCTTGTCCCCGTACGCCTGGAACATGATCTACGGATGGAGATGTGAGAGGGACATTTGTTATGTTTGTTATGTTTATCATTCAGTACAGTGCAGTACATATCCGTGGAATTACAATTTATGCATTTCTGGTAATCCATATGGCTGGAACATGAACTGCAGAATGGAGGTGGAGTGAAGAGATGTTAGCTTGTTATGCGTCTCAAATATCGCCATCCGTACGGCAACTGTTCATTCGTTAGCATTCATATGCAGCGCATGTCCTTGGTGTTAACGTGCTATGCATCTGCTCACCCACACGCATGGACGGTAATTTGCAGATGGCAGTGGAGACAGGTGTTAACTTGTTATGTAGCTCTTAACCCAGTGTTAAGTTTTCAACCTTGGGGTCGGCCTGGAATTAAGCCCAGAAATTTGGGATATCAAAATGGGGTCCCGAGCCCAGGTTTGGAACCACTTACGGCTAGAACAAATGGAGGTGGAGGAGAGAGGTGTTTTAACTTGATATGTATCTGGTAAACAAACTGCTCATTCGTTAACATTCATATACATTATAGCTCCTTGGTGTTATCACTTGCTACACATTTGGTAACCCATACATCTGGACGTGATAAATGATCTGCATATGGCAGTGGAGAGAGATGTTAACTTGTTATGTATCTGGTAGCCCATACGCCTGGAGCGTGATTTGCAGATGGGAGTGGAGGGGAGAGAGCTGTTATTTTGTTATACATCGCGTAACCCATATAGATGTAATGTGATCTACAGCCGTGATCTGGAGGCGCTGAAGAGAGGTGTGAACTTGTGTCAGTAAAACAGACTGCTCATTCGTTAAGGTTCAGATTCGTCCGCTTGTGTGCTATGACATTAACATGCAATTAGCTGCTATTCTCTATGGGGACAATGGAGGAATCCTTAGGACTACTGTGTAATGGGAGATGGCTATTCAGACCATGCAAACACCTCTAATCACTATCAGTTCATAGCTAGTCTGAAATAGGTATAAAACAGCATCGACAATGGAGAAAATACACCAATTACAGTTCTTAGACATTGTACTTCCACTATATTTTTAGTGGCAATACGCTCTTAGCCTGACTCTCTGTGTATGGAGGATATTCAGATTCGCACTGCTCCCGAACCGCAATGTGGTAGAACCAATCAGGATTGACGGATTTTCATAGATGTGACGTAGTCAAAGTTTAAACATAGTGGAGAGGGGAAAATAAATGAAATGTGACGGCCGTTCACATGGACACATTCGTCGACATCGTTTATGTAATCTTGACTGTATTTTTGAGTTTGTGAGTAATTGAAGCAACACTGTATTAAAAATGTCAGCCAAGTGATGTCCCCAATCACATGCAAGCATTTTAAAAATAAAACCACGCCTTTACAGACCTACGCATATGGCGTACATCCAAATGAAGAGTCGTGGCGCAAGGTGGAACTCATTCATTCGGCTAGAGTCAGGTTAAGGATCTCTTTGATCTCTGTTGAATTTTATAATGATAGATGAGATATTAAAAAGAATTTGATGACAAGAATTTTGGCATTTCATGCATTACATTATAAACTCAGCATTCCTCGGAGGACACATAGAGTAGAGTAAATGTAAAGGCATGCTATGAATTTATGGTGACAAATAGCATTTTTATGACAATACTACACTGGCCCTGACCTATTTTCAAGAGTGCATCCAAGTCATTTCCTCCGGCAAATGGACAATTAAAGAAGGCTGGATTTTACGCAAGGAGAAGCACAATTAAGACTTAAGGACTTAAACGCATTAAGTACATTTGCATTCAAAGACCATGGATTAAAATGCCCTCTTGGTCTGACCGTGGCTTCTTCAAGCTCATCAAGGGTTATGATTGTTCTGATTAAAATTAGCAAAAGTAAAGTGGCTGATTGATTTCCAATTTACAGATTCTTTCCGTCAGAATTGAGCACAGCCAATGGTCATGGGTGACCAGACAAAAGTTGTATTGTAGAATAATTTGGATTTAATGGCAAATAGAATATTCAAAATGTAAACTGTTATGTGCACAACACTTTCACACTAATCGCCTTTGTTACATATGCTTCAATACCCTACCACGCGTAAATAAGGCTTTAAAATGTGTGTGTAATGTGTGTAAAGTGTAATGTAAAATGTTACAAGATTGCTGTAAAAAACAACATTACATTTCATTACACTTAGCTGATGCTTTAATCCAAAGTGACTTAGTCATTTTAGGTACACAGCATTTTATTTCATTTTATTTTTCACCTCAGTTTCTGGAGCAATGTGGAGTCAAGTGTGTTGCTTTAAAGCATCTCAGTCATTTGTCCAACTGGTAAGAGTGCGGTTTAAAGCTGCATCACGTCTGACCCAAACAAGAAAAGCTCCCTAACCGTTAGGCACCAGTGGAGAGAGAGAGAGAGAGAGAGAGAGAGAGAGAGAGAGAGAGAGAGAGAGAGAGAGAGATGCCCAGTTAAAAGAAAAGCCACCCAGCGACAGACAGACAGACAGACAGACAGACAGACAGACAGACAGACAGACAGACAGACAGACAGTGAGTGAGTGAGTGAGTGAGTGAGTGAGTGAGTGAGTGAGTGAGTGAGTGAGTGAGTGAGTGAGTGAGTGAGTGAGTGAGTGAGTGAGTGAGTGAGTGAGTGAGTGAGTGAGTGAGTGAGAGAGAGAGAGAGGTAAGCCTCACCTGTCCGGTGCGGGAGTCGGTGACCTCCTTGTAGAGGCTGATGTCTAGGTAGTAGCCAGACTCGTTGGTGAGGAAGAGGCGGATGGGGATCTGCTTGCCCGTGGGCGTCAGTCGGATGTTGATTTTCAGCTCGGCCTGCAGCACGCGCAGCTTCCACAGCCGGCTACCATAGCGCATAACCATGGAGCGCACAGACTCCTCGATCTAAAGGAAGACACAGATGCACCATATGTAGCAATGCACTTGGATAGCCAGCTCAAAGTTTAGCTGAATGCATTGATCTCTATATGTATGAAATTGCAAAGTCATGGAGCGTACCAACTCCCCAATCTAATGGAAGACACAGATGCCCCATTTGCACCATGTGTAACAACCTAATTGGATAGACAGCTTAAAGTTCAGCTGAATGTGTGTGTTCCCATGTGTTGTGAAGTTGTGTAATCATGGAGCGGCGGAGAGCCTCCTCAGTCTGACGGCACATGTTACTTTTACACGACTCTTTAATCCAAAGAGAGGACCTAAATAGGAAGCCAACAGTTTGTGTGGATAAATACAAACGTATTCCAGATGAGGTTTTACACATTTGTCACACAAACAAATTTAAACATCATACAAGGATAACCCAAGTAAACATAAAATGACCTTTCAAATCAAGAGATAATTTGAATAGGACCTGTTTGACCATGTGTAGTAGGAAATATCAAACCTATAACATCATGGTGCAATCAAACAACATTCAGCATAATTCACATGTCTCAGTCTTTAAGAGGTTACAAAGCCATTTCTAAATCATTGGGAAGTCTACAAACCATGGTGAGCAATGGAGAAAGGATGGTGCAGATCTCTAAGAGTGGCTGTCACACTAAAATTACCATAACAACACAGTAACAGTGGATCCAAGAGTTAAAGGGACACTGTGCAGGAAATGGTCAAAAAAGGTACTGCAACTATGCTGCTCAATGACACTGGGCTGCCTATTGCCAAATTTGATCTTTGCATGAAAGTTTACTAAGTAATAAACAAATATTTTCTAGTATGGTCCAAGCACAGTCATTTTTGCAGCTAAAAAATGGCTATTTTTGGAAATTCAAAATGGCGGACCATGGAGAAGATCCCCCTTTTCATGTATGAAAAGTGCATTTTTTCCAGTCATAATGAATACTTAGAATTTGATGCTGGTGGTAAGTATTCATGACAAGGGCAACATTAGTGAATGGGCAGCATGAATTCTGGAAATAAACAACTAAAAATATCACACAGTGTCCCTTTAAGAAAGGAACACAGACCATCTTTTTAAACTAGAGGTGTGTATTACCTCAGGACATGGCAGTGTTCATGATTCAGCTGTAAGAAAGAGACGAGGCAAAAATTCCAAGAGTTCCAAGGCCAAAGCAACCACTAATAAGAATGAACTTTTTGAAAGGAGAGCATCCTGTAAGATCTGGTGTGGAATGAACACGGCGTTTGATTAAAAAAAACCTCATGTTAAAAGTGAAACATGGTGGTGGGAGTTTTATGGTTTTGGGCTGCTTTGCTTCCTCAGGACATGTACAGTACGACCTGCAATGATAGAAGTAAGAATGAATTCTGCCTTCTACTGCAAATCCTGAAGCATAATGTCCAGCCATCAGTTTGTAACCATTCATTTGTGTTCATGCGTGGAAACCCTCCACTGTAGCCGATTTGAAAACAATTATGCAAAGAGGAGTTGCCCAATATTCCTCCACAGCAATGTGAAAGACTGTTTTCCAGTTCTTGGAAACACTTGACTACAATTGTTGCTGCTTAGGATGGCTTACTTTTTCACATGGTGTCATGTAGTTTTAGATGGCTTGTTTGCCTTAATACTGTAAATAAAATCAGCAATTAAAACATGGTGACTTGAGAGTCATCTCTATCTACCATTTCATTTTCCTTGATCTGAAACGATTCAGAGAGACTAAGTTGCAATAAAAGGCAAGAAATAATCAAGGGGGAAAATGCAGTACTTTTGCACAGCACTATATCTGAAAAGTATAAGGAATTATCTGTAGGAAAAGGAGAATATGTTTTTTTGACCTATGCCAGCTATGAGGTGATTTTTAAGTACCACAATATGAATAGACAGAAGGTCCAGAATCACAAAGCCAGCAGAAAACCTTCACTTGCCAGTGACACAATGCAGTTGAGGAGATACTGAAAGCTAGCCAACTGTTTTTACTGCACCCTATCAAACACAATGGCCTCGTTCTGTATAAAAACCTTGGACAATCCAACCGTAGGCTACTGCATAAAAGCCCATGGGTTTGCGAGAGTTTAAAAGAAAAGTGTATTTAGGGGACTTGAGACTGCTTGAGATGCTAGACAAGAGGTGTAAGAACCCAAAACGTAATAACTGCCCATAACGTAATAACTGCCCATAACGTAATAATTTGGGCGTAATAAAACCCATAACGTAATAACTTGCCCATAACGTAATAAAAATTCCTTACCCATAACGTAATAACGTTCTGCCCATAACGTAATAAGTTATTACGTTATGGGCATGTTATTACGTTATGGGCCTTACACTAAAAAAAAGCTTTGATAATGTAATAACGATGCCCATAACGTAATAACTGCCAGTAACGCACAGATGACTTCAGTATTTGCAATGCACTTTACTATTGTTCATATTTCGTCTGACCTCTATTGTTGCAGCAAATATGACTGGATATTTAAATAAATAACTGGATATTTAAGCGGACTTGCAGAGCAAGGCCAGATTCTAGTAATCTCTAAGTAAAGTTTATGCTTGCTTGCTTTATTCTCTTGTGCAGGGCAGTAAAAATAGAAAATGGATCTCCTCCTAGGCCTTTCCAGATAGAGACACCGTTCAAACACTAAAACGACCGGCTCGGCTTGGAGACCATTTGTTCTGCTATAGCGTGTCCGTGTCGTTTTTCCGCTTTTTGGCGATTTTGTGCAAGTTTGGGTCCCCATTGAAAACAATGGTAGAACCTTCATGAACCAAGGTTCCGCCACTCTAAAGATCAGAGTGTAGGAGGCTTTTTCGTTCATAAAACATCAACACTTTCACCTAGAAGTTTAGTTGACGCATTGTTAGCGAGCTCTATGGGATGTCTCCAAATTGTCAAAGTTTTATCTCCCAACTCCCATTACTTTTTAAATGGCAGGTGTGTAAAAACGACAGGGCTTTTACATTGGTTTTCCCATTGAGGCTTGAAGTGCTTTTTTCAAGAGGTCAGCGCATGTCCCACAAGAGGTCTATTTGTGACTGAACCGTTTAACCTATAAACTTCATTCAGAGACTGTTAGAGAGATCACACGTATGACAGCAGGACACGTGCCAATTCCTTTTAGTTTTTTAGCAACATCAAGCTAAAAAAAACTGTTTCTGATTCTGCCCTCTGCCTTAGAGCACCATACTAACTGCCATTCAGTCAATCAGAACAGGTGCAGCCAATATAGGGTTCCATCTCAACTGTCACTTTCTCTCAACATTCTATTCTTAACAAGCAACTGCTCTGTAGTTCTAGAAGTCTATTGTTCAGCTCTTCAATGCAATGTAATATTGTCTTGCTGTAATGCTTTTCATAGGCAGCTGCTTGGCCCAATGGTAATAGTCCTGCAATATGGAGGTTGGGAGCTTGAATCCCACTCGGACTCATGTTGATTTTCAAAATTATATCATATGCAGTGTTCCTTATCCAATTTAAAAAATACCATGTATGTCATTTAGTATCAATGACAAAGGTGCTGGATTATAGATATGGAGGTTGGGAGTTCGAATCCCACTCGAACCCATGTTGATTTTCAAAATTATATATGCAGTGTTCCTTAGCCAACTTCAAATACCATGTATGTCATTTAGTATCAATGGCAAAGGTCCTGGATTACAGATATGGAGGTTGTGAGTTCGAATCCCACTCGGACCCATGTTGATTTTCAAAATTATATCATATGCAGTGTTCCTTAGCCAACTTAAAATACCATGTATGCCATTTAGTATATCCCCAAAACGCAGAGCTACAACACTTTCAAGATGGCTGAATCCAAGATGGCTGAATTGTTTGGCCCATAACTTCTGACTGGGTGGATGGATTTTTTTCCAACATTTCTTTTAGCTTTGTTTTCTCAATAGTAGGCCTACTTTGTTTCATCTCTGCCCCAAAGGCAAGCCCGCTTCCAGCATTTTCTGTGAGAATGCAATCTATCCTTATCCTCTGCATTTCCTATGTGTTCAATCCATTTGTCTAACTACGAAGTTTTTAGCTATTATAATAATGACAAATACATAGCCTACAGTATTCAAAATTTCAATTCCTTTAATGCAAACATTTGAACTGCAAATTTCATACATGAACTACACAAATAGTGAAATTAAATGTCTTTTGTTTGTTATACAAAAAATAATGTTAATTAAAATGACAGACTGCTATTCTGTATAAAATTCTATTTTACCAGAATACTTTTCATCATATTGAAATGTAAAACACACACACATACTGTAGCATCCTCAACATAAACATTAGGTAAAATGAGTTCAACATAAAATTGGCATTACTTTCCATAAATATCATGGCTGAAGTGTTGGAGTGTGCTGTGATCTTGCTTTGTTCTGACTCAAACTTTTAAATGTAAAAAATGTAAACAAACAAAATATGCATACTCAACATAAACATAAGGTAGAATAACATCCACATACAGTAATATTGACGTTACTTTTTCCAGTAAATGTCCTTGATCTTCTAAAATCCGTAGCCTACATAACTAAGAAGTATCCACGCTTTCATCCATTGGCTGTTCTCGCATAATAAGCCTTTCAGTCGTGTGCTGAGAAGGCTGCTGCGTCTAGCAGCCTTGTACAGCTTCATGATGCTTATTGATATGTCACCTCCACAGTCGCCTTCAAGTAGGCTCTCCACAAGAGCATCTCATATATTTTTTTTGATTAAACATGGTGCACAGCTGACGGATCAGGTGTGACACTAAAGCGATGGTTCAGAGTAGATTCACCCTAATGCCATTTGAACCGTGACATCCATCCAGTAGTCCACCCAAAGTGTTTTCTGGCTTGGGCGAACATTAGCAGAGTTACCGAGTTATTGTATGGCTATTCCGAATAGCTTGGCTTAAGTGCTATTGGGCATTCACATACATCTCCAAACCTACCTCAGAAAATTAACATGTCATGACACCAAACTTCTACAGTAGTACAAATATGGTCTCTATTCACCAAACTAAGCATTTGGAAGTTTGGAAATAGTGCTGGAGTTTATTATTATCAACTCAAGCTGAATAGATTCTGTCCTGCTAAAGCTTTGCCATCAGGGGCAGAGGCAGGATCAACATCAGGGACATAGACTGAGTCACCATCAGACAAGGAGGCAGCTTCAGCACCATGGCAGAAAACTACTCCGAACCATCACTTTAAATGCCCCAAGCATGGCCATATCTTGTTCAAGGACAAAACCAATACTTTTATGAAAAACCTCTGAAGGTTAATAGGAAGCTCCATGACACATGGGTTTTTCAGCACCAGGGGCAGAGGCATCATCAACATCAGAGACAGAGACAGGGTCACCATCAGGGACAGAGGCAGGGTCACCATCAGGAACAGAGGCAGGATCAACATCTGGAGTAGAGGCAGGGTCACCATCAGGAACAGAGGCAGGGTCACCATCAGGGACAGAGGCAGGGTCACCATCAGGGACAGAGGCAGGGTCACCATCAGGGACAGGGGCAGGATCAACATCAGAGACATAGGCAGAGTCACCATCAGACAAGGAGGCAGCTTCAGCTAAGGCCAAGACCTTTAGGTCTGAATACGTCGAACCGGACCGAACTGTTTGATATACCCACAAAAACTGAAAAGGGACTTGTGCTTCCTATGAGGACTCTTGTGCTTCCTGTGAGGACTCTTTTCAGTGTGTTCTATTTTTATATTCAAGCAAAATTGTAAAATAGCCCCTGCTGGAAAACAACCCCCTGTATTCTAATGAATCTATTCTCTTAATCCACTTCAATCTCAAATGTACACTAGGACAGCCTGTGCAGTCGCCTTCGACTGCTTAAGGTATAACGCGGCGCTTCCAGTCCCCCATTCCATCATTCCTACCACTCCCGTCCACCTTTTCATAAACGTATATGATAAATACAAAATATTAAAGAAATATATTTAATATCTATACATAGATCAATGACGTGCATAGGCTTAAAACCAAATGACTATTGTGAAAATGAAGCAAAAAATGGGGCAAATGGTAACACTGTTTAACCACATTAGGTACAGTGTAATAACCATTGTAACAATATTTAATACCATGTAATACCAGTGTAACACCATGTACCAATTTTGTACTACATCATGTATTTTTGTGTAAGTGGTATTACATGGTATTGTATATTGTTACACTGGTATTACACTAGTATTACATGGTATTAAATATTGTACATTGGTTATTACACTGTACCTGGTAATGCATAGTTACACTGGTATTGCACTAGTATTACACGGTATTAAATATTGTTACACTGTACCTAAATAATGTTAGATTCACTGAAATGGTGAACTGTTAAAATAAGGTAGTACCGGGCAAATCAATCCACCCAGTCAGAAGTTATGGGCCAAATAAAAATTCCGCCATTTTGAAACTGTTGACCTCCAAACTCAGATCAGTTCATGAACCTACCCTAGAGCATTAACACACCAAATCTGGGACAAATCCATCCGACTGGTCAGAAGTTATGAGCCAAACAAAAATTCGGCCATCTTGAATTCAGCCATCTTGAAAGTGTTGGCCTCCAAACTCGAATAAGTTCATGAACCTACCCTAGAGCATTAACACACCAAATCTGGGAGAAATCCATCCGACTGGTCAGAAGTTATGAGCCAAACAAAAATTCGGCCATCTTGAATTCAGCCATCTTGAAAGTGTTGGCCTCCAAACTCGAATACGTTCATGAACCCACCCTAGAGCATTAACACACCAAATCTGGGAGAAATCCATCCACCCAGTCAGAAGTTATGGGCCAAACAAAAATTCGGCCATCTTGAATTCAGCCATCTTGAAAGTGTTGACCTCCAAACTGGAATCAGTTCATGAACCTGCCCTAGAGCATTCACCCAAAAAATCTGGGACAAATCCAAACATCCGTTCAAAAGTTATCGCGTTAACACGAAAGACCTTACGCGGCGGACGCGGACGCGGCGGCGCACGCAAAACCATTACATCCCCGACGCTCCGCGTTTCGGGGATATAATTACCTCCACCAAGGAGGTAATGTTTTCGGTCGCGTTGGTTTGTCTGTCTGTTTTTCTGTCTGTTTGTCAGCAGCATAACTCAAAAACTAAACATTTTTGGACAAAACTTTGTGGGTTTGTTGATAATGACCCAAGGAAGAAGTGATTAAATTCTGGGGGTGATCCGGATCACGAACCGGAACCAGGACTTTTCAAAAGATTCTTCACTATCTAGATGCCCCCTAGTGACCAGAAATTGAATTGCGAGAACAGCACTAAAACAAGGCAGAAAGATTTAGGGTGTAACATGGTCAAATGTATCAAGCAGCATCCTTGGCGGAAGTCTGCGCTCTCTGAGTGCTTCTAGTTACATTTTATTTACTGAATAAAATTTAGATGGTTAACAATTTAGTATTATTAGCATGGTTAGCAATACCTGTCAACCAACCTTAGCTAATGTTAACTTAAAACACTTGGCTACACATTTACCATTATTGCTATTTGACGCTATTGGCTTTTTTATGTTTCAAATGGGCCCAAATGATTGCATTACTGGCAGTTATTACGTTATGGGCATCGTTATTACATTATCAACGCTTTTTTTTAGAGTAAGGCCCATAATGTAATAACCTGCCCATAACGTAATAACTTATTACGTTATGGGCAGAACGTTATTACGTTATGGGTAAGGAATTTTTATTACGTTATGGGCAAGTTATTACGTTATGGGTTTTATTACGCCCAAATTATTACGTTATGGGCAGTTATTACGTTATGGGCAGTTATTACGTTTTGGGTTCTTACAAGAGGTCTCTAAGAGAAGAGGTCACACTGACCTTGGAGGGGTCCATGATAACGGTAGGCACAAAGTTGAGGAAGATGTGGTTGCAGTCGGTGCGGACGGTGGTGTTGTTGAAGGCCACCTCCAGCTCGTCCATGGCCTCCAGCAGCAGGCGCTCTGCCTCGTTGTGCAGGTACTCAAACGAGGCCTCCTGAGGAGGTGGAGAGAGAGAGAGAGAAAGAGAGAGAGAGAGAGAGAGAGAGACAGCCAGGGATATTGGGTTCAGATATGGTTGTAGTGTATCCAACGAACAGACAAACATGTCTGACATAAGTCGCTCTTGGTGTACCCATAGCTTTATAAACATATTCATAACCACTTCTTTCCAAATTCTGTCTTCAATATAGGGGGCTGCAAAAGAGCCATTCATTATATATATATATATATATATATACATATATATCAGCGCAGGCATGGCTTTCCATCCTCACCTTGGTGACCAGGTCTGAGTGCCGTATGATGGCGCGCACAAAGAAACGGTAGTCGGTGACCTCCGCCCCCGCCTCCACGCGGGCGGCGCCCAGGTACAGATGCATCTTGTGGTTGGCACAGGGGATGGCCGTCAGGGCAAAGTTACGCATGCGGTTCAGCTCCAGCTGGAAGGCCAGAGCAGGCTCCAGGTGCCGATAGATACGATCCTCCTCAAACTATCAGGAAAGAAAACACACAGACACAGACACAGACACACACAGACACAGACACAGACACAGACACAGACACACACACAAACGCACACACACACATATACAGACACAACACACACACAGACCAACACACACACACACAGACCAACACACACACACAGACCAACACACACACACACACACACACACACAGACGCACACACACACACACAGACACACACACGCGCGCACACGCACACGCACGCTCACACGCACACACACACGCACACACACACGCACACACACGCACACACACACGCACACACACGCACACACACACGCACACACAAACGTGCACACACAAACGTGCACACACACACACACAAATATCAGGGTCAATACTTGGACTTGAGCCATGAACGTGTCAATAGACAAACAAACAATTAATATGATGGAACTGCATCGGGAATTGATTCAAATGAGAGCGAGTTCAAAAGACATTGGTAGTGCAACACACATACAAACAACATTAGTGTGAACAAATATTTAGTCTTCTTTGACACATCATTTACGTTTAGTCGAAATATGCTTGACACGAAGACAAAATATTTTCAGACGTTTTTTTCCTTCTCTCCAATTCCCTTTCTCCTACTTGCGAACATTCTTTCAACCAATCAGAATTGGACAAAGTAACTGGTGAGGTTCGGAGTTTAATAAAGAGGAGGAAATCAATAGTGTTGGGAAATGGCCAGGAGCCATTTTGTGAAAGGGGGGAGTATTAAAATGGAAGGTAATCATCACCACCCCTGCTAATGGATGCTATTCCTCTCAAATGGGTGAAGTAATTAAAAAGGTCATTAATGTAATGAGGTTTGGTTGGAGCCTTATTTTTACAAAAAAATCTATCAGGAGAGAGACAGGAGGGATAGTAACAGCCATTGATCATGGCCTCAATTATTTATTTATTACTTTTTTGTGGCGAGTAGATACAGTAGTTTTGTTGCTGCTGTTAAGTTGCACTGTGTCATTTTTTCCAAAGTGTTTTTTGTCAGTCATCTTCATCAGTCATCTTGCGATCTTATAAATAAATAAACAAAGGACATGGATCTTTTTTTTTTTGCCATGACAACTCACCTTGTCTCGTGCACGGAACGTGAAAAACTTCGGGAACTCCCTCTGTGACCGGAATAAAGCAGAAAAGTGTGAAAAATTTACTAAAAAGTAAATGTTCAATAAATTCATTCATGAACATTCCTGCATGCGAGTCATCATAGAGCCTCAATTTTTACGATAAATTAAACACGCTTTAAGACCGTCAAACTATTCCTATTGATCTGGTGTATGTTCGGCTTTGATCCCAGCATCATATGGTAATGAACTTAATGATGTGAGAGAAAAGGAGCTTTGACAACAATGAAGCGACACATACAAACTAATGTACCCATTCATATTATAATACAACAACCCAAGCACCGAAACTAACCAGCCCTCACAGTCCACAGTGCCAATTTAATAGAAAGGGAGGGAATCTATTGTACACATTTTTAACAAGGGGGGGGGGGGACGACACTCTGCTCTGTCTTGTTTACTTACATGAAACCTCTGGTCCACTTCACAGTTCACCTGCTTTCGGAAATCCTGCCAAGTGCAGCGAAATTGGCCGTGCACGGGGGAAGACGAGTGGCGGGCGGGAGAGAGAAAGAGAAAGAGAGAGAGAGAGAGAGAGAGAGAGAGAGAGAGAGAGAGAGAGAGAGAAGAGAGAGAAGAGAGAGAAGAGGGGAGGGCGGTGGAGATGAGGCAGAGGAAAGAGAGAGAAAAGGAGAAGAGAGGTACGTGTACAGTGG
The DNA here is from genome assembly GCF_034702125.1 of Engraulis encrasicolus. Lineage (NCBI taxonomy): Eukaryota > Metazoa > Chordata > Actinopteri > Clupeiformes > Engraulidae > Engraulis > Engraulis encrasicolus. The sequence continues at coordinate 36,232,910 of NC_085863.1, forward strand.
CATGCACACAGCAGAACACACGTTTCAACAATGACTGTCAATTACAGCACATTCCAATTACTGTTAGAGGTCATGACAACCAAGGAAAAAAAGACACGGTTTATTTTAGATTACATGAATTGATGCGTGATCTCAGAAAGGCAGACTGGAGAAAAGGAGAAAAGAGACAGAGAGAGAGAGACGTGCAGACCGAATGTGCCGGATGCGAGAACTAACCTTTTGAGCCACCAGGAAGGTCAGCCTGCGGATGCCGTGTTCAAACAGCAGACCTTTCTGTTAAACAAAAGCACAGAAACACAGGAAACACATGTGACATTGATGTTCATATTCATATTCACATTCACAATGAGCATCGCCATTGTAATGCAAAAACCTAGAAGAGGAGGTCCTATTGCCTATACATTTTTATTTCATTTAATTTCAACTGGGTGCTGAATCCCACATACATTTAAGTACAGCACAGTACAGATTTTCAGCTTTTTTTTTCTCACATGTACCGGTATTCACACATACATTTCAAGCTGAGTGCCTTTCTTAATTTTGTAATGGCAAATTGTGATATCACACCAGATCTGACCTTTGTTTGAGTGAACTCTCGAAACAAGGCCGCCAATCCATCGTCGTCGATGTCGCTGTCGGTCTTTATGGCCACGTTGAGGATGTGAATGGGCTCGTCCTGTATGCTCTAAAGGGGGAATCAAAAACCACTCATGCATTAGTCCACAGACATAACGTGAAAGAAAAGATATAAATGGGGGCCACGTTATATTTACCGGTCTACATTCATTCATATATTAATGGCCATAGACTCAAGGTGAAGGCATTACAAGATATAAATTGAATCATCTTCTATGCTCTAAAGTCTCAAAGTCTCATCCATATATTAGCCCACTGCATCAACATGAGCTCAATAAGAGAATCAAGTCCAGTTGGAGTGCTACGTGGAACTAGTTCTTTGTAAAGATGGTGCCCTTTGGTGACAGGCTTAGTTCATTCTAAAAGTTGTAGAATACCACCAAGGCATTCATCTTCCATTTAAAAAACTTCAACGCGTTTCGCCATAAAGCCTTCGTCAGGAAGCAAGCTCAGTAGCACTACTAAATACAGTAGATGAGAGTTTCAGCTGTACTGTATGTGGACATCTCTATGTGTGTGGTTCATCTCCTTCACATTTCCTAGCCTTGGTCTACCACAAAGGCCTGTGAAAAGGATTAAAAGACAGCTCTTTTCTACCCGTTCCAGAATTCTATGCTGCGTGATGTCGCACAAAGAAGGGGAGTAGAGAAATGTTTTTCTTGGAGATGGGCGGCCTTGGATATGCAGTAAAGTGTGTCTGACGGAAACGCTCATCCTCCTGACCTTGTTGTCGTCCTCTCCGTACAGCACTGGATTTCCGCCCTCGGGAAAAGTAGGGCTGGATGGAGGAGAGTCCGAGAAACAGCTGAGCACGTCCTTAATGTTCCTGGGGAGACAAGAGGGGATCGAGCCTGATTCACACTCAAGGACAGAGCAACAGCGCAACACAAGATCAACTCACGTCCATATATTGCACAGTAGTGCTTGGTAGAAAAAATGAAAAAGACCTTTATGGTGAAGTGGACCTTTGCTAACCACAGCTAGTGCGAAGTAGCCACTTGGGTGATGCACAACAAAATCTGTAGACCAGTATGCTCACGAAACACCATTCTACTGTAAGGTGGAAAGTTAAAGAACTTTGAGCTTGTGTGTTCAAATGGAGAGAATTTTCAGTTTCTCGACATGTCTCACTTTCAATGCCATGCAGTGAACTCAATGAATGCAATGAAAGTACTCAACTTCCCATGTTTCTGTTGCAGGCACGGACACACACATTCCACACACACACCACACACACACACACACAGTACCTGGTGAACTCCTGGAATGACTGGAAGGAGACCATGGCCCCCATGCGTTGGCAGGGCGGGGTGAAGGAGGTGTCCAGGAGCACGTCATTGACGCTGGTCATGTGGACCATGCCGTAATGATTCAGGTTGGAGGAGAAGGACATCCTGTGACACGAGAAAACACACACACACACACACACACACGCACACACGCACACACACACACACACACACACACACACACACACACGCACACACGCACACACGCACACACGCACACACACATTTACACACACCAAGACATACACACACCAAGCATATGTTACCATTTTGGCCATAAAGGATGTCACTTGAAAAGAAAATTCACACAAAACACCAACACCATTCAGACCCACACCATCAAAATTGTGTCACCCGCGTTCGGCAGTCAGGTTCACCTCATCCCAGGCACATTCTGTGCAACACCAATGTACAGTATGTGATCAGATCCTATAGTCATTCCCTCATGCTTCCACACACTCACAAACAAAATCACGCCATTGGTGTTATAATTACACCCTCATAGATATCAGCGCAGGAACAACTCCACTCACTTACTTTTCTAGGAAAATGAATGGATAAATCATACCTGAGTGTATCCACAAAGGACAGCCTTGTTACAGCAGGTATAACTTACTGCTGTGGTTAAATGATAATACTCGTTTAGTTGTTGGAAACCTGATAGAAGTGGAGCCCATTGGCTTTTGTTCAATTGACAACAAAGACATGATCTCTTTCATTAAATACTTTTTGCCGAACCGAACAGTAACCACCTCTGTAATACACTCCATAGCCATCCTTGTTAAGAACAACAAAATACAACAAGACACAAGATTGAAGACAATTGGCTTGCAAGCCCTGAGAGATCACAAAGACACCGGGTTAGTGAGTACGGTAAGTGAGTGAGGAAAGGAGAAACAACATCCTCTTGGTTAACCAAGCCAGGTTCATCACTTAATCACCATTGTTGCATATCCCACAGGTATCCTTTTCAAGAACAACAAAAATCACCACCGCTTCACCCTAGTTGAAGGCAATTGGCCCGTAAGCCCACCCAGGTGTTGAAACACACATCACCGTGGTTAGTGAGTACGGTAAGTGAGTGACGGAGGTAGAGAGAGGGGGAAATAGTCATGGGTACGATAGCCCACGTGGCCACACCTGTTGTCATTTACAGGGCAGTCAGCCAGACTAACTTGAGGAGGGCTAGTGGGGGAGGAGTTAGGGGCCGCTGTGCTAGCAGTCTCGACCTTGATAGACTGCTGGTGGCGAACTGGTGGAGACATCCTCCTACATTACGAGAACAGAGACAGTGGCACACACACACGCACACACGCACAAACGCACACACACACACACACACACACACACACACACACACACACACACACACACACACACACACACACACACAACACACACACACACACACACACACACACACACACACACACACACACACACGCACACACGCACAAACGCACACACACACACACACACTTGTGCAAATGAACAAAGAGGCAAAAGCACACACATACGCATACATACGCACACGCACACACATATGCACACACGCACCAAAACACATACAATATACACACACGCACACACACAGATGCACAAAAACACACACAGACACACAATCAGACACACGAGCACCGGGCATGACAAACAAATCACATGGGTGTCATCAGCAGGCTCCCTGGCGGAGGAATTAAGCAGGACATTTACACAGCTCATTCAGACCCGGCGGGGTGCCCCACTAAAGCTAAATTAACAACAAATTAGCTTTGACGCCACATTACTTCACATGCCTACGACGCGTACACAACACAACGCGAGGAACAATTGGAGTAAAACATGGGATGCCATTACACGCCAACACACAAATACAAACACACACCTCTACAGCATGTCTGAGGACTATGACAACAAAATAAAACCAACGCATACAATATAATAGTAAAACAGTACGCTTTTTCCGGTTAGGGGTTGACTATCTCAAACTCAAACACACAGACTCGATAGCAATGGTGTCAAATGTAAGAAAAAAACAAGAGTCAACAATACCAACAAGAAAACACACAAGCAGTACACTACAGGCAGACCGGGATATTGTACATTCAGTATTTTGCAACAAATCTACATCTCGTCTCAATGTGTTAACTGTTAGACGTTTTTTTTAGAAACAAAGTGCAAACTACTTGATGCTTAACTGACGATGTCAATTCCAATTTCAAGTCCATTTCCATTTTTTAGGCATACACGTGAAGACATCTACGCTACAACCTGGATTAAACTATAGCCAGGTGTCTCCACTATCAAAACCACTAGTCTGACCATGCTTGAGACATACACTGTGTTGAGGAGTACAAACTGCACATGGGTGATCAGTAGTAGAAAGAATCGTTACTATACCTGTTTAGAGTGGGGATGTTCCCTCTGCAAGCAAACAACATTAATTATCGTTTGGTTAGTGTCAGGCAGGCACCAACATGGAGGACAGAGGAGTCACTGGCCTGAGCCTGTATGCCCGTGTGGACATGTGCGTGTGTGTCTGTGTGTGCAGACGTCTGCGCCTTCTGTCTGAAAAAAATGTTTTGCCTGGTGCATCAACTTAAAAAAAAAGTACTCCAAAATGGTGAGAATCGCTAAGGCACACACAATGGCAGACGCAAATAATATACACATTAAAAGCAAGAAAAAAATTCTGTAACACATTTCTTTTTCTATACATTTTTCTAGGCTTCAATAGATCTATTCATTATTTGCATCAGCCATTGTGTATGCCTCAGTTCTGCTCAGCACTGTGAGCTTGAGTTGCCATACGCAGCCATTCTAGTCCTAGGCAGACTCATCTGCCTAGCAGCATGAAGGTCAAAGGGGTACCCTGGATACACACGCATCACATGGCACTTTGCAGACAGGAGAGGGAAGCGAAAGAAGCTTGATTGACAAAAAATTACGCTGAATATTGGGTCAGTGTTATCTAATTGGTCAAGTTCATTTTTTAATATTAACAGAATGAAGGATTTTCTTAAATTTCACTTTAATCATAGAAAAATAGAAAAAGTAAAAGTTGCCAATCAGAATATAGGGTCATTTTGGAGCAGACAGAACACACACGCTTGGCCAATGACTGCTCCTCACACACACATCATGCAAAAACTCAAAACGTGTCTCACGTAAAACGACTGCAAATGTTAAATTTGCAGTACAGACACAACAGCCAATTTTTAAACATTTACTGTGATAATCAGAGCATGCAAGAATTAATAACTTGGTTAATTACAAGCACAAAAAGTTCAGTCATAAAACATGCAAAAACACATTAAGATTATGATAAATATTAAGCTCAGTCGAAAAGCCATGCAAAGACACAGTTACTTGGACAAAACAATAAATGTAAGCATGGAGGTGGTGATTAATGGCAACATGCATGTTCAAGCACACACTGGCTCGCTCTCTCTCGCACACTCCCACACACACACTCACACACACACACACACAGCATGACGCCTTGGGTGCACAGCAAAACTATAAGCCACAAAGACCAACTTCTGAAGAGCCACAGAAAACAGTGGTCTACACTAGTTTCTGTTAGTAAAGCACAACTCTCTCTCTTGATCACAACCTGTTCAATAATTCAATGTTCAATAATTACGGCTCGTTTTCATGAATTTGGTGGCTCAAAGCCACAATCTTTGTTACAAAACAAAGAGATTTGGACACTGGATTACCAAGCATCACTGAAACCCTTTGAGTCAAACTGAATTTACACCCTCATGATTGGGCACTAGTCTGACCTAACCTGGCCTAGGGAAAACCCTTGCACTTTCATTTCAGCACAACAGTGGAGGAGATTCGGATGATATGTGCCTCCTTACCAGCACAAACACATAGCTCACCGCTCCCAATCTCCTCCATGACTCTGCACTTGCTAGGGGATCGGTGGTTAAGGGTGTGGGAGGTGGGCAGCAGTGGGAGGGGATGTGGGGGGCAGAGGGAGGCAAGCTTGCAGAGCATCATGGGTAGGTACCTGTTGGGGTGCGAGGTGGGCAGCATGAATTGGAACTCTACCACGCAGGTGTTGTCCTTCAGCTGCCGATGCTGTACACTGTTGAGCTCGTAGGCAATGTATGCCCTACGCACATAGACCTGAGGACGCACACACACACACACACACACACACACACACACACACACACACACACACACACACACACACACATTAGCAAAAGTGCAGCCACCCACACACACTTGTGATGCACATTGACACAGAAAAACAACTCGGTGAACAGTGATATGCTGTACAAAACAAGAAGTATGAAACAGATGCAGTGCTGGGAGCATCATACTGTATCTGCTAGTGGTGTCAACAATAATCGATTTGGCGATGCTATGCAATGCGGGGCATGGGCGATCCAATTCAATGCGGCAAGTTCCAGAATCAATGCGGCAATTTTTTCAAGTTTCAATTACTTCCGTTAAATTAAATAAAAGAACTTCAAAGCATTGAAAACTGCAAGACTGATACAGAAAACAGCCAATAAATTGTTGCTCAGTATCTGACTACTTGTATTGCCTCATCATGACTGATGAAACATTGCTTTGCTTTCAGTAGAAATGTAATGCATTGCAGTGCATTGTAGAATTGAATCGGATCGAATCGAAACCTCCCAAATCGAAATCGAATCAAATCGTGAGGGCAGTGCCAATGCACACCAGTAGTATCTGCCTACCTCCAGTGCAGCCATCCTCACCACCGCATTGGTGTGGTAGAAGAAGTTGGGGAGCACATCGAAGATGGATGTCTCGGACAAGATAAGTTTCTGAAAAACAAAAATACAATATGAAGAACAGGGCACTTGCACCACCTCAATATCAAAAGAAAATAATTAAAAGAATCATTAAAAGGTGACTTTCATCCAAAACTCATAGAACCTTGGTTACATACATTGCCTTTGTTATATACATAACCATCGTTTTAGTTTCACAGAGCAGGTTACTGAACTCACCTGCAGGTTCTCTATGCAGAACTGATGGCCGTACATGTCGATGGCCGACAGGAAGATGGACTCCACCTGGTTGTGCCGCAGCTCATAGGAGGGCAGATGAGAAGCAATCAGCACCTGAGATTCCCAGAGGAGAGAGAGAGAGCAGTGTGGAACAGAAGAGAGACTGTCAACACTAAGCTCTCAGCACCAACATTCACTTAAAATTAAGAGTTCTGCATGGTAATGATGTCACATATTACATCAGATTAAATGCTTACAATACGGTATATTACATGCTTATATTACGGTATATTGCTTCAGCTCTGGTCTCACTACATGATGAGTTTGGATAAAGTCCACAGCTTTCTCAGGTGCTCAGTTACTTCAACCTCAGTACCGTATGCAATATTTTAAGGACATTCTAGTATAGTATAGTATAGTATAGTATACATTCTTCAAGTATTGTTCACACTACATGGAATGTGTATTTGGACAATCGTCCAAAATGGATGTTTGTATGGATGGATGTATACAAATACAAAGCCTTTCAATGTCATTACACAAGTATACATGTATGGATGGGTGGATGGTTGGGCTGTGGTGGGCAGAAGAGGTTAGGCTGTGGGGCCTGTTAACGAGGCTGGAGCTGGAAGAAGACAATCTGGGCACTCCCCAAGCAGAGGCATTGGCAGCGGCCAGTGGCTTGTTGGCACGGCCTTGCTCTTCCTGCCAGCTCCAGTCTTGCCCTGCCTGGCCAGGGGCTGGCACAGCTGGCATGGCGGTGGGCTTACAGTACCTGGCGCGCTCTCAGGGCCACCTTGGCATTGGTGGTCTTGCTGAGCTGGGTCAGCTCCGTCAGAATGGCCATCAGCTCGTCCGTCAGCGTGGGGTCCCGCCCACACAGCTGGTCCTATAGGAACAGGGGAAAGAGAGGAGAGGGGCAGGTGCAACTCAATTACATCCAATGACAAGACGTCAGCAATGAACCGTTTAAATAGTATGGTTCACAACTTAGCATTGGAGAAGGGAGAATGGAGAACTGAATTACGTAATTGCCTCCAATAGGACATGGAAGAGATGGGCATTTTAGGCAATACTTTAAGCAACATACAGTCGATAAAGATTATACTTGAGGTGCATTGTATTCACACAAATCAAGTCCAAAATGCATTTGAAGTGATACTGATGCAACATCAACATGTACAACATGAAAAAAGCCAGACAAATAACAGGAATAGAGAAAGAGATGAGAGAGAAATTGAGAAGGAGAAAGGGGGCAAGAAAACAAGAGCAAAGAACAGGACACTTTCCTCATTAATATAAACCTGATGTAGCTCTATGAATAAATAATAGGAACTAATAATATAACCTTGAGAGAGAATCAAACACAAGCCTTGTTAATACTTCATTAAGAAATAATAAATTAGCCACAGAAAGTAATTTGTGAGAGGAAAAAAACAGCAAGAAATTGGAAATCCAGGGAAATGTTATCGCACATCATTTGACCCGTTTAAAAAGGAGAAATTGGAAACCATACTGCAAGATAACATCTCTGGAAAAATATTTTGAAAGAGTTGACCTCTAAAAAGGTCTCATAAACAAAGTAAGCACAGCTGCCAACATTTAGAAATGTATATTTCTATGTCCCAAATAATTTCAGAATATATTGCAGAGAGACAAGTAGATAGTTTTTAGTGAATGTGAGGTAGTGGATACGTCACTGTTGAGTGTTTAGAGAGCTACACAGAGAACCGATATGTCACTGTAAGCAATTTAAGTAATTAAGTTTGTGCGCAAAAAGCAAGCTGCAAAATGTGGCAAGGAAAATAACATATATAAAAAAAACCTTTTAATCTCCGCCAAGGAGGTTATGTTTTCGGTCGTGTTTGCCTGTCTGTCTGTTTGGTTTTTTGTCTGTCTGTCAGCAGGATGACTCAAAAACAATATGAACGGATTTGGATGAAACTTTGTGAAGATGTTGGAAATGACAAAAGGAGCAAAGTGATTAAATTTTGGGGGTGATCCAGATCACGATCCAGAATCTGGATTTTTTTAAACATTCTTCACCATTACGGGATAGGGCAGATTTTGACATTCCAGTTTCTAACTCGACAAAAAGAGGCAAGAAAGACTTGGAAAAAAATATATAGAACATTTGACTATATCACACCCTATAAAACAGCTTCCTTGGCAGAAGTCTGCACTCTCTGAGTGCATTTCTAGTTTTAAATTATTTTTCTGGCACTTGCCGTTTCCACACATCTCACTGAAACCTGGGATAAGCTCATTAAAAAACAAATTGGGCAATATTAACCATAACAACACATTAAATCACTGAATATAACGGAAATAAACTGTGTGTGTGTGTGCTAATAAATTCTAACCAACCTAAAATAAGTGAAATATTTTGGGGGGTGTAAAGTCTTATATTTGAGATGCTGAAGTTTGTTGTGAATTCAAACATGATTTCTCAAGCTGACTTTAGATATCAGTTTGAGAACAGGCATAAAATATGCATTGTGAATGCCCACACTTGGGCTCGCAGGCCCACGGGGACCCCGGTTCGAGTCCGGACGGGGTCATTTCTCAACCCTAGCCCATCTCTCTGCACATTCACTTCCTGTCGCACCTTCACGGTCCTATCCGAAATTAAGGCCCAAAAAGCCCATAAAAATATCTTTCAAAAAATTTAATAAATGTACATCAACCTTTAATTACTAGCCCAAATCATAAACCTGTCCAGCTCTAGCCAACATGGGAGATGATTTTTGTACTTACGATAAGCATGGTGACAAGGGAGTTTTTCTTGGTCACTTGGGCGTGGGAGAAAATGTAGTTCAGCACATTGGCCATGTCACCTTTGTTTTCCTCCCGTAGTTGAAACACACACTTGTCATAATGCCCTGAGAATAAACAAAGAACACACAGTCAGATACACAGCCAGTCAGGCAGAATGAACTTCCATAAACATTGCCATGGTGAGAACACTGTTGTGTTGTGCTGGTGTGAAGACACATACTGCCATCACATGGACACAAATGAGAACTACACCATTTACATGACTACCCACATTGGCAAGAAAACAAAGGTTATGTATATAACCACGGTTCTATGAGTTCCGGATGACCGCCAGAGCTTGGCAGTCACTCAAATTTTGCCAAGAGGACATTCCCTGGGTGCACCGCTCTTTTAACCCCGACCCCGGTGTCACCCAGGTTACAAGTGAATTTGTTGTTATTAAATACTCGACCTGCACGGAAACATATCATCTCCAATAAGTTAAAGATTGCATAACAGACTGAAAAATAGCATTATATGCTGCATTTTCCTCATTGGTCATCAACACCTATTCGTACTAGTCCTGAAGTTTTTCCTGCTGGTCACAACTACACGATTTGAAAACTTGGACTCAAAAAAGGTGTCTAAACAGAATGCAGCAAGGATGGCGTGATTTGCCTCCAAGGTAGAGGGCTTTGTTCTCACCGTGCTGAAACTGGACCTCCACCTTCAGGTACTGGCGCAGTAGGTCCATCACCACAGCCTTCATGTGCCCACGGATGCCACTACGGTACCTGACACGGCATGGTGGACAGACAACACACTTAGCAATGCATGGCTGGTTATACAATGTTTTAAGAACAAGTGTGGTCAACTGCAGGTAAATTAACTAAGTCTTAGGTTGCATGAAACCAGGTTATGGAATTGAATTGGATAAATATTTCTTTATCTGAAGTTGAGAATATTTTCTTCATTAAAAAAATGGTTATACAGTGCATTGGACTGGTTACAAAGTGTGATCAACACTTTGTTAGTGCTGCATTAATGAGTTACCCAGCAAGCACACCAGAGGCGACCTGACTACAAAGATTCAATGGACGGTGTTCACAGCAAGAGCGACACGAGCAATGGAAGCGACAGAGTATGCTCGTTAAAAAGCAGAGTGCAAGCATTACAACATTCCAATTGTTAATGATTCGACTGTCACTCAAGTGGTGTAATGGTGTACTGTATCTGTGCCACTAGACTTACTTCTGGACCAGCTGCACGATGCTCTGGGTGTTCATGAAGAAGACCTCCCTCTCAGACTTCCTGTTCAGAGTGGCTGCGTGGCTGTCCAGGATGTTGGCAATCTACAGTAGAAAAGGTGAAGATTAAGTAGGTAGCAGTACTCGTGCTACGTACAGTACAGGTCAAAGGTATGGACTCACCTTCTCATTTATGCATTCTCTTTATTTTCGTGGATTTTCATTGTGTATTTTCATGCAGGGCATCAAAACTGTGCATGAACACATGGAGAATTACGTACTTACCAAAAAATATCATTCTAGCTGTTGTCCAACAGCAATGACAGCTGTCTATCCACCTGACGTTGACACGGCACAACTGATGGCCCCACACATTTCAATAAGCGTATTCTTGTCCATTTTCAAATAAAAATGCCCAGACAGTCATGTCAATCCTAATTGAACATTAAAGTCCTCCAATAACTCACTAGAATTGTGGAACTGGAATTTTGAGATCTACAGTAAAACCTAGTTTTAAACACTTGCCAATAAAAGCATTTTACATACATTTTCTTGATATGATATTGAGTCACAGCCAGTTACTTGGAGAGGTAAAACCTGTGTTGGAGGGAATCTGGGGCAGGGTTTTTCACTTTTACTTTTACTTTTTGTCTCACTGTTTCACCTGGATAATCAGCTATGTTGACCAAGTGACCTATTATCAGATCAAGAAAATCTGTCTTGTATTGCTTGTATAAATTAAAATGGACTCGAATGACTGAGTATTTTTACTTGAAAATAGACAGAAAAATAAGCTTGTTGAAACATGTGGGGCCCTCAGTTTTGTTGTGTTGATGTCACGTTTTGCCATTTTTTGATATTTTTAAAATAATTGTTTTTATGTTTTATATATTTTCATTTTTTTGTTAGGCAAACAATTATACACATGTTCATGCACAGAAATAATGCCCTCTCTGAAAATGTATTGTGTTCTTTAAAAAGCCACACAAATAAAGAGAATTAATTAAATGAGAAGGTGAGTCCATACTTTTGGCCTGTACTGTATGTGCTCTATTAGTTCATGTTACCATCATCCCTTTCCCACCATCTTTTTCCAATACATTACATTACACTTAGCTGACACTTTTATCCAAACGCCTTAGTTATTTTAAGTATAGGGTGTTGGTTACAGTCCCTGGAGTAGTGTGAGGTCAGGTGCCTTGCTCAAGGGCACCTCATCCATGGAGTCAGATAGGGAGCGGACGAATGGGATTCGAAACTGCAACCCTCTGATGTACAGCATATCACGAAAGTGACTACACCCCTGCAGTTTTGGCAGAGTTGTGAGTATATCTTTTCATAGTTAAGCATAAAAAATTTCACTTTGACACAATGTATTCTCCATAGGATTGCATTCAAATCTCACACCAATATATTTAAGCCAGGCGCACACTCAAAATGTAAAAGTTCAATGAAAAGAAAGGTTGAAACGCACACGATGACCTCCCTTTTAATCCATTTTCATTTCGAGACGATTCGATCCAACACGGCCCCTTCTCTACCGGATTTCAATCTGGGGTATACTCACTTTTGTTGGGTACATGTTCAAACATTAATGGCTGTATTTAGGTTTTTTCTGAGTGAACAAGAAATTTAAGCGGTTAAATATGTTGTTTAAAGGTCACTAAACATTGTGTCAACCAGTGTTAATTTCGTCAACCACGACGATGACGAAAATATTTCGTCAACGCCCCTTTTTCCCTTGACGATGACGAGACGATGACGCACTAAAAATTGCCTCCAGCAAATAAAAATATGACGAAAATAAAAAATATTTTCGTCAAGGAGACTAAGACGAGACGAAATTTACAAGCCATGGACGAATGGACATTAAAAAATATAATTATTTATAATTAATTTGTAATTTATAATTGTAATATAGGCCAAAGTGTCTTCATAGGTTAGAACTTCATAGGTTATTGCGCGCTCACGCTGTTGCCTCGCTTGTCTCTGCTGGCAGCCAGCCAGTGCATGGCGCGGCTCAGTCAGTAGTTCTGTAGCCTAGTAGTTCAGTGAGTCCATTTAAGTTGAGTTTAGGTCCTAAAACATTCCCAGAGAAAGAGAAAAAATAGCCGACGTTGAGGAAGTGTTAATTTTGAAACATGTTCAACAACCCTCTTGTCCATGACGAAGACATGTGTTTCTGCAGTAATGACAGTCGTCGTGCCAATCCTCCTCTGATACTGTCATGTTAAACCTCTTCGAGCTTCCACTTAGGCTGCCCGGCGTTCGTTGTCTGTTCTTTTTTTGTAATGTTTGCTATATTTGTTGTTTAACCACATGAGTAGGCAGTTCGCAAGCAAATCATGAAGGTCGGATTTGTGAATTTATTTAAATCAGTCACCGCGGGAGCGCGCGCCAGCGGAGAGAAAGTTGGCCTGTCTAAACAGAGGCACGGCTACTGCAGTTTTGAAAAGAATCAATGGATGGGCGATCGCTAAGGAGTTTTAAACTGTTGAGATTTGAAACTTGTTCTTGTCGAGAGCAACGCTAAAAGACCCAAGGAAGTCGACAGCATTTCCATGCGTCTGCAGCGTCTTCCTAAGTTCCAAAAACTCTTTTCAGGGTCATGCTTATCGAGCCTCGACACCCCCGACAAACAAAACAGCATTAGTGTTTAAATATTTGTATGTAGGCCTACATGTCCTTTCTATCGTCCAGTCTGCATACCCCTGCCTAACTATTTTCCCTGGGACTTTTGCAGGGCATACGAAGTGTGCTCGCGCAATCTATTTAAGCCTATATTCCACGCATGCCGCACTCATTATCGTTCTAGTCGCATTGCCAATTGAAAACAAAAACCGCTAACTTGCATAGTCTAACATCAGCAATATTTTATCCGACTCGTGGTCATCGGGAAGCCACTATCAGGGAGACTTCTTGAACTTCATTGAGACTTGGGATGCCTGGTCTTCCCACTGCAGGCTTTAAGTCACGCGGTCAGGTGAAGAAGAGCATGTAGCTTCCTCCGTGATCAAACTCAAAATCAAATAATATGCAGCAGCTTCTAATGCACGAGAGAGAGAGAGAGAGAGAGAGAGAGAGAGAGAGAGAGAGAGAGAGAGAGAGAGAGAGAGAGAGAGAGAGAGAGAGAGAGAGAGAGAGAGAAGCCTGCACCTGGAAGTGTGTGTGTGTGTGTGTGTGTGTGTGTGTGTGTGTGTGTGTGTGTGTGTGTGTGTGTGTGTGTGTGTGTGTGTGTGTGTGTGTGTGTGTGTGTGTGTGTGTGTGTGTGTGTGTGTGTGCGCGCAATGCTCTTTTGCTCTATGATGTTGAAATGACTGATATGGGTTTTGGTGGAAAATGACCAAGTGACAAGGTGAATATTTCCTACAATAGGCTATATTAGTAATACTTTCTGAAATAACAATAGCCATTGTAGGTTATTTATTTCACACCACAATATTGACTAAAATGACTAAAATTTGAAATGTTGACGAAAATGACTAAAATGACTAAAATTTGACTATGACTAAAATTGATTTTCGTCATTTTGACTAAGACTAAGACTAAATTGGGAAGGCAATGACTAAAATCTGACTAAGACTAAAATTTATTTTCATCATTGTGACTAAGACTAAGACTTATTTATCAAAAAAAGCTGACAAAATTAACACTGGTGTCAACGTGAATCTTTTTTATGCTTTCCTATGAAAAGATATACCGTATTGGCCCGAATATAATACGTGGTTTTTGTTATAAAAATAGCACTCTAAAAAGGGGGGTTGTCTTATTTCCGCGCGCTAGACTAAATAGAGTCAATATTTTTATTATTATCATTTTTTTTTTTTTACTTAACCTGAATGCAGCCATTATGCTTCACAACAATGCCACAAAACTAAGTTTTGGATGCTGTCATCAGCCAAGGTCATCTGTGTGCGCGAGAGAGCGGCGCCTTTTGACAAGCGATGCCTATTTGACGATATGCATCACAACGATGCAACAACACAGAATAATGGTTAGGGCAAGAGATTGCCTTGCCCTTGTTCATATAAAATCACTAAGAGTTTTACCCTTGGTACAAAATGAATACCGATTGGACTTCTTCAACGTGGTGCTGGCAGCGCATGGGATTCAAATGCAATGCGTCAAACTGCTTTTGGTCACATTTGGTTTCTACAGTCCAACGGAAAACTTTGGATGCATAAAATGAACGGCGATTTGGCGAGATGGCTGCTGGTTAGATATTGCTGTCAACTGAGCATTTTGCAAAATCTGTGCATTGCACAATAGGTAGCCCATCTCTACTGGACTGGTTGCCTGGCTGGCGCAGACTAATGCTCTGAGTGTAGGCTATGTTGCGTCGGACTTAGAACAGGCGGGCCCAGGCGGCTGTAGCCTACTGGAGCTTGACAGGTAAAGTGAGCAAAGAAAGGGAAAGGGTATGAGTAGCCATCTGTGGTCTTTTATCATGAAAATTATATTGTGAAATTTGTTCTATGTAAAAGCCTCAGATTTTCCAACAAATTAAAAACTGCATTTTGAAAGAAGTTTCCAATGTGAAACACTTTTTTCCCCAAAACATAAGCCTGAAAATGGGGGGTCGTCTTATATTCAGGATCGTCTTATATTCGGGCTAATACGGTACTCACAAATCTGCCAAAACTGCAGGGGTGCACTCACTTTCGTGATATACTGTAACTAGCTACTGTCTCCATGTACCTGTTGGCTGGGGAACTGGCAGAGTACGGAGGTGATGTTGGAGGCGTACTGGGCCATCTCCTTCTTGATGGACTTCTCCACGGCGGGGGGGATGCGTCCCGACACGCTGGTCATGATGTCCTGGAGCTCCAGCAGGGGGAGGGACGGGTCACGAAGAGTCTTCATCAGACGCTCCACCCACTCCTTCAACTGCAAGACACACATAGAGATTATAATATGCATTAATAAACACACACACACACACATTAAAGCAAGACTAAGACAGTGTCTTAGTAGTGCAGTGTCTTTATATGCTCAACCAGCTCCTTCAACTGGGAATGGACACACACACACACACACACACACACACACACACACACACACACACACACACACACACACACACACAAACACACACAAGCAACACTGAGGGAGATAAAAATGTCGAACAGAGAGGGATCTCTGCATCTCGATGTCAGCTTGCCTGACAATGACTTTCATGGCCAAAACTAAAACCTTCCGCACAATTTCCATCTCTGAATCTTCTCTTTTCTGAAAATGTCTCAAATTTCAATAGTCTTTCTCTGTGGGTGCTGCAGTGTAGTATGACAGAGTCTTGGTACCTTGGTCCCAAAGAAGGGCTCAGGGAGGCAGAATCCATTCATGATGTGCAGCAGGTGGTCCAATGTGCTGTGGAAGACCCGATGGAGCTTCTCCCCCCTCAACGCCACCGCCTGGATGATGGGCAGAGGCCCTGTGTACAGCTCCGCCTGGGGAAGGGATGGGATGGGATGGAGAGAGAGAGAGAGAGAGAGAGAGAGAGAGAGAGAGAGAGAGAGAGAGAGAGAGAGAGAGAGAGAGAGAGAGAGGGAGAGAGAGAGATATTGCATTGCAGCATTTACTTAAAAGTGCCCCAGGCTGACAGACTTCAGCCAAAACCAAAAAACATAATCACAAATAATCATCTGCGCAAAACCAACAAATCTGATATTCAAGCGAGTTTGATAATTATAGAAAGTTCCAGTCCTTCTCTGATTCTAGTGTGCAATTGGGATGAACACGTTGGGGGTAAAAATGAAAAATGTGAAGTCTGACCTGCTGTACTCTGCTGGGGTCGTCGAGTTGTAGTTTGGCGATAACGCAGCCAGGCTCTAGGACAGCCCCTGCCCTCTTCACATAGTGAATACAGCCAGACTCCACCGCTGTCAGAGTCATCACCATCTTCATCACCTGAACACATACAAAATCACAAAGCCTTATTTAGTGGTTGAGGTTGAAAATTGCGCACATCCCAGGATGATTAAGGTGCATTACAATGGCTGCTGGAAGTTTTGGAGCGAGGAGTCCGCACACTTAAAATACTACTGGTAGAATCTGAGGAAGACAATGGTTGAAATGCAATCATGTCAAATAGGGTGTAACATAGTCAAATGTTCTATCAAACAGCTTCCTTGGCAGAGGTCTGCACTCTCTGGGTTCTAGTTATATAATGAATTCAGTTAACAGATAGACAGACAGACAGACAGACACCTCTATTTCAGCGTAACACTGTCCGGCGAAGACGTGTCCTCCATCCTCCACAGTGTACTGGATGAGTTTCCCAGCTGAGGGGGAGCGCAGCAGAGACGGGTCATTCTCCTTCTCAAACACGCACGTCTTATTGCCAATGGTGATGCGGTACCTAAGAAAGATAAAGGAAGAAAGATAAAGGAAGAAAGATAAAGGAACTGATCAAAACACAGGTTACAGACTGGCACTTTTCACATTTCATTTAACTAGCAGAACAAAGAGTGAAACAGCAGTCTATTAAGAACTGATGTCATTTGGGCTTTAAAAAAAGAGCGGATTATATTCATGAACTTTTCCAGTTACTTTATTTTTTTGCAGAGCTGAAAATACTGTTTTCCCATATGGGCAGCAGATTTATGCTGCATTTAAATTGCAGCTGAGTTCTGAAAACAGAGCTTCAGCAACAAGCTTCAGCTTTGAGTCACAGCAGCACGGTTCTGCAAACCAAGCTTCAGCAACAAAAACAGGAGGAAAACACAGACACTGATAAAGCCACAGCAATATAACAAGGTGAGGTCTCAAATTTCCTTTTGGCGCAGCATGTCCCAACTAACAAAAATACAGGTGAACAACTGCACCTGTGCTGAAACACTAAAGTGATGAAATGCGTCTACTGCTGGTAACCCAGTGTCTGTGTCTGTGTCTGTGTGTGTGTCTGTGTGTGTGTCTGTGTGTGTGTCTGTCTGTGTGTCTGTCTGTGTGTGTGTGTGTCTGTGTGTGTCTGTCTGTCTGTCTGTCTGTCTGTCTGTCTGTCTGTCTGTCTGTCTGTCTGTCTGTCTGTCTGTCTGTGTGTCTGTGTGTCTGTGTGTCTGTGTGTCTAACCTGTCTATCTCCTCCTTCATGTAGGTGGTGTAGCTGGAGCCATCGTAGGACAGCAGCAGGCCCCCATCACTGAGGCGGTGCACGTCCACCTCGGCTGAGGAGCTGTTCATGATGACCACGTAGGAGTTGGGGGACTGGCGCGTCACCGTCAGCACGTACTTGGTGCCCTCGTAGATCAGCTCCACGTCCACCGTGTTCAGCAGCGTGTGGGCCGGCAACACCTGACCCCTGGGAGAGAGGAAAGAAGAAAAGAAAGAAAGAGCGAAAGAAAGACATCAAGCAAGAAAGGAGTGAGAGAAACAAGAGAGCAAAGGAAAGAAAGAAAAATACTTCAACATCAACGCAGAGCATTAAGCACATTCATAACAAAACTTTGTTATAACAACGCGATCAATGGGGGTAAAAGCCAGCACCCTACATACCTTTCCAGTGAGTGCAGGAAGTTGGAGACACTGTTCCTCAAGTTGACATCTGCTACATGGAGAGCTCCGCTAACAATCCCCAGCATGGTGTCAGGCCTCTCAGCCTATAAACAACAACACAGCATTGAAGATCGAGACAAGAAATGAATGCTCTTGATGTTCTGAAACTAAACACCTCAAATCTGCTACCTTCACTGTGTTGCAGCGTTAGACATCAGCAAATGTCAAGCCAAGTCAGTTTTGGTTGACCTAATTACACTTCAACACCGAACGCTGTTGACAAGATGCTAAAAGTAGACTTCATAATGTGATAGAAGTTTTAAATGCCGCATGAAAGGCACATCTGTATGCTGCTTTGAAGATTGAGCAAAGCGCCACTACCTTAAAAGGACGGATTTAGGCCTATGCCATGTATTTCAGGCATCCTGATGTTGTCGAATATTTCCACAGAAGGCAATGCGTTCTGCACTTTGTACAAACCCCAACTCCGGTGAAGTTGGGACGTTTGGTAAACAGTGAATAAAATCAAAATGCTATCATTTTCAAAACATTCAATCTATTCATTAGATGGAGAATAGTGAAAAGACAACATATTAAGTGTTAAAACCGAGAAAAAATATTCTTTTGGGGGACATATGTACTCATTTCTAATTTGATAAATCCAACACGTCTCAAATAAGTTGGGACGGGGATCGGTGAAATTTAGTAAACATCCAAATAAGATAAAACAACAAAGAAGAACATTTCAAAATGAATTGTACTGACGGACAATATAGGTGTCCAGGTATAAGATCATCACAGAGAGGCTGAGTCACTCAGAATTAAAGATGCAAAGGGAATAATTACCATAGTTATTACATACATTTTTGAATTCCCTTTGATTTACCACGATTGAGTGTATATAAGACATATTTTTGTTACTAAAATCATTGTATAGGTTCATGACATCATGAAATATATATTGGCTGTAGTCTCACTCTAATTCCTGGAGTGCTAGAGCTATTGAAAATTGACCATATTAAGAATGCTTAATGCATGCAAATGATACAGGGGTGTAACATTCTCCTAAGCACCTGAGCTCACTTGAAATAAACCCAGAAGACATGGGAAACTGTCCTTTGCTTACAGAAGTCAGCAGAAGTTGTAGAAGTCCATTCTTTTTGACAATAATAGAGCATTGCACATCCTGTGCTACAGTGAAAATGGACCATCCAACTTGTGTTAGTGCTAACTTCAAAAGTCAGCCTCCATGATGGCACGCGGGTGCAGTAGTGCATTGGTTAAGATGTTCTCACTCATCTGTAGAGTTAAATACAGTGCTGAATGGTATAAATGGGTTTTAAACAGCGTGGAAAGCCACTCATGCATTATATTTTGAAGGGAGATCTTCGATTACTGCCACATAGTAAGGTCAAATTGCATTCTCTACTATGTTTTAACAGTTTGGCTCCATCATAAGGACCAGCAGGTGATAAAATGGTGGGCTTTTGGTCAGGACCTGTCACACTGTAAGCACTACAGAAAGGAAAACATTGCAAAACATGACAAGGAATACACCCACCATTTAAGCTGGTGAAATCATGTCCAGACGTGTTGGATTTATCAAATTAGAAATGAGTACATATGTCCCCCAAAAGAATATTTTTTCTCGGTTTTAACACTTAATATGTTGTCTTTTCACTATTCTCCATCTAATGAATAGATTGAATGTTTTGAAAATGATAGCATTTTGATTTTACTCACTGTTTACCAAACGTCCCAACTTCACCGGAGTTGGGGTTTGTAGGAATAGCTTCTGTCTATATGCAGATTCAAAAGCTAAATAATACCATTAATGCTACTGAAATGTCTCAAATTGGTAAATAATGCTCGACACAAACAGCAGAATAGAATGGTGTTGAGTAGAGACATTTCATTAATCGCAAAGGAAATTAAGGTGTCCAATAGTAGCATATAGCATAACATGATTGATAAAAACGGTCTTACCTGCATCTTCTCAGAGATGAGGCGGTCGAGCCAGCCGGTGTCGATGCTGTTGTGCTGGAAGCTCTCGGTCTCCAGCAGCTTGATGAGGTACTCCACTGTGGTCCTGAAGTCTCCTCTGATAGACAGCTCCTTCAGGGCCACCACCATGTTACTGAGGGGGGAGGACAGGCATATGGAGAGCAGTGAGAATGGACACAAGTGAGAATGTTGCATTCTGGGAGAATGGCATTATATATTATACATACTTCGCTCTTATTGATTTACAATTAATTTACAACTCAAACGTAGGTGTAGTAAGGAAGTAAGGAAGTTTACTTTTACAGTCCTTTTCACAGAACAATACATCCACAAAGTGCTTTGCAGTAGGGAATGCAGTAAAGCAAGAAATTATTCGATTGCTCAAAATAATTACCGGTAATAGTTATTTTGACTACCTACTGTGCTAGCAAAATTGTACATGCTTGTACGTGTACATGATCTTTCAGTGCTATGTATCCGCTCTACAGAACAAACATGTAAAGTGTAATGTCAGCATGAGGCCTAGGAACCAATAGAGTATTTGGCCTATGGGCCCATCTTGTGTAGCAGGTGGTGTTTCTACGCACGAGATGGCCTCCTCTCTGTTCTCTCCCCAGGAGAAGCAGTGGCCGAACTGGGAGTCTGCAAACTCGTGCAGCCCCCCTGCAGCCGCCACGCTGAAGTAGCCCCACACGTTCTTGTTGCTGCGGAAGTTCAGCTCCTGCACTGTGCCCGAGCTGGGCTTGAAACCCTGGAACAAACAAACACACGCACACAGAAATACAGATGTCCACCCTACATAAGTGCTGCTTTTGTATTTCATCATTCATAGTTATCATCATCATCATTCATAGTTAATTAAACTTTATTCATTTATAAATTAACTTATTAATACAAAGTATTACAAAAAGTTAGTGGACATACTTGAGAATTGCTTTGAACACTACTGGCCAGCTAGTATCATTAAGAGGTCTTCATTTACAGTAAAGCAATACCGTAACATTTCTAGAAATAAGCTCATTTCAAACCTCTCCTGGACTTGAGTAAATTAGTTTTTAGCCGTCTCCTGTTCTTCCAGTAGTTGTCTGGTGGTGTAACTTCTAGTTCCAAGCTAGCAACCATCATTGAATCTTGTGGTACCCATGAGATTTAATGATAATCACTAGCTTGGAGGTAGAAATTGCATTGCCAGATTCAGGCTGGAAGTACATGAGAAAGGCAAAATTCAATCATGTAAAATTCAAACCGTATCGCTTTAAGTGGTCATACAGATTTCAGCCTACCTCATCTGGGTTCTCGCTGGTGATGCGGGCTGCAATGACGTGTCCCCGCGGGGAGGGGGCAGCAAAGAGCCCCTCAAAATCAATGGGAGAGTCTCCCCATGGCTGCACGCCGTACATCATACGGATGTCCTTGATGCGGTGGAGAGGGATACCCATGGCAATCTGCAGGCAAGCACACCAAACACAGACACATAGACACACAGACACAGTCAGTGAAGTGCTATTCTCTGTGGCATGTCAGTTATGTTTAAAGAAAGTTAACACCATCATATTTCCCCTAATGAAACACCTAATTGATGAATGGTGATAGTATTACATGCAGGGCTCTAAATTAACACACGCCAACACGCCAAACACGGGTGAAAATTAATTTTGGCTAGTAGACAAAAATACCTACCCGCCAATTTGGCTAGTAGCGCCCGAGTACAGTAACTTATGAACGGTAAACCGCTGCTCTGACGAACGTTATACGGCGAGATTTCCTACATTACCCATGGGCACTAGCGTCACGAGGTAGACTCCCACCGTGGGCTTTCCAGTGCATCGAGCGTCGACTCCATGCTGTTGCGCGCGCCAGGATTGAAAACATTTCAGACGACCAGCCTTCTGTCAGCTAAGCTGCGCTCACACTATTCTGACAGGCAGCTCTCCTCCTATGCTCTCGTCGCTTTCGCTACAACCTTTTTAACGTCACTACTGTTATTATTACTATATGAACCTTGCTGTAACAGGCTGCATTTTTTAAGCAGCGAGACCCTGACCGTTTCAATAACAGGACTTACGCAGATTATGCATAGCGCTACTTCTGTTTTCTGCGAGTGATGAGAATGTGGCGGGGGTTAGAGCAAGGTTCTGTGTTTGGTGAATGCTAGTAGTAATTGTAAATAGTGACGTTAAAAATGAGTGGTTGTGGAACGAAATAGCGACCAGGGCAGAGGAGGAGAGCCGACTGTCAGAGTAGTGTGACCGTAGCTGTCAGTTCAGTTGTCTTCTGAAATGTTCAGAGTCCTGGCGCAACTAAGTTGGAAAGCCCACGCCATCGAAAAGAAAAAAAAAAGCAACCAACGACGAAGCTGTGGAAGTAACAAAGGAAGCGAAGATTCCTGAGATATTATTTACTTTTAATTAAACTAGGCTTCTTGTCATTTTGCTGCGCATGGTAGAGAAGAGCTCCTCCTCTCTCCTCTCCTTCCTTGGGGTGTGCGTATGTGAGGTTTTGTAGTGTTTGGCTGTGTGCTTGGTCACTGTAGGCCTATGTTAAAGGTCTGTTATGTGAGTGGCTTGTGTGATGTGATTCAGCTGCTTTCAGAGGAATTGAACAAAAACTAATCAAATTAATTAGGCCTAAGTAATGAAAGTAAAAAATAAAGCAGAAGTTAAAAAATAATGAAAAAAATATATAGCCTATAATATGCTTATTATGTAGGCATATAGTAGCCTATGCAGGCCTATAGTGTATCTGTGTTGTAGAAACAGTTGGACAAAATGACCATTTAATTAGAAAAAAAAAAAACTAGCCTAATGCATAGTTTATTTTGGCGAGATTAAAAAAATGGCTAGTTGAACTTCTGTTTGGCTGGTAAGAAAAAATGTCCACTAGCCAAATTGGCTGGTGGTGGAAAAAGTTAATTTAGAGCCCTGATTACATGGCAGTGTGACCTACATCCTACTTCATGCGGGGGTACATCTCTGGAAACCATAATTGCAGTTACCCGTTTGCAATCAACGAAGTGACTAACTGGCTAGCAACGAGAAAAACAACTCTGGGGTGCATTTCTCAAAACCATGGTCGCTAACTACGTTATCTACTTTGCTGTTTGCAATACAATTTCCCATTGACAACTACCAAAGTTGCTGACTGGCTAACAACTATGCTTTTGAGAAATGCACCCATTTTTTTTCTCTTGTTTATTGCAATATTATTCTGCCAAATGATGTCATCATCAACGCAGAATAGTAGAGTAATGCAAGGGGCAATACTGAGAAAAATACACTAATCCAGTATCTCCATCCATTCACAGTACAGTACCCTCACCCACATGACACACAATCTGCCCACAGTATTACATAACAAGCCTCAATCCATCCACCCCATTCAGCCCAGTCAAGAGCAAGGCTGCGGAGGCCGACCAAGGCTCCACTGACCTACATAGACAGTGTGCGGCGATGAGGCGAGGGGCCAGTGGGTCTGCAGAGGTCTCTCAGCAGGGGGTGGGGCGAGGGGGGAGGGAGGTCAGATCTCTCCTCTCCGCTACTCGTTAGTGTAGGCGGCTACACATCACATCACACACACACACTCTCTCACTGGCCACAGCTGAACCGCTGAGCTGTGTGCAGATGGCTTGTTGCATACTGCAATGCCTGTGTGCGTGTGTGTGTGCCTGTGTGTGCCTGTGTGTGCGTGCGTGTGTGCGCGCGTGCGTCTGCCCGTGTACGTGCATGTCTCTGTGTGCGTCCTGTCTGTATATCTGCGCATGCGCACACATCGAGTACACAGTGTTCTTTCAAAGCTACAGTTGTAGAAAAAATGGAAACAGAAAAATCTCTGATTGAGTACTCCTGTCTCATGAAACGTGTCTGGGGAAATGTAATCAGCCAAAAGACTACCACCATTATCATTTAGCACCTGTATATGCAGGGAAATTAATGTATATCTGTTCAACTACAACTCATTGTCAGCCTTCAAAGCATTTTAGTGTTCAAGGTACAGTACATAAGCACACACAGGGTACCATCATGCAGGTCATAGGACCTAGGTTCAAATCCTGCCCATGTTCAGTCGCTTCACAATCTCTCCCTTACTCTTCCCAATCCTTGTCTGTCCAGACCAGGGATGGAAATACTGTAAACATCCATCCACCTGCCAATGATAGGTGAATTTCGCTTTTGGCAGGTGAAATACGTCAACCCACCCGACACCTTGACGGGTGGAAATTTTCTACAGGCAACAGGGTAAATGCTGAACTACACGCAGCATCCAACATGAAAGGTTTAAGCAAATTGGTAATGAAAAGAGTTATTCTCATCACAATAGCTGAATTTATGTATTGATTAGAAAATGACCTTACTTGGCATTACAATGTTTGGAACGGTTGAACATGAACTGGTGAAAATGGTGACTGGTAAAAATTGTGAGTGACTGGTAGATTTTAGAATGTACCTGGGGAAATTTTGTAAGTTCCACCCCTGGTCCACACGCACGCACGCACGCACATTCTGTGGTAGGGTGGTTGACATCTACTGCAATCTCTGTACTGGAGTGCTCCACCTCAAGTGTGTGTGTGTGTGTGTGTGTGTGTGTGTGTGTGTCAGTGATGCGCGGGTCGACGAAAAAACAAGACACACCCGACCGCTTTTTTCCCTAGTCCGCCCGCTTGCCCTGCCCGCAAGAAATATTCATGAAAAATATTGACCCGGCCCGCTTCCCGACCCGCCTTTGAAAATAGTAGCCGTGCGTCTTTATGAACACCCTAGCGTCATGAGACCACGTCAATAAAGGTCTCAGCATGGTTCACTTCCGAGGGGTCTGGATACACTTCACATCACAGAAAATGCTGAGCTGCAGGTATAAGTTCGCTTAAATGGTTGATAGGGAACAGGTAGGCTATGAAAACACCCATAGTGGCAATGTAGCCTACAACACTTTGTCTTCTTTTGGTTTGGTAGGCTACTCCTCTGCTCTGTCCTTTTCCTGAACTGAAATTGGTTTCGCTTTTTCCTATCCCGAAGTTGAGGGACAGGGTGCCAAGGCCACCCCCTCCTTCACCAGAGACCAAGCGGTTAATTTGGGAGTTTGGGAAAGATAATCGCGTCACATGTGTGTGCACAAACCTGTACTGGTGCCTGGTGCCACTATCAAGGCAACGCTTGTCTTTCTAGCGCAAATGATCATTTAGCCCACACAAAGCGTGAACTTTCGTAATCTTAGATGACTGCAATGTAAAGATCCATACATGATCACGTAGGCTGCAGAGCCCTTCTCAACTGATTGACATGGTGCACTCACGATGCTATAACGCGACATGCCCTGTCCAACAAAAAGTAGCCTAGTCTACGTAAGTGGCGAGGGCATTGTTCTTCCTAAATTACTCAAATGAGCACTGCATTCAAAGGGAATAGGCTAATAATTTGGACATTGTAGGCTATAGGCTATAGTAGCTTATTCTATTTCGACAATGTAGGCATAGCCACTCGAATCCCTACCTGTGGAGGAAATTAATCTGTAGCCTATGTTGGTGAGCAGACGTGGTACGACACAGGAAATGAAAACAAACTCTGTAAGCAACACATGAGTGCGAAACCATTACAATTGTATAGTAGAGAGGGGCAATACGCCCCCACGGGGTAATACGCCCCCTGCCCGTTTTTCCCATTTTGACTACTAGATGGCACAAATTAACGGGGATAAACAAACATCCGGTGTGGATAGCATTTTAGCGACGCGACGTGGAGGAAAGTAAAATTTTATGGTTAGTCATGTAATTTTCTGGCGTCAGTACATAAGCATTTACACAGGTAGCCTAAAAGCTTCATATTACGTTGTATTTATTTACAATAAAATCATACAAATTTTGATTATTTATTGGCATGTTGTTTCTTCCATTGTTTGGTTGAAGAAAACAATCAGTGAACCAAGTAGTTTGGTTTTTTTTTTTTCAGGGGGGCCTATTCCCCACCTCAGGGGGGGGCCTTTTACCCCACTAGCGGGGTAAAAGGCCCCTTTAGCACATTTTTTGTTTTTGTTTAAAATGTCATGAAGGATTAACTTTGACCAATTTTCCATGATGGGTTATTGTTCACCTCACTGTTGTTACTAACTAAGGTTAAAATGAACACAGATGGTTAACATCTACTTGGAGAAAAAATACCTTTTCCTTAAGGGGGGCTTATTCCCCCTCTCTACTCTATAAGAAAATATGTAGGCTATATCCATCACTGCACTGTTTAGAGAGCACCCTGTGTTCTTCAAAATGCACTCAATGGTTGCACCTGCACAGTTGCGCGCAGAGGATTCGGACGACGCAGGAGCCTCATTAAGTCTCCTGCAGAGCTCGTGGCACCATCGTAGTTATTCAGCCATATACCGTAAACTTTTATCTATTTCGCAAAAATGTCCCTGTCTGTCCTACTGGCTATAGCCTACTTTAAAATTCGGCATAATTTCAAAGGTCCTGATCTGACCGACTGCATCCGACCCGAATTTCATTAAAAATAATATTTCATAACCCGTGCCTGCGGTCGACCGCAGTTAACTGCAAGCGCCCGCTGATTTCGGGTCAGCCCGCGCATCACTGGTGTGTGTGTGTGTGTGTGTGTGTGTGTGTGTGTGTGTGTGTGTGTGTGTGTGTGTGTGTGTGTGTGTGTGTGTGTGTGTGTGTGTGTGTGTGTGTGTGTAAACCATGCGTCTGGGAGGCAGGAGGGGTGTTGTATACGTTTGTGCATGTGTGTGCATGTGTGTGCATGTGTGTGCGTGTGCGTGTGCGTGTGCGTGTGTGTGCGTGTGTGTGCGCGCATCCATCAACAACCTGCCAACCCCCAACAGCTGTCTGTGTACATGTTCAGTACACCTGCACATCTGTCCGCCTCTACCAGACTGTCATCAACCCCTCCTTGTCATCAGTCTGGTCTTTTTTTCCTTCTCTTTTTTTCTCTCTACTTCTATTTGTCTCCTCTTTCTCAGATAAGTTCTTTTGTCTTTTTTTCCCTCTCTCTCTCCCTCTCCTTCTTTTCTTTTTGTCTCTTTCTCAGAACTCTCCCCTTCTCTTGTATCTTCTCTCTCTCTAATCTCTTTCTCAGAATCAAACACAGCTTGCCATTCCAAAATAATAATAAATGAAAAATACTTTCACCTTCCTAATTTATAGTTTTCCTTTGTTTTTTTCTTTCATTTTTGTCCTTTCTTTCTCTTTTTTCATTTGATAAATGGGATCACAGATCATAATTCACATCCATGGCTATGATTTTATATGAAAATCATGTGTGTGGGTGTTATAAATAAAAAGTAAGGAAATAAAATAGGACAATTAAGGAAATAAAAAAGGTATTCAGTATTATTGCTCTATTTTACTTCAATACATTCAAAATACAGTGTGAAAGCACTACAGCAATGGGAATGAATAAAGTTCTTTTATTTGGCTTTCAGAGCAGTGGCTAAAAATGGCTGAGCTGGGCATTCTACTCCACTTTGTTGCTGCCCCAGGTTCAAAAGAACACATTAATCGTCGTTGTGACAACTTCACGGAATGTTTACATGCAACTCCATGCAAAGTAGAATGTTCAGTGTAACTTCTCAGTCTAATTTCAGACTTCAAAGAGAACAGCTGCTAAATATGAAGCTCTCCAAACTTTTCTGCTGCTTTTACCCACCGGTACCTCCTGAGGAGGGCGAGGTGGATGACATGGCCAGGCCAAGGGCCCAGGCTGTGGGCAAGAGGGGCAAGACCAACCCCAGCAAGAAGAAGATGAGGAAGGAGGCCAAGAGGATAAAACATGAGAAGAATGATATGAAGAAAAAAGAAGAGGAGATCAAGATGAAGATGGATAAGCCCATGGTTATGGAACAGGAGAAAGAAGATGGGGCCAGTGGGATCATGCCAGCAGTGGACATGATGGGGCCAGCAGTGGACCTGTCTAGTGCTGACCCAGTGACTCTCTCAGGCCAGCTAGCTAAGGATGCAGCTGATGAAAGCTCAAAGGCCCTACAGCAGCCAACAACTCCCCCCAACCTGACTACTGGGGCTGAGGAGCCGGTGGAGAGAGTGACCCGTGAAACCATTCAGGATCATGGTGAGACGGATGGGGCCAGTAGTGTAAGCTCCTCCATCAGCCCATGTGATCTGTTGGCCACTCTGAACTCTGTGGCCAAAGCTGATGGTGACATAGTGGCTTTGCTGGATCACCTGAAAGCGGCCAATATGAGACACATGGCTATGGAGAGCAGACCTGGACTGCGGCAGCCCGAGGGTCGTGTCAACCTGGACATGGAGAGCCCCATGGGGGGAAAGCCTGCCCTCCGCCAGCCCACAGCTCGCCTCAGACTGGACACTGGGCCTGAGAAGCTGACCCCGATGGAGAGCAGACCTCGACTGCGGCAGCCTGCTGGTCGCGTCAACCTGGACATGGAGAGCCCCATTGGGGGAAAGCCTGCCCTCCGCCAGCCCACAGCTCGCCTCAGACTGGACTCTGGGCCTGAGAAGCTGATCCCTAAGGAGACCTTGCATGATCCTCAGGCAGATGGGTCCACAGTGAATGGTGGCCAGTGCTCTACTCCAGCAGTGGACGCTCCCCATTCAGCAGTGACAGAGGCCGTGATTGCTCATCCCTGTTTGTCAAGTAAGTAGCCCATCATGTCAATCTCTCTCCTTCTCTCTCTATTTATATCTTTCTCACCATCAAACTTCTCACATCTCCATTGTCTGTATTCCCTTAAGCCAGATTCGGACGGGACTTTAATTACCTATGGACCCCCAGTAATTCGGAATAATTACGGAGAATGTCTGAGTTCTTCGTCCTGTGCGAATGCGCCATGTCCGTGATTTGTGAAGTAATAACAGAGAGATTGGATAATAATTCCGCCGAAAATGACCAACTGTATTTCGGCAAAACTGTATAGGCGCACAGTTTGCACCCCCTTAAAATGTCTGTGAATTGAGAGAATTACAGATGTTTGCTTATCTCGTCCACATGCGCCACGGAAAATCACAGAGGTTCGGGGGTAATTGCGAATTGCCCAGGGTCCATAGGTAACACTTATCCCGTGCGAATTGGGCTTTAGAGGTAGAGGTTTAGCTATTGTACAGGATGTGCATGCAGATTGATATTGACTAAGCTCATCTTTTTTTCCTTCTCTTTCTAAAAATCCTTTCCTACACAGCTGATACTGCAGATGTCTCAGGATCTGGTGACCTGCAGCAGCCAGAGATGGGATTGGCTGCCATTGTTACAGGAGAGATGTCAGCTGGAGGAGGACAGGAAGATGAAGCTGACGAGCAGGACTAACTCCCAGGCCTGAGAGACATCCAACTACGCACGCACGCACAGACACAGACAAACACAGACAGACACAGACACAGACACAGACACAGACACAGACACAGACACACTTATCTAAAGGTTAGGGCTTTAATGATACATCCTACTCACAATTCGGCCCATATCACATTTTTTTTTTTTTACAATAATTAAACCATATTTTAATCACCATCACAGAATGTTGTTGTTTGTATTCATTTGTCTCATGTCAATCACCAAGATTGGAACAGCTGTTTATTATCCTCCATCAGCTACATCAGCTACAGTACAACCACCGTTTGAACAGGGGTTATGAATATTCAATTTGCGGTTAATATTGTGACAATGACCTACATATTCAATAGAGACATCACTCATCACAGCAAGGCAAAAGCACCAGGGCTGTAAATTAACACCTGCCAACCGGTCAAATGCTGGCGAAATTTCAGTTTGGCTGGTAGAAAAGACCAACTTACTAGGTCACTTTGACCCATTAGTGCAGGGGTGGGGAAGCCATGTCTGGAGGGCCGTTTACGTTTTATTTGGCCCCCGACATAATTTCAATGTTATGCAGCTTCACATGAAATATAACATTTTGTAAATACAATTTGATATTCCCTTTTGTCCCTTTACAAAGTGATATTCAGGGGACCATGAGAAGGTGGGATCTGTTTTAAAGCTGTGCGAGGGGAAATCCTGGTTTGTGTTCATAGTGTGGCCCTTGGAAGACTTTGATGGCCCTTGGGGGAATTTGAAGTGGCCCCTCAAATGAAAAAGGTTCCCCACCCCTGCATTAGTGAGTGAGTGCTTGTGTGCGGCTAGTAAGAATAACAAATAGTAGCCATTTCGGCTGGTAAAGAACAAAGTTAATCTATAGCCCTGAAAAGAGCCTCTCTGCGCTCTCTTGTTCACGCTATAGGCCTATGTCTCACACACCAAATACTCCCGCCATTCTACAAGATGCCTGGCTACAGCCTGGAGCTAAGGGACAGAGATTAGTGCCAATGTGATCCCCACCCGTCTTCAGGCAGTACCACCAACTTAAAGAGTTCCCAAGGACATCTACTACAATCTCTGTACAGAAGAGCTCCATCTGCACTGTGTGTGT
This sequence comes from Engraulis encrasicolus, assembly GCF_034702125.1. NCBI lineage: Eukaryota > Metazoa > Chordata > Actinopteri > Clupeiformes > Engraulidae > Engraulis > Engraulis encrasicolus. The sequence goes on from NC_085863.1 coordinate 36,263,731, forward strand.
GTGTGTGTGTGTGTGTGTGTGTGTGTGTGTGTGTGTGTGTTACCTGTAGCTGTGCGGCGGGCAGGTTGACATCGGCCACCATCTCAGTGCAGGGGTGCTCCACCTGCAGACGGGGGTTGAGCTCCAGGAAGTAAAAGCTGGAGTCTTGGCTGTAGAGGTACTCTACTGTCCCCGCACTCACGTAGCCCACCATCTTAGCCAGCTTCACCGCACACTGAGGAGATAAGACACAGGAAATGATTATAAGATCTTGTGTGAGCAGTAGTCATCACTATTACTGTGCGTGTACACCAAAAGTGACCAATGCGAACAGAGCGACGGAAGTCATTATTTCTCTATGGAGGGTTGAATTGAATTGAGCGACCAAAGTGACTTGGATGACCAGAGGAAATTCCCTCTATTAAAAGTCAGCTAATAATATGGAAATGAGCTATGACACAGTTCAGCGAAAACCAATTGGACTGTTCATATCTTCAAGTGTCCCAGGGTGACGAGCCAAAGCTGTTATGTGATTATTATTGTGATGCTCTCTTCTCTGGCCTGCCAAAAAAGTTAATTGACAAATTGCAACTCATTCAAAATTCTGCGGCAAGAATCCTAACAAGAATCAGAAGGAGAGAGCACATCACTCCTGTCTTGGCAGACCTGCACTGGTTGCCTGTCTCATACAGAATTGACTTGACTGCTGACAGTATTTAAAGCATTAAATGGACTTGTCCCCAGTTACATCTCTGACATGCTCTCTGTCTATGCCCCTGCTCGAGCTCTCAGGTCCACTGATGCCAAGCTGCTAAGGACTCCCACCTCCCCGCAAAAGAAGATTAGCGACGCCGTGTTCGTTTGCTATGCGCCCAAGAGATGGAATGCCCTCCCCATCGAGATCCGATCAGCCAGCTCCGTCGACTCCTTCAAGAAGCAGCTGAAGACCCACCTTTTCACCCTTGCCCACTCCTAGCTGCCAAGGCGTCACAGTGTCCCAGCTGCCGCAGCGTCCTTACTGTTCACAACCAGCCCTGGTAGGGGGCTTCCCTAGGTGGCCGCTGGTCTCTGCCTAAGGTTTCTTCCTGTCTATAGGGTTTTTTTCTCAGACCTCATTGAGCTTTTCCCCCCTACAAACTATGAATTAAGCGAAAGGGAGTTTTTCCTCACCTCTGATGCCACCAGGGGCCGCATCTAAGCGCCCAAATTCAGTATGACTATCTATGACTTATGCTAGACCCAGCCACTATGGACCTTACGCCTCAAAAGCCCCGTGTACATCGAGGGCGAACTAGGCGACCTGCGCGGCGGAAGTCATTATTTCTCTATGGAGGGAAGGCGAATAAAGCTAACAGAGCGAATTCGCCAGCAGCGAAGCTTCTTGAGCGACCAGAGTGAATTTTAATGATTAAACTAATCTTAAGCGAATTCGCTATGACACGGTTCGGCAAAAAACAATTGGAATGTTCATATCGACGAATGTCCCAGGCTGTCAGGACAGTGCCGTTATGTGATTAGCTGAATCAAACAAGTCAATGCCGCGTCCAGAGCAAATAAAGTGAATTCATGGCGAAACTTCTTCAACCACCCCAGCTACCTAGGTTGCGTACGTAGCGCCTGGTATACACAGGCCATAAGAATCCTGGTCCCAAACCTACGTGGACCTTATGACTCTACAACCTCTATCTATCTCTTCTTACTCTGCCTTCTTGCTATTTCTGCCTTCTTGCTATTTCTGCCTCTCCTTTTAAATCCATCTCTAACAATGATGTTTTTTCCCCATTTGTTAAGCACTTTGAGTTGCATGCCTTGTATGATACAGTGCTATACAAATACAATTATTATTATTATTATTATTATTATTATTATTATTATTATTATTATTATTATTATTATTATTAGCTTAATCAAGCATCTCAATGCCACGTCCAGAGAGAATACAGCAAACTTCCTGAGTAACGTAAGCATACCACCAAGAAGGACGAATCAAATCCAACAGGATTAACTGTGGACATAAGAGGAAGCTGTCTGAAAGGGATGTTCGGATGCTAACCCGTAATGTATTTAAAAAATGCATTAATTTCGATTAATTAATCACACAAAAATTAACGCGATTAAAAAAATTAGCTCATTTTAATCGCACTACAAAATACAGCTTAATAGTTCTGGATTAGACCAGTGGAGGGCAGTATTACGCCTGATGGTGAACAGTCTGCTGAAATTGAGAAGAATTCTCTCTTCTATTAAAAGATAGATTTAGATTAAGCTTATTTATTGTCATTAGACAAACTCCATGTGAAAAAAATACTTTTTACTGTTCTCAAGTCAGATATTTAAATGCGATTAAAATGCGATTAATTAATTTCAAAGCCTATAGATTAATTCGATTAAAAATTTTAATCGAGTCCCAGCCCTAAAAAAAAACTTAAAACCACAGCTACCGAAATCACGGCAGAATTAAACGTGCACCTCAGCTCTCCTGTTTCCAGCAGAGATGTCCGTCAAGACTCCACAGGGTCAATGTACATGGCCAGGCTGCTCTAGCCAAACCAGTCTAAAACCTGGTGTTTCAGTTTCATTGTCTAACCCCTGTATATTACATTAGATTAAATTAAACTAAGCAGCAGTAGCAAAAATGACAGTTATTGCAGTTCAATGTGGAGAAATGTACTGTAGAGTTAAATGCCTTGCTCAAGGGCACTTCAGTCTCGGCTGGATGGAGGTGTTGAGAGAGGTAAGGCTGGGATTTGAAGTAGCAGTGCTCTGATCCAAAACCAACTTGGTTCCCTCATCATTAAGCAGGGGCTGCCCCAGGTAAGTAGCAGTGCTTTTATTCCAGTCACACACCTTAACAGTCAATAAAATATTGTATTAGCAACAGCCATCATTTTTACAGCCTTTCATAAATGCCTTAATCAGAATGAATCTCATTTATCCTTTGCCCTTCAAACTAATCAATTGAAACATCATGAAGTGTCAAAACTAATAGAAATATCATTACAATACACTTATTGCAAAACATTACATTAACACTGAGGATGAAGTGGCAATTTATAATGGCCATTACTCACATTAACACGGTGCCGGCCAGAAGCTTTGGTAAAATCCGGGGACCCAGGTTTGAGTCCGACCCCAGATAATTTCCCAATCCTTCCCTGTTCTTCTCTACTAATAATTCCTTGCTCTCACACTATCCTATCATAACAAAGGCAGTAAATGCCCCAAAATATTTTTTAAAAGGCCCATGGAAAAGCATTTTCAGCAGTGGCTCTCACCTCCTCACATGGTGATAAACCTCTGCAACAATGCTGGAAACATTCTTTTGCGTTAAAACAACTTTTTAGTGTTGCTTTTAAGTGTTGTAGAAACGAAGGGGAAAGGGGAAGGGGGTTGAGGGAGGCGGGCCATCAGTGCAACTCAGCTGCTTCAAAGATTCCGGACTCATCTGAATAAGGTTAAGACAATGACTACCGGTAAATGTCTTTGGAAAGATGGGGTGACATGGCTGCAACCTACCCTCTCCATTTCCTCAAAGATGTCGGAGGTGGCGATGGTGGCGGGGGCCTCCTCGATGATCTTCTGGTGGCGTCGCTGGACGGAGCAGTCGCGGCCGAACAGCGAGATGGCATTGCCATACTGGTCGGCCAGGATCTGCACCTCCAGGTGGCGGGCGTGCTTGGCCAGCTGCATCACGAAGATGGGCGAGCCTGGCACCTCTGTCTGAACCTGGGACACGCACGTGAGAAACTGTGTGAGCTGCCAATACCACCACAATCATTGCAGTCATAACACTGTTTCAATGACGAGAGGGAGGTTTTCATAGGGAGGTGCAAAATGACTGTCGTAATGCCACCCTGAAAATCCTCATAACACAGATGAATTAGATAGCTCTTTTTTATTTAGTCAATACTACCATGTTGCCATACAGCATGTGAAAAATGATGTGAAGTTAAGTCTTATGTTTAGTTTTGGTCTTATTGTATTTAGCAAATGTTGTTTTTAATTGTAGTGATACAACACTAAAAGCAGCATGATATCATACAAAACTAAAAAAATGATGTGTACAGTCAGATTCCCTGATTTGTTAAAAAAAATGTTGAGTTTTGTCGATTCACTCACTTGTCTGAAGAGGTTTGGGAAGTCGTCTGCACAGTTGACCTTGCGGATGCCCTTCCCACCACCTCCCTCGGAAGCCTTGATCATGACTGGGTAGCCCACCGTCTCTGCAGCCTGCAGAGGACACACACGCACACAACCATCACATGCTGCTTCTCTGTGGCATATACAGCAGCACACAGTAAAACAGCACAGACTGCACTTCGCAATAATTGACTGATACGACATTGTATCACCCCACTAGGAGCAACCAATGACATTTAACAAGATTGTCGTGACAATAGTCATTACCGGCCTTAACAATTTTAAATGTCATTTGTTATTCCCAATGGAGTGAGCTGATGATGAGTGTATTTTAGCGATGAATGGATGGATGGATGGATGGAGTACCTTCAGTCCTGCCTCCACATCATGGATGCAGCCAAGCTCATACAGCTCTGGAGGAACGTTTATGATCCTCTTCTTCTGATCACTTTCAGACCACTCTACGGTAAGACCTGGGGGGGCACACACACACGTATTTGCTTCTTTACTGGTTGTTTGCAAATTTAGCAGCTATGGCTATTCCATGGCCAAAACAATTAAACAACACAAATCCAACAAAAAAAACAACAGTTGAGGGAGAGTGTATACTAAAGCAGGTGGATGCTATTGTGGAGGACTGACCTAAGCCGCTCCAGGGAAGTGTGGGAATGCCAGCAGTCTGGGCCACGATGGAGGAGGCGATCTTATCCCCCAGGGCCCACATGGCCTGGCTCGGGGGACCTGCAGTTGAAAAGCAGACAACAACTTTAAACTATGAGGAAAGCAAGGACTAAAGCGAGGCATTAGATGTGCATTTAAAAAACCTTCAAAGCTCTTGCTTGACTGTGTGGTGTCCATCATCCACTAAGTTGCAAATAAGGGTGGGCGATATGACGATATTAAATCGTGAATCGTGAAATCGAGTACAAGATCGTCTCGAATCTGCCAAAGTGGAGAAATCGTATAGATCGTCTTGCAGTGAGGAGTGGTCTACTAACTTCTCTCTTATTCTTTACATTATTGTATTCCAATTGTGTATTTTATGAGTGTCATCAGTGTGTTAACATTGTTTTTTTTTGTTTTAGTTTTATTTCGATGGAAGATTGTGATACAAAAATTGGAATATAGATTTTATGTTAAAAAATCGTGATATGACATTTTTGCCCTATCGCCCACCTCTAGTTACAAATAATTTCTCATAAATTCACATCACTTCTCAAGTACCGTTAACTGGAAAATTCAACAATTAAAGGATGGACTCAAAGACAAATGTGGAGTGACAAAGCATTTTGTTCAGACACGGACCCATGAAAGCGATGCCGTTCTTGTGTAGCAGCTCTGGAAGTTTGGGGTTCTCTGATGCGTGGCCCCAGCCTGCCCACACAGCCTGATAAGAGAGACAAGCACAGAGGATTATTCACAGCAGGAGGAAAGATGTCACAGATATGATTTCACATCATACACTAATATACTGTAAATTCAAAAAAAGAAAGATGTTCCGGTCTTAATCTTCTTACGTCTGATGAGCAATAAACTCAAAAACAGTCATTTGGAATGTTGTCCTTTCTTTTTTTAAATTTATATTTCTTTCAAAACAGCACCACGTTTCTTTTTCTTGTGAGGAGTTGAACATGCTACATTAAGTTTGTCGATCAAATCATACAGAAAACAGACTTGGATTTCAGAAGTTTGGAAAACGTACCTGTACAGGTATCCGTTTGGCTATGTCCAGGATGAGCTCAACGTTGGCATAGTTATTGTTGTTTGTCCCTCCGGGGACAGGCACATAGTGATCGGCCATCTTGATGTACTCTATACAGGCAAGGAGAGAGAAAGGCAAGTCTATTTGTCGCACATTTGAAACACATTTCATACACAGAGATAATTCAATGGGCTTTAACAAAAAATAAAAGCAAGAAAACAGCAGATTAAATAAGAATTTAACAAAAATAAACACGGAAAGGAATAGGTTTAAAAAACAGTAAGTTGAAATCATTCAAAGAAAGCATCTGAACTTAGCTTTGTCTTGAGTCTGGATTTGAAATCATCAACATTAGCAGCATTTTATTTATATGATCTGGAAATTGTTTCCAATGCTTCACTTAAGCAGCTTCGCCTCAAAACAGGATGTGGAGGAAAAAAACCACAAGGGCCTCAATATCTTTATCTCGCAAAGCCTTTGGGCACACCCCTACCCGTGAATGATTGAAAATATTTGGGAGCATGACAGTAAAAACTTCCCCTGCCATTGTGTGTAGTAGCCCCTTGTTTTAAGCTAAGAGCTCACAGATGCGTCAGCTGAAGCACGGCCAAGTCAACACACAAAACCCCTGTGGCCCTAGGCTGTTCAAACACACAAGGGCCCTCTCTCTTTTGCTGCAGATCTTTCTGGATCATTAGCTGGCTAATCAACCACGCTGCTGCTGAGGTACTGAGCTAAGCTTGTGCTACCCCCAACCCCCAGGTTGCAACTTAAAACCTGCAAATAGTGCCTAACAGTCTTGTAGTCTGAAGTAGGTGCTTCAGACCTCCCATTCTACGACTAGCAGGCTGTATGTCTGAGGAGTTGTATTCATCCAAGGACTTAAGATGTGGGTAACTGAAATTCAGCTCGAAGACGTTTCACTCCACATCCAAGGAGCATCTTCAAGCTTCAAGTTTAAAAGGAGAAAGCCAGTTGCTTACAGCTAAACTCCTTGAATACCAACTGGCAACTTCAAGCTGGATATTGTGACTGAAGCAGTGTACAGTATACAACTACAGGGTTTGATACCTGTAGTGGCCAGCTTAGACCTGGAAATCACCAACAGACTTGCAGTCTGAAGTATGTGGTTCACACCACCAAAGCAACTACTATACAGATGGGAACTTCAAATCCTAACTGAAGTCTGGCGGTGTAAACTGGGCTTCACACCTGCAGTGGCTGGTGTCCCAAGTCCAACTTCACTTACCGGCATTGGCCTTCAAGTCCTCTGGCGTGACCATCACCACAAAGCGGATGGCACGCTCGTTGCGAAACATCTCATAGGCCCAGCGCCGAATGGAGCGCATGCACTTCACAGCAGCAATGCCGTTATTGGCTATGAGCACCTGCCATGTGATACGAGAAAAAGTGTGTCAAAGCAAGTAAAAATGTACTGGTAGCCTGTTCATAAAAGCTGAGTCAGATGTGACATGATACGATTGGAAAATTGACAATTCTGACACAGACAATTTGTGGTCGTTCTGTCTTCCACATTCATGAAAAGTTTCTTATGAATGTTGAGCCATGACTCATGAAATGGCCATGAAAGCTTTATGGACAGTTTATGACAGCTGCTATGAATAGGAATCAATAAGTGGTACCAATGTATGCATGAAGCTCTTTTAAAAAAAGCAAGAAATAACTCTCTATTCAGCTCCAAACCTCCAAAGAGGCAGACTTCACCTTTTCAATGACTTTATTGCCTCCAAAGCGAGTGACGAACTCCGCAGGAGACGCCACAGTGAAGTCTCTCTGGAGGTCGATGCGTCTCCGGTCTCTGCCCTGCTTCATTAAGTGGAGCCCCGACATGCTTGGCCTACAAGGGTCAGGACATTTTTATTAGTTACAAACTTGGTAACACTACTTGGCAACGGCATCATAGGTGTGTCATGACAATAATAGCGTCATAACACAGTCATGGACGCGTCATTAACATTGCGTCAATGTCAAACATTTTATGACAGTTCTCTTTAAGTGACATTCGCATATGGTATAGGCAGCCCTAACAATATCAATTGTCTGAATGTTGCAACGCCCTGTTGACTGTTGACTATCATTTTAGTGGTATTGTTTATTGGGTTAGAGCTGTGCTGTGAGCATTTGTGAGACCTTCAAGTGGTGGGGCCCAAGTTGAAAAAGGTTGGAACCACAGTGTTATGGATTTTCAAAGCAAGTAAGTTTAGACATTACATTACATAGTGTTTTTATATGGCCAGTTTCTGTGCTAGTTCCTGACCATTCTTATTTTTGTGCATCATCAGAAATATGATCTCTCTACCGTCAGGAAACCGTGCAGCTCAGTCAATCACTAAAATGCCCCCTAATCCACACTTAAGCCAACATGGTCCGTGTCCAAAGACACAAAGTGATCCAAAGTCTGGATATGCAAACTAATAATCCAATGGCTACTAGGGATGCAAACGATTAATCGATTAATCGACTTTAATCGATCAATGCATTAATCGATTAAAAAACATTAATCACAATTAATCGACAGTTCAACTGACAAGAGACCCAGGTGAAATGGGCATGTGAAGAGTGTGTGAAGAGTAGGGCTGGGTTAAATAATCGATTTAATCGATAATCGATCAATATCATTTAAAATTCACATAATCGATTCACAGGGCACAAAATCGTTTTTTTGGTTCTTATCTTTTTGTTCTTTTTGTTTCATTTAGGTCTATGAAAAATACCCAGTAGGTATTAGTCAATTAGGTCTAGGAATACTTATTACAAATTCAATCTGTTAACATTGTCAAGCCACAGCCCTTTGACATTTTTATATAAAAATAGGCAACAGCATCTTTTGGGGGAAATCCTTGCACCAAAAAGGGAACGGATTGAATCGATTCGGAGTGAATCGAATTGAATCGAATCGAATCGTGATTAATCGATTCAAAACCCTCAGAATCGAAATCGAATCGATACAGGAACATAGCTGCAATACCCAGCCCTAGTGAAGAGGGGTGTGAATAGTGGGAATATGTAAATCACCTTTGGATTAAAGAATTGAAATAGAATTAATTTAAATGTGTTATTTTATCTCAATTTTTAATTTAAAAAATTAGATTTAGTATTTTTTTTCCGAGAAATATTGAGATTTCGGGGGGGAAACGCTGCTTATCAATTAATCTTAAGTCGATCAATAAGACTATCAACTAATGATTAATGAATTAATCGATAATTTGCATCCCTAATGGCTACTGTATGTAGCCCCATTAAGGAAAACATAGCAGAATTTCATTGCTTTTGTATTACAGTAAAGCTCTGACCACCGCAACTTAGAGAAAGACGGTGTGCAGTGACTTTGGGAGAATAGATGGCCTTGTCTCGTCCAATCAATGGCTGGGTCAGTGTGACATACAGTCCTGTTCCCGGGCAGAACAAAATCAATACAGCTGACTCATGAGGAGACCATTTCAATTTACTGCTAGCACCACTGTCTCATCCAGAGAGAGAGAGAGAGAGAGAGAGAGAGAGAGAGAGAGGGAGAGAGGGAGAGAGAGAGAGAGAGAGAGAGAGAGAGAGAGAGAGAGAGAGAGAGAGAGAGGGAGAGAGGGAGAGAGAGAGAGAATAAAGCACAGGCTCAGCCATTCTCTTTCTCCGTCTCTTGGTGTCCGTTTGAAACCTGTGATGGGGTATTGCAGCCTGCACTAGGCCAGGTCTATCCACAATCTAATCTTCAGAGTAAGATGTATGCAATTAAATGGATTCTGATCAAAATCGCACACAAAATCGACTCAATGCATTGTCTAACTGCAAAGGATCCAATTCATAACACATTGGTGTCTGTCTGGATATGGATAGAGGATAAGGTGTGCCATTTATTCACAGTGGAACCTTTACAGTCAGAACTGTGCTATTAGATGGATCCTATCGAAAGTCACATTGTAAGCTACCGGTATGCATAAGCTTATCGCTGTAAATAAAGGTCTTTCATTTGCTGTGCAGCTTGCATATGACACAAAGCGGTCCCATCAGGATTGCTAAATTTCAGATGCACAACTAGGTATCCTGAACCATCAGAAATGCTGTTAATAAAAAGGGATGCCAAAACCCTTTAACTGCTATACCTGTCTGCATAAAAAAGCAGAGAAGCCAAGAATTTTCCTCAATGACCTTGTTGATTTCTAGAGCATGGTTATTTGCCCAGAAAGAGTAGTGTTGAATTCCTCCATAACTTTACCTGGAATGTTCTGAAGTGGGTTTGTGAGAAGGAACCTCACCTCACTGGAGGCATGTTGGGACCTACAGTAGAGTAAACATGTGTCTGATTGGCCAACGTGTCCGACACGATTGACTCAGAGAGGGAGGGGGCACACATTCCAGAATGAGGGAAACAGCAGCAAGGAGAGCCCCATTAGACTGTTACCTCATCCGTGATTAAGGAGCCCCTTCACAGTACACATACAGGCCCATCGAGGGGGGAGATTCAGTTGTCCCGGGACCCAGGGAGAGAGGCGGCCCAAAAATGATTCCCCCATTACTTTGTATATATTGGTCATGCTTTTGTCATTGTCATGGCCCGGTCAAAGCTGTAAGTGGCACTGCACACATTCAGTAAGGGAAAGGGGGAGTAGAGACCCAGCCACCAATTGTCAGTCGGAGGGCGTGTATGAGGGTAAAGGGGAAAACTCTTTCCATTAATTGTTATGCTGACCGCTGTCTTGGACATTGCATGGCAGCTGCCTCCTAACTGTCATGCTAAAAAAAGGAACCACAACAACAAATACAACACTTGTGACATGGACAACTAGATAGTGGAGAATTCATGTTACAGTGATTTAGGGTGGGGTGAACTGAGCTTTCAATCACTGATTCCGCATTCCAAAATTCCATACGAATTGCAAACCAATAGTACACAAACAAACAAAAAACTGAAGCATTGAGGTCCCATTTTAACATGCAATACACACGCTTTAGGAGACAATTGTTTTCCGTATTGAGCTAAACTTTCTCTGACTTGGCCTACATTCACTCCAAAATCAGGATTTATCACACATCTGAACCTCCTTGAATGCAATTAACTTAAATAATAGCTCTACACTATAAATCCATTCTGTCAAAAGGTGTGAATTTTCTGTGCAACGGCAGCAAAAAAAATCTTCGACAGTCTACTTTTCACCCTCCACTGCCTCCACAGCGTGAAGTACAGCCTAACGGCAGCAAGGCGGAACAAGTTGGCAGCAGGGTGACACCAGGGTGGTGGCATCGCCTCGGTGGCTGGCTTGCCCTGCACAAACAGAGCTCTGTGTGCCGGTGGGAGCTTGGCAGCCCCACAAGGTTTTCACACAGGCCAGAGAAAGGGGGCCAGGATGCGGGTAGAGTAACTCACTCTCCCATCAGATGAACCCACTGTCCTCCATACTCCCTACAAGTAATCCCAGATGACCGCCTCAAGGTTTAGAGCAGTGATTCCCAAAGTATGGGCCGTGGTGATACGTAAACAAAATAAATGTGACACGGTTGAAAAAAATACATATGTAAATATATTAATAACAAACTGACTGAATACTATTTGAGCATCATCTCAAATTGTTATCACAGGAATCTCCTTTTGTAGAACAGTGTGCTGCTGCTGATGGTCTTCTTTATCAATTTTTGATTTAAGGTTTGGTGATCTGTGGTGAAAATGTTTCACATATGAAAAAGACAGCCCTAGTATTCTGAAGTTTGGGAATGGCTGCTGTAGAGAGTTGTACTTGTGTATTTTTCCTAAACCCACAGTGCAGGTTGGCAAACCTGTGGTATAGACTTCCCGGGAGGGTGGCAGGCTGGCAGCACACTTCTTCTGCTAGTGCCCAGGTGTGAACACATCCAAGTTTGGCTGCTACAGTTGGTTTGCATGGTTCACATCAGACCATGTCACAAGTGATATGGAGACCACCTAATGATTTTCTTCAGGGAGGTGTGGTTAAGATTGCCAACAGCGGTTGATTGGCCGTATAAGTAGCCAATCGTGTCAGTGGTAAACAAACTGCAAGCTTCCATTTGTCAAGTAACATGCGTCATCATCATCATCATCTTTCTACCCCTCCCCTCTGGCGGATTGGCTCCCTACCTCAGGCAAGCTCAAGGAAGAGCTTATATGTGCTCTTTCAGATCGGAGCAACTGTGCAAAGCGGCATGGGAATTCGCAGTCTAACACTTAGTATTTCTAGATACCTTATCCAATGGACAGGGTAACTAGCGGCAGTGTGAATGTAGTGGATGGCGCAAGTACTGTAAGAATGAAGTAAGTGTCCTGGGGTGCATTTCTCAAAGCCGTAGTTGCTAACTATGTTATCCAATTTGCTGTTTGCAATGCAATTCCCTATTGACAACTACCCAAGTTGCTAACTTGCTAACAACTACGCTTTCGAGAAAGGCACCCCTGGTCCTGGATGGTGAAGGATGGGCAACCAGGCCACAGTAACTGCAATCCAGCAACACATTTTTTCCAGCCTTTCCCTAAAACGGTCGATCCTAACTTGCACCACTTTGGCAGTGGGTGCGAGACGTGACGCCTTGTTTTTTCGTAACATTGGTTAAAAACCTACAAAATTGTTATTTTTCCTTTAAAAAACAAATGTCAATGAAAGAAGATGTGGTACATTATGTTTCATATTAGTCTTAGATGAGAAGAAACATTTTGTTAAGATTTATGTAAAGGTTTATATGTCAAATATCCTGCGGTGTGACTGTAACATAAATGAAACCTGGAATATAATGTATATATAAATTAACCAACAACATTTTGAATAATGTATGAAGCATTTGGCATGATTGCATAAATATTAACTTTATATTAAGATATGTGAATGTGAAAAAAACTCAAGACAGTAATATGAAATACAAGTTTAATTTCGTAACACAAATTGCGTCCTGTGGGGTGACATGTATGTCAATGTTTGTGAATGGGCAGCTGCAAGGCCAACTACAAGGGTCTTAAAGACTGGCTCCTAACCAGTCAGTACCTCAGTTATTGGAGAGTGCTGTGGAAGTTTAAGGTGACTCTTAACCTCTTAATATGTCTTCATATTGCAATCTTTCTGTCACGCAATGCTTGGGCTAATTGTATGGTGTCCTGTGGTGTGACTGCTCTTATAGGAGGAAAAAAAGTTTTTTATGAATGAAAACACATATTAAGATTAAACACAATATCATTATCAATTTAGCATGAGCTCAGATGTCAGTCATGTATACAAAAGGATTAAAATGGCCATAATGCAGTGAATTCCCTGTGGTGTGACTCCATTTTCCTGCGGTGTGACATGCCTATGCAATGTGTTGATGCAGGACACATTTTCCCAAAAATGGCAAAAATAAGGTGAAATTCCACAGACCACTAAGTGCTTTATTTTTTTCTATTTTCTTCCAATTTTTGTCCATCATTTTTTTCAGGAATTTGAAAAACTTTTTTTTTTTTGCGTTACACCCTTAAACGTCAACCACCCCAGTACAGTTATTGGGAATTATCATCTGGGGTGCATTTCTCAACAACATTGTTGCTAACTAAGTTAGCAACTTACTTGGTTGCAATGCAATTTCCCATTGGAAACCTAGTAACTTAAGTTGCTAACTGTTTAGCAACAAAGCTTTCGAGAAACGGGGTCATGTGTACATAGAAGCAGGTAAACAAAGCCTACAATTCACTGAAGCCGTGGTGAAGCAATGGTCTTATGGATAATGGATGAAGTTGGATGGCCACTAAATCATCACCGCCAACCAGCCTATTCCACAGTAACTCTCTGGCCAGACAGTGTAGTTAACGGAGTCAGCCGGGTTAAGTGCACAGATACTGTTGACCTAGGATATTATACAGTGCTACAACATTGTATCTTCTGAATCAAGGCTGAACCAGTGTCCAGCTTGAACGGCCTACCCATCAAGCAGAGCTACAAACCACTCCTAGGTCAGGGGTTAGGAGCTCAATTTGACGAGGCAACTCATCTCAAAAGAAAACCAGCATTGCTTGCACCGGTCACAGACTACTGGTAGCTCACTTTGAGAAGGCAAACCATCTCGACAGACCACCGGTGCTATAGCAGCAGCGTTGAAGGCGTAGTCCAAAAAACATCCACACATCCAAAAACATCTGACCTGGGAGCAGGACATCCAAATGACAAGATAAAAATGAAAAAGTCCAACATGTCTGAAGAAGGGTTTTCACCCAAAATGTTATGCGAAAAAATTTTTTTAAGTGGGAGAGCACAACTCCTGGTTGAAGGGGACTCCTTCATTCTAATCAGCAGCAGCCGGTTCCCGTCCTTACCTGAGGTTGTGAGGCGTGCCGTCCAGGCCTTCGAAGCCCAGCTCAAAAGTGCTGTCGGAGCTGACGGAGGACGGGGAGAGGGAGCGCTCCTTCTCCTCCACCGGCACCAGGCCGTCCAGCTTGCTCAGGATCTCGTCCTCCGAGTTCTCCTCGGACACCGAGCCCACCATGAAGTGGGAGTGGAGTGCGGCCACGGCAGGACCCGGGGGCTTCTTCTTGGCAGGACACTCCTGCTCAGCCATGGCTGGACGACGCTGACAGCCCCCAAATACTACAGGTGGGGAGAGAGAGAGAGAGAGAGAGAGAGAGAGAGAGAGAGAGAGAGAGAGTCAATTATGTGAGCGAAATAGGTTTACTTTATTTTGCATTCAGTCTTCTGAGCAAATACACAACGTGATCTCCAAAAATTCCGTGCTCCTGGACACGGATGTTAAGTACACAAAGTCCGTGTCCAGGAGCACGGATTTTGCCAAACTTCCGTGCTCCTGGACACGGAATTATTTTCCATGATGGAAACACAGAAGTGCTCTCTCTTTACTCCCACAGCTCTGTTTCCACAGTCTTGTGTTTTCTCAGGATTTTTCTAATTTCAAATATTTTTTCTAAAAAAAAAAACATTTCTTACTGACAGGTTAGGGTTAGGGAACACAGTGCTGTGGTAATAGGCTATAGAAAGCACTTCCGTGTGCCCATCACGGAAAACAATTCCGTGTCCAGGAGCACTGAAAACAATTCTGTGTCCAGGAGTACGGAAAACAATTCCGTGTCAAGGAGCACGGAATTTTGGCAAAATCTGTGCTCCTGGACGCGAGTTTGTGAAACATAGGGCGATGTTGCGTAATGAAATAAAATGAAATGGGACACGGCATTTGTATAAGCGTAGGCCTAGCCTAGGCTACTGCATTGTAAATGGTTTGGGTAGCCTATGCTTTTTTGTTTGTTAGCCTACTTTTAGTGTCATATAGGCTATCTGTTTCAAGAGATGGGCCAAATTATTTGTACATGAGTGTTCTGCAAGCCTGCCTTGAGCGCGAGTTGACATTCTTGCTGTCAAATGAAAGCCATCAGAGGGGAGGCACAAGGGAGCCGCTGTGGCCAATTGGAGACGAGAAACGCGGGCGGACGCAACATCGTCCTATGTTTCGCAAACTCGCCTCCTGGACACGGATTTTGTGTCCTTCACATCCGTGTCCAGGAGCAAAGAATTTTTGGAGATCAGGCTGAAATACTACATAAGCTCAGTAGTTATGTACACGTATGTCACCGTTAAACAAATACACCAAGCTTTAATTTGAAAACACTCATGTGGGCAGAGGATATTCTCTATCTAGGGGCTTGGGGGCCCCAAGCGGTTGCCTGCCTTGCCTGGTGGCAAGATGCACCTCTGCCTGTGGGGATTAGGGATGCAAACGATTAATCGATTAATCGACTTAAATCGACCAATGCATTAACCGATTAAAAAACATTAATCACAATTAATCGACAATTAAACTGACAAGAGACCCAGGTGAAATGGGCATGTGAAGAGTGTGTGTGGAAATGAGTGTGAAGAGTGGGAATATTTAAATCACCTTTGGATTAAAGAAATGAAATAGAATTCATTTAAATGTGGTATTTTATCTCAATTTCTAATTACATTTTTTAGATTTAGTAGGTTTTTTTTTTAGAAACATTTAGATTTCGGGGGAAAACGCCGCTTCAATTAAACGTAAGGCTATCAACTAAGTTAATGATTAATGAATTAATCGATAATTTGCATCCCTAGTGGGGATGATTCAAACACTGGCCTGAGGCAATACATTTCTCTTTCATGAATACACACACTGTCCCTAGAGGGCGATAGCATGATTTGAAGATCATCACGCAAAGGCGTCCATGAAAACGAAGGGTAAGAACACCTTACTGTGCTTTCCCAAACATCTTTCAGGAATGTAGAAACTATCTAATCTAATTACACAGCAACCAGCAGAAGGCCAAATGTATCAGATCACCTTAGCTTGGCTACTAGGCCACAGAAGCATCAGTCACAGTATCCAGGTAGTCGTTTCAGCTGTCAAAAAAACCTTAAGAGTGCACGTGCACTACAATGCAGAGATCCTGATGCCAATGCATGGCTACAATTCAACACATCGGCTGTTACATTAAAAAAACACAATGGTCCGGTGGTTGTCGTTGTAGTTCTATCCACATCCTTGTGAGTGTGAATGGGTGAAATGTCAACTGTCAATTTCTACAGGGGGAAAAGCGGTACCAGAATACATTGTAACAAAAATAAGACTGGCAACACAACACGCGCCTCAATGTGACAAGTTGCCGCCTGCTAGTTCTAATTACAATGTAACTATGTGACAATTATCATAGTAGCTTACCAGGGGAAATGGCACTCGTGAGCAGCAGAGTCGTTAAGCTAACCACAGCTCAGACCAACAAAAGCCAACACCCCTAGCTCTAGTGACACTACAGGGTTAATTTCAGACTCGGTGACTGTCACGCCTATTCCAGAAGCTGACAATCCGGAAAAACTGGATTGATAGTGGAAATTGAAGGACTACAACGTTGTGAATGTGAGGTGCGAACTAACATGCTACCGTTACAACGATGCTGAGAGATAAACGCACAGTGAACTCTCCAACCTCAAGTGACTGGGCAGCATCTTCCCTAGCATGGATAACAAGTGATACTGTACGTCGCTAAAGTTAGCTTCGCATAACATCCTGGCAGGTTTGAAGAGAGCAACTATTTTATGTAATAAATGAATGGCATGCTTTGGTGGATATTGTTAGCCTGGCTCTCGCGAGACCCCGAGTGCTTCGTGCATCTTCGTTACACTTCGTGAGCTCGATGACAATCCATCTGCGCGAGAGTCAGGTTAGGATATTGTGGCTTCGCAGCCTAATAAGAACCCATGTGCATCTGGCCAGCCAGCTAGCCATATCCATCTAAGTCAACGGCTGCACAGCAAATAGAAGTGCCCCGACCACATTGTAAATACGCTTATGCAACAAACACTGCTGCTCCATGTGGTCCCGAGGGTCGTTTATTTACCTGTCATCAAGATAACGCTTTGTCTGGCCTATGATGTTAGCTAGCAGCTAGCTTATCAGGCTACTGTCCAGTTTCTACAGTGCAGGTATTAGCATCACCATCTTGTCAAATAGCCTACGGTAGTTACAGCTGGTTACAGTACCCCGGCGAGCTAACGTCCTCAGTTCACGTTAGCTGGCAGGAAAAAAATAATACATAGGCTCCATTCCTGCTTGAGGGGAGTTTTACAATCTTGTTAGCGTTGGTAATGTTTATGCACTAAGCAGTTTAGCATTATGTTAGATGGCCTCTTACCTTGAGAAAAAAATCGGCAAGTAATTCTGAATAGATAATCCCAAAAGATTCGTAAGTAGTTCCTGGACCCTAAATGTAACTCCAGTGCTTATCGTTGCCACATCTTGCCCTGTGCGTTGAACGGTCACATCATATTGATGCCTGCGACACGCTACCTACTGTAGGATGACTACAACAGCGTCTTTTGACAGCAACATCACGGTGGGGTGATGCGAGAAGGGGGTTACTTCTGGCCGTTCACCTCCGACCCTAACAACAACTCACGCTTGGCTCGTAGACCAATCGGATCGCGTCTTGGTAGCTGGGCGGGTTCCATCGAACTGAATCTGTGGGAGGGTGTGCCCAATGGGAGAAGAGCTCGTTGAAACCCACGTGTTTTTCAGTATGGCCTCATAGTATGGTCTGATCCAATAGAAATAAACCACAAAAGAGAGCATCCTTGTTAAATTTTAATTTCACTGTAAAGTCACTGTCTGTATTTTTTTTCTTATTGACTTATTCTTATTGGTTATCAAAAGGGACATCTAGCCTACACGTGCTATGATGGTGTGTAATACCCATCCCCTTAGACCTACATTCAAAATTCTTTCAAAATTAACCTGCTAAGTTAACTATTTAAAAAAGGTTGAGAAGCACACTGACCACAATTTAATACACAGGCTGTAATAATTCTGACATAAACACATCAATGACGTAAGAAGTACAAAGTAAGAAGGAAAATAATTTCCCTTAAAATGGGGTAGACAGTGTGGGTTATGTTGACATATGAGGGCTATCAGTTCAACATCCCTTGACCTGGGTGACCTAATGTCTCGTCAAAACATAGCCTACAGACCAGACCCACTATGTTGCAATGTGATGGCGAAATGTGTGTGTGTGTGTGTGTGTGTGTGTGTGCGCGTGCGTGCGTGCGTGTGTGTGTGTGTGTGTGTGTGTGTGTGTGTGTGTGTGTGTGTGTGTGTGTGTGTGTGTGTGTGTGTAAAATGGAAACACTTTTTAAAGGTTACTTATCATTATCATTCATTGTGTGCTTGTGTCATGCTCCCTCTTCAATTTCTACAGTGCATGTGGCTGTCTGTGAGATTTAAAAAAAAACAAAAAAAAAAAAACAGCACCACAGGCTATAATGTAATTATAACAAATATGGAAATTGTGTTAAGGACCAACATACGGCTGTTTAAAGGGACACCGACACTGTGTGCGATTTTTAGTTGTTTATTTCCAGAATTCATGCTGCCCATTCACTAATGTTACCTTTTTCATGAATACTTACCACCAGCATCAAATTCTAAGTTTTCATTATGACTGGAAAAATTGCACTTTTCATACATGGTCCGCCTTTTTGAATTTCCAAAAATAGCCATTTTTAGCTGCAAAAATAACTGTACTTGGACCATACTAGAAAATATTTGTTTAATACTTAGTAAACTTTCATGTAAAGATCAAATTTGGCAATAGGCAGCCCAATTTCAATAAGCAGCATAGTTGCAGTAGCCTACCTTTTTTGACCATTTCCTGCACAGTGTCCCTTTAACAATGACACTCAAGAGACCTTTAGAAAAATCAGATAAGCCATCAGTGGTCCTAAAGAGTACTTTCACCAGGAAGTGTTGAGGGAGGAGTTAACTTTTCCAGAGATCTTTGTTTACACAGTAGCTCACATGGCAACTTTGTGTTTGGATTTTCTTTTCTGGTGACATTCTGCCATCTGCTGGTGAAATGCACTACTGCATCATGATATAAAGGAATAGCATCCCTTTTTAATAAGACATTATAGTTTTTCCAACTGATAATAAAAAGCATACCTTGAGTAAACTGCAGTCACACAATTTTCAACACTTATACTCAAGTGCCACAACCTTTTAAACTATATTCACACATTCTTTGGTTTTCTTTGAAGTCAACCCTGATTTTGCAACTCAGTAGCCCTATAACTATAGGGCCACACACAGCTCTCTACCTAACACACAAACATATGGAAATAATAGTCCATTGATCTCCCTTGAAAGGGAATAAAAAGTGTGAAATAATAATATTCTTATATATACTTTTGATATATTGTTACAGTATCTGATCGGTTCACCTTTGAGCCTTTGCAAGTTCTTCCGACTTCAGGCTACTCTGTGGGAGAACCTCTAAACATTGTCAGGGGAACCTTCAGTGATCTGCAGGAACCTTTAGGAGAACAAGACAGGTAGATATTACTTCTTGGAGGATCTCAGAGGTTTCCTTGATGGTTCCTCAGAGAACTTGTGCAAGCTACCAGTAGGCTACTCCACAATGGCAGACTGAAGAACCTATGACAATAAAGTTGAATGTTGGATGAGGGGCGTAGAGTTCGAAAACATTCACTTGGTGAAAAAAAAGCAAAATGCGAGCGAGTGTCCAGACATTCAATTGTATTTTCATAGTCGTCTGACCCTTTTGTCCTGCACGGCTGCACCTGCGTCTTGGATGTGCACTGCCTTTCTAAACTGAAGAACTTACACAGGTCATTTATTTTTTTAAAACATCTCATTTAGATTTAACTAAAGTAAAATGACACTTATTTATGTATTAAAAAAACTCCACCATTATTAATTATTTTCCGGTAAGTGGATAATACTAGCTTGAGTATCCCATTATCTGAGATGAGATGTTGTAGTGTGCCTTCAGTCCATGAGAGTGCGACAGAGGCCAAGTCTAGAGAGAAGTGGCATTGGCTCAGATAGACTACACTTCAAGTTATACATCTGCTATGAGGTATGTGGCCTATTACCAACACAAAGGGGCTTGGTATGTTTCATTTCTGCAGAACTACTGTATATAATATGCTGGTGATCAATCATGAATGATCATTTATTTCGATTATTCATTTGTACATGTACATACTGTATAGGGTATGCTGTTACATGTAGCCAGTTTATGACAAAATATTAAATAAACCATAATAGAAGTCAAGTCTCCAGTGCAGTTTACAGAATGTCTACATTCATGAGATTCAACTCACTGCATCAGCTGCTATTGCTTCAAGGTGTCAAAGACATTCCATTATGCCCAGACAGAAGGGGAAAAACATCAGCCACTATCTCAAGGCCCAGTACGGTCTTCATCACACCTATACAAGACCCTGGACATAGGCTGCCACAAAATCAACTGTAACACACACACACACACACACACACACACACACACACACACACACACACACACACACACACACACACACACACACACACACACACACACACACACACACCAATGGGGGTAGGCTATCAGAAGGCAAGTGAAAGGAATCTGTGTGAGCGTGCTCAGCCATCACACACGGGAACATATTGCTTACAACGGCCACAATGGGCCCTGGGTGACTTCAGTTACGTGTTGCTGAAGATTGGCTGTCTGCTACCATGGGCTACTGATAGCATTCGGCCAGGCCTGAGACAAAGTCTCCTGAAAGGGCCTCCCTCATCATTGCATACAATGTAAGGAGGACTAATTTCTGGGCCTCCTCTTTCCCTGGACCCTGGACAACTGGCCCGTTTGTCGGCTTCCCTGCTCCAAGCAGAGAGCCCTGGCTGGGCCCTGGACTGTTTTTTTTTGGTCACGTCTCACGTATACAGAGAGGCGAGGGAGAAAGTGAAGCGGCGGTGGCGTCTACAGTTTCGCTTCATCCTGTGAGCGTTGACTGATGTCCCTGAATGGCACTTTTGACGCAAAGGCTCCAGTTTAATTAAAAGGTTTGCTCATGATCAGACCCCCTTGACCATCTCTGCCAGGCTCCTCAGACACAGACACTGACAGGCTAAGTAGAAGCAGAAGCCGAGCTAAATACTGAATGTGAATGCACTGTAGTTCACCTGCTGGTGGTGACAGGGATGAGGAGGAGAGGGATATAATAAGGTGCGTCTCTATGTGCTATGTGTTAAATGGCTATGCACAATTACACTGTTACGGTGGTGCCATGTGCATGCATGTGCATGAATTAGGTGTGTGCGTGTGTGTAGGTATACTGTATGTTTGTGTGTGTGCGTGTGTGTGTGTGCGCGCGTGTGTGTGTGCGTATGAGCGTGTGAGCGTGCGTGCGTGTGCAAGTGTCTGTGTGTGCGTGTGTGTGTGTGTATGTGCGTGTGTGTGCAGGTGTGTGTGTGTTTGTCATATTTTACTTTATCATGTGTACTTTATGTACAGTACTGTATGTGTATAAGTGTGTGTGTCTATGTGGCCTTTTCCAGAGTCCGGTGAAAGGGGGAAAAAGTGGAATACTCTGAGCATTGTGCCAGCTCCGCTTGAGCCCAAGTGCCCTTTGAGTAGCGACTAGTGTGAGATTTCACACGATGGAAACGCAGAAGAGGCCTCTCCGGTGTCAAGGAACGAAGAAAGAAAGAAAGAAAGAGCAGATGGAGGGAAGGAGAGAAGGAGAAGGATAGAATAAAGGCACCAAGTCAAAGAAAGAAAGCGAGAGAGAGAGAGAGCTGTTTACTGAACCTTCTTCTGTCTTCTCTCTCTCTCTCTCTCATGCTCTCTCACGCTCTCCCTCTCTGTCCTTCATCACTCTCACTCTTTCAGCACCTTGAGTGGCAGGGTGTCAGGCTACCTGGCGGCTGGCAGGTTGGTCTGCTGTTGGGTAATGAGAGAGGTGCAGGGGCCTGGGCACCTGGTTAGTCACCTTGCTGACTGTAATGACACGCTAGCCACTCCACACTGCACATACTCAGCTCTGCTCTGTTCAGCTGGGCTGTGGCTTGCCTCCTCATCTCTGGGTGCTGCTGGAGTCACTTTACCTAGCTGCGGCCCCATTAGGAGTGAATTACTCACTTAGGGGGCGAAGAGATGGTGACTTAATCATTACATTGGCTGTGTGTGTCTGTGTGTGTGTGTGTGTGTGTGTGTGTGTGTGTGTGTGTGTGTGTGTGTGTGTGTGTGTGTGTGTGTGTGTGTGTGTGTGTGTGTGTGTGTGTGCAGGTGTGTGTGTGCAGGTGTTTTAAGGGGGTCAACTGCCAATGCGCCCAAATGTGATTGCACTGATCTGTGTGTGTGCTGTGCGTGTGTGTGTGTGTGTGTGTGTGTGTGTGTGTGTGTGTGTGTGTGTGTGTGTGTGTGTGTGTGTGTGTGTGTGTGTGTGCGTGTGTGTGTGTGTGTGCGTTTGCGTGCGTGTGTGCGTGCGTGCGTGCACGTGTGTGTGTGCAATGGTGAGCGTGCATTATTTTGTGCATGCACGCATGCGTGTGTATCATTAAGGGGGCAGGTAAGTAACGAAACAGATACTTTTGTGACAGCTGTTTCCTGCACCACTCGCCACAAGGACAAGGACCCCATTCATAACCTGGCCTCGCTTCACCACGCCGCCTTGCCCCCGACCATGAATAAGTAATCGCCCCATCACGAGGACGCCAGGTCCGGGCCAGGAGGCGAGGTGCTTTGGACCGGACCATTTCAAGTGACTGCCGTCAGTCGTGGGGCACGGTAGGTAAGCTTATCCCCCTCCGGCCTCAGCCCTCACGCCCCCATCCCCCCACCTCCCCAATCCCTCCCTCTGGGCCGTCACGGGCAACCGGAGCTGGGCCAGCATAACAAGCCTCAGTCCTCAATCCTTGGTCCGGCCAGTGTAACCCTACCTGCACCCTGCGCCCTGTTCATTTGGCACATCAGACGGAGCTTTATCCCAATGGGTGACAGAACGAGGGGTGTGATGGGTTGGGGTGGGGGTGGGTAGGCGGTTAGTGAGGAGAAGTGAGGTGTGGTGGTGGGGTGGGATGGGGTGAGGTGAAGTGGTATCTGTTTGGGGGTTTCCATCCAGCAAACTACTTCCCCTCTACTTGACTACTTTTCATTGATTTTTTGGATAATGTGAGGGTTTTACACAAATATGCTGTATTTCTTCACAATTTGGTTAACTTTTTAAAACATTTTTTTGCATCAGTCCATCTCATTCTGATAATAATGATAATATATCGGTTGAATATAGCGCTTTTCTTGGTACTCAAAGCCGCTTTTGTTTGGCTTTTTCTAGCTAATATTTAAATGGCTTTTTGATTGAGCTTACTTGAAGAAAATTGAAATGAAAATGAATTTTTAAATGAATGATTAAATCTTTTTCTTCAGATTTCTGTAGGCCTGCGCGCCTACCACTTTTGAAGGATAAGCTGCCCATGTTGTTGTACTGAATCAGAGACCATCCATCTTCCTGTGAGAAGTCCACAAAGGCAGGCAGCTCATCTGATGCTGGCAACTTCGGTGCAAAACATGACCCCTGGTCCTGGCATGTGTTTTGGGGGGTAGCTGCCTGGGGAGCTATAGCTCCACTGTTCTCTGTTACCCTGCAGGGCGGAGCGCCAGAGGGGAGGGAAGACAAGGCAGGAGAGAGAGAGAGAGAGAGAGAGAGAGAGAGAGAGAGAGAGAGAGAGAGAGAGAGAGAGAGAGAGAGAGAGAGAGAGAGAGATGGGCTGAGAAAGGGGTTTGTTGTCAAGAGGGAGGGTGTGGGATGGCAACCTTTCCTTACAAGCGGGGTTTTCTGTTGCTTTTGTGTTGGTAATGAGGGGTTTGATACTGTCATGGATCATTAAAGGAGATGGATTGCCTCTCTCTTTCTCTATCTCTCTCTCTCTCTCTCTTTCTCTATCTTTGATAACTGTTATTTATTGTCAAATAACGCTTCCTGCTTCATTGTGGGACAGCGTTTCAGTTGACCCCCTTCTGAAGGTTATCTGATCCCCCTATTGCAAAAGGTCTCTGATAAAACATACTGACAGGTTTCACAACAACAAAAAACATTGTTGTTCATGATTAGCTACTATCTTGTATATTATCTAAGCATCATTACACTACAGTCCTCTTTAAATACTTTACAATGTGTGCCTATATATGTATATGTTGGGCTATATATTATGTATAAATTGGTGTATACAAGTGTTTGGTGACAAACTATTTGCACCTTGCAGTTACACAGTTTAGCCACTAGATGCACACAGAGTCCACACGATACCAAGTCACCTGTGACGTATTTGTTACCAGAATATAGCAATTAAAAGTGTTGTTTTTTTATTTAAAAAAAAAAATGATTTCATAACCATTATATTTTTGTCAGTGCTTAACCTCTATGTTTAAGCAGAGTATCAGCATTTGTGTTGTCGTCAAACAATAAGCAAAAGTGAAAGGTAACAAATAGGCTCCTGAATTTTAAAAGGCAAAGCTACAATAGCCTCTTTACTCTCACTGAGGTCACCTTTCAGACTCTACTGACTTCCAGGATCGCTTTGATAAATACTTTATTCTGCTATGCTCCCCATGAATAATAGATCTTCTTTCCAGTCTCTCTCTCTCTCTCTCTCTCTCTCTCTCTCTCTCTCTCTCTCTCTCTCTCTCTCTCTCTCTCTCTCTCTCTCTCTCTCTCTCTCTCTCTCTCTCGCTCTCTCTGTGCTAATTTACCTTGTGTGGTCAGGTAGTTCTCAGATGTCTTCACTGAATGTCTGTCATCTTGTTTGTCAGATAAACATAAAGCATTCCTCTCAGGCTTCACAGTTTAAATTGGCAATGACTTGCAGAAGTGGATTTCTCAATGGAGCCTTTTTATTCATTAACATAAAACACTGAGACTTTAAAAAAATAATTAAAAAAACAGCCCTCTCCTGTCACATTTTGTTGACAGTAAGCACTTTTTAGCAATAACCAAGGCCAAGGACAGCATTGGCTGGGCCTAGCACAAAACAATCTGAAAGACACCGCACTCAGTACATTAAATGTAATAGGGATGCAATTCTGCCACCTCTCCCTCACCCTGGGCCCAGGACAACTGACCCCTTTGTCCCCCCAATGATCAAATTAATAATTGCCCCGTGGTCTGTTTTACATGGTCAGATTGTGAAGTACAATGCGTTGACACTGTCAGTGATACAATTCTACAGCAGGGGTTCCCAACCCTTTCCAACTAGGGGCCCACATGAAATTTTCATAAATGTTCGGGGCCCACCTCTAACCCAGTAAACAATACAACTCAAATAAACAGCCCCGGCCCACAGTTTGAAAATCACTCCAATCAAAGGCCTACATGAAAGCCATTTTGGGAGTGTGTGTGTTGTCAATGTAGCATTGGACTCAGACCTGTTTGCGCCTCCTGACCACCCCATGACGCCAAAGGTCTCTCCACTCGACCGGGCACTCAAACATCCCACAGAGAGAGAGAGAGAGAGAGCGAGAGAAAGAGAGAAAGAGAGAGAGAGAGAGAGAGAGAGAGAGAGACTAGGGAAGGGAAGACGAGAGAGGGAGGGGGATTTCTGCTGACGGCGGAGGGAAGAACTCGTACTTGACCCCTTCGCCACATTTCCGAGCCAGTGGAGATGCTTTTAGATTGCAAAGCCACGCTCAGTCGAGGGGAAAATCCACGGCAGGGCCTTCTGCATGCAGGAGGAAGGAGGGATCGGATGAGAGAGAGAGAGAGAGAGAGAGAGAGAGAGAGAGAGAGAGAGAGAGAGAGAGAGAGAGAGAGAGAGAGAGAGAGAGAGAGAGAGAAGGAGGAGAAAAGAGGGCGGCTGTTAGATCAATGTTGCTCCCCAGAGAGATGCTGGCTCCCCTGCACCCCAAACATAGCAGCCTCCACAGTGATTTTATTACAGGGCAGGGAGGAGACGCATGGAAGGAACACGGAGACAGACACACAGAAAGACAGACAGACATACAGCCAGGGGGAGGAGAGAGCGAGAAGGAGACCCAGAGAGGCTCATGCCAAAAGGGAGAAGATCTAAAGCATGGGTGCCTGTGTCAAGCATCTCCGGTTCCTGTTATGAGCATTATGAAAATGTTGCCATGGTCTTTTTGGAAACCTCAATGTGCATGTAATGGCCACTTCAATATGATGTAGTTCTACAGGCTTTTTTCTTCTTTTTCTTCAGGATTATAACATGTATAGCCATTTGTCAAGGCTTAAAAGATGGCTCCAGAGCC
Organism: Engraulis encrasicolus; assembly: GCF_034702125.1. Taxonomy (NCBI): domain Eukaryota; kingdom Metazoa; phylum Chordata; class Actinopteri; order Clupeiformes; family Engraulidae; genus Engraulis; species Engraulis encrasicolus. The sequence continues at coordinate 36,290,103 of NC_085863.1, forward strand.
TACAACCTCACAAATATATCATAGTTATTATCACAAATAGATCTGTGTGCACTCACAAATTGTGTTTTTTCCCCTTTTTCCTATTTCTTTCCCTGTTTCTAACCTTCAGTTCCTCCTCCTAGTATGTCATCTCCACCTGAATGATTGACACCGTCCCAGCATTCATCTCATCTCTGGGCAGGGCAGGTATGGCAAGCAGACAGGGACAGACAGTCCCCAGGGGGAGGACACTCCTGTTCCTGTGCCTTTCCACTCCACTGAAACTGGGGCAGCTGAATCAGATTGTATCACGGTTAAAATGTGACAGCTCTTTCAGACAGGCACCATCAAAATGTCCAACACCGGCAAGATGGATGGGAAAGTAGGCTACATACACAGAGAGAGTAGCTATCATGTTGGTGAAGGCAAATGACTGTAATTGTCCTCATAGCTAAATTTAAGTCAAATTAGAAGTTCACAAACACATGCAAGAACATTTTGCGCAAGTAGGCCAATCAGAAAAAAATACATTGTCACAGCACCAAAGCAACTTAAGTGCACAGCTTTTTTACATAAAAGATGCTCCCATCCGGTTTTTCACACATCATGAAAGCACTCTTGGTTCTAGGTCGTAATAGGAAAAAGTGCTTGAGATGAACAACATGCATGTACAGCATTACTTTCCCTAGCTGCGGAAGCAAACAAATGAACACATTGGCAGCAGACGAATCTCTCAATTCAATTCAATTCAATGTGGGTCTAACACAGCTAAACGACTAATTACCTGATTCCCCTACACACTTTAATATACTCTTTCTACTATACCTAATGCATCAACTAATGCATCAACACTGATCAAAAGGCATTTGCTCACACAGTCTTAAATAATGTAGGCATGATCTTGACAAAACAAACACAAAAGCATATGAGTTTACATTAAAAATGCATATACAGTCAGCATCATTTAAAATACAAAAGGGGAGAGTGGGGTAAGTGCAAAGGGATAAGTTGTGCCACCCCCTGTATCTAAGTAACCAAAGGAAAAATTGGTCATGTGACCACATATTTTTGAAGAGTCATTCATTTAATTCATCGAGAAAAACATAGAGCCTTGTTGCTTGAGAGATCAGCACATTTTAGTGAAGAAAACTGCTGTTTTCATGATTACGGTTTTTATATATCTGTTTCTGAACAGACACTAAATCTACACTATGACAGACACTATGTCACACAGTAAACCATGCCACACATTCTGGCCATTCATCATGGGTTAGCGGTTAGGGCGTCAGTCTTGTAGCCCAAAGGTTGCTGGTTCTACTCCTGACCCGCCAGGTTGGTGGATGGAGTAACCAATGCCCTCCTCCATGACTGTGGTACCCTGAGCATGGTTGTCCCGCTGCACTGCTCCCTTTCAGGCACCACTGGGGCCTGCCCCCTTGCACAGGTGAGGCATACCGTAAATGCAATTTTCGTTGTGTGCAGTGTGCAGTGAACACTTGTGTGCTTTGGAGTACTGTGTCACAATGGCAATGGGAGTTGGAGTTTCCCAGTTGGGCTTTCTTTCACTACACATGTTAATAATTTTGTAAGCTATATTATGAGTCTATACAACTGGCATGATGTTAGCTCAGAAATGAAGTGTAACAAAAGGGTGCAGTAGGCAAATGTGTGCCATATGGCATGGGGTAAGTTGTGCCACTGGTTTTGCCAATTTTTAATGGCATTGATCCCAGTGCGCCATGGCCATCCCACAAATTCTACCGTACACTATGAGGGCTACATTTCATGTGTTGGCCAGAGCTAAGAGACAGGCCAAACCCAGAAGATCCGTCGACCAGGTCTGCTGCTGACCTGACAGGACCATCACATGAGGAGCCAACTCATGCCACAAGTCTTGAAGCTGATCCAGACACAGGAGAGCCACCCACTTCACTTCTCCCGGTCCAAGCCCTGAGTATTCATTAAGCAACATAACCATATATTCGGCCCATTTGGGTTATGTGTCTCCAGTAGTCATGCATCCCTTTCCAAAAACAGCAGTAAGAAAGGCCAGTTCAAAAAGAAAGCGAAAATCAACAGTCATTACTGGCACACCAGAGAGGGAATAGAAAGGAAAATAACATAAAATGGCCGAACAGGAATACAAAAAGAGATCTAAAGAGTTCATGCAGCTTGTTAAAAGCTGCCCTTTGTTGTGAAAAAAGACCTTAAAATATGTGAGTAATTTTGTATTCATTTTGTCTGAGTGTGAAAAAATATTACGGTATCTGACGTCAAAATATAGTTTTACACCACTAATCATTGCACAATTTACCCCAAAGCATTCTGGTCAATTGCACAACTTACTGTTCCAAAGTACCGTTTTTTTCAGAGAGCTATATTTCTTAAATACTTTATCTCACATCAAGCGTCAATGTTTCCAGAGATGCACAACATCTTGAAATATGTGTTCATATATTAGATGGTATAGCCAGCATGGCTTCTCACCCTAAGTAAAAACTGGTACTATTTAACCCACTCTCCCCAAAACAGAATAAATATTCAACCTGAAACACTTTACAGATTCCTATTGTAGTGTGCTTAATTCCACATTGAAAAAGATAGATGTTGTCAGTGTCTCCAAAGAGGTCACGTTGGTGGTTGACCTTTGACATTGTTTTCAATTCAGGCTCTGTCTGACTATGTTTACCATCCTTGGTCATAGCATCAGTAACAAACCCAGCAGCCTAGCTAAGCAGCACAGACCATCTAACCCATACGGGTCAACTGCTAATAGATAATCACCAGGGGTCACTACTACACACTACACACTCTCTCTCTCTCTCTCTCTCTCTCTCTCTCTCTCTCTCTCTCTCTCTCTCTCTCTCTCTCTCTCTCTCTCTCTCTCTCTCTCCTCCAGTCACCGTTGCCCAATTATGCCTCCTCAGAGCCTCTCCACCTGTAAGAGCACATTTCACCCTGTAGCGTTCTGGGCCCCTGGGGGCTGCCCTCGACACTAGGGTGGGGGGTGGGCATGGGGTCACAGTTGACCCCATTACTCAACATGTCTGGCTGACAAGACAGAGACAGAAACACTAATGGTGGTCATACATTGTAGGTCAGTGGTGGTGAGGTGGTGTGTGTGTGTGTGTGAGAGAGAGAGAGAGTCTGAGAGAGAGAGAGAGAGAGAGAGAGAGAGAGAGAGAGAGAGAGAGAGAGAGAGAGAGAGAGAGAGAGAGAGAGAGAGTAGGAGGCAGAGATGTGGAGCCAAGACAAAAAACACTAATTTCTAATAGGGACTGTAATCGCCAATGTTCTGCATTTCGTTAACATCTAATTTGTGTGTTCATGGATTTACATGCCACAGTAAATTGTTTGAAATAATCTAAAATTGTATGGGACAGCCCAACAGTACGGTCTTCACTACATACACAGGTGGGCCGAGGTGGCTGCAGAAACCATTGTCTGACCTTCGCAGATGTCCGGATGCAGCCTGTCAAAATCTCAGTGACAGTCGACCACAGACAGCCAGAAGCAGCCATACATGACGGCCCCCTTCAACATTCTTCAGGCCAGCAAAATTCCTTGGAGCTGAAGTGATGTTTATAATCAAAGGGAGAAAAGAGGGAATATATAGATATATAAATAAAATACCAAAGAAAGAGGATGGACAGGAAACAACAAGAACAAAAAAGAACATCCATTCACTGACATTTTGACTAATCTGTTTTAGCTTGTGGCCGTCGCGGAGTTTGGGGGAATTCTTGCCTGAGGTGAAGATTGGCTTTTGCACATATGTAACCTGTCAACACGAATCCAGACGACAACTCTGATTTCATCTCCGTGACATGATACCGTGGGCTAGTGGCCTTTTCCTCCTCTTGCCCATTTGGGACCTGGTTGCTGGACACTTCCACCAAGGGGCGGTCTGCGACCAAAAAAACTGTCTGGGCATCTTTGGTGCAGTATGTCCCTTCAGCCACTTTCGTACTATAACTTGATTGGCTCAATTCACTGCCTATATTAAAGATGGCCCGATGGGCCACCACCTCTAAATTGTGGGCCAGTTCTTAAAGAAATAGAAATGCATTGGATCCTGGGGACTGGCGGCCCACTGGGAAAATGCCCTATATGTCAGATTATGAGTCCAGCCCTGCGTTCACCCCCCTGGTGTCACACACAGATGCACAGGTCTCCATCAGGGAATGAGTGGCCTTTAATAGACCACCGGTTTGACAGTGGTGAGGTGGCGTTTCCGCTTCCCTGCACAGGTTGAAGGCATCTGGGTACTGGCGCCTGTGTGATGTGGGAACACGTCCAGATGGATTTGTTCCCTCCAGGGCCGCTGACAGTTTTGACCGGGCCTGGGACAAAGTCATCTGAAAGCCCCCCCCCCCCCCCCCCCCCCCCCCCCCCCCCCCCCCAATACATACAATGTAACAGAGGGCCTAATTCTGGGCCTCCTCTCTCTCTGGGCCCCGAGCAAATGACCTGTTTGTTCCCCACTGTCTGCTTCCCTTGTCCTCCCCAATGACCAAGGTGACTTTTCAGTAGGGCTGGATTGGAGGGCTGACATGGATCTAGTGGTCTGTGAGTAACGCATGTTATGTAGCATATGACACTTGTCATCTTCCCTCAACGTGTCTCCCTGTCAAAATGTCACCAGCAGCATGTCCTGTCCTAATTCAGGGGTGACCTCAGAGGAAATGGTGACAGTTTCTCCTCTGACTCCTTTGAAATCTACAATCTACTCCACTGTTAACAATATGCTGCTGTTGCAATGCCCAGAGACTGTTAACCAACTCCTTTACACAAAATATTACTAAAGGGTCAATATGTCACATCATAGTTGCTATTATCAATCATTGTAATGAGGGATGTCATTGATAATACCTTACAGAACAACAGAATATAGTATAGGCCTACCCAATAAACAGTAATGCTATAATTTGATTGATGGAGATTGCTGGCATGTTAACGTCATAATTGACTTTTTTTAATTTATTTTTTTATTTTTTAGGGGCTTTTATGCCTTTATTTGACAGGACAGTCGAAGATGGTGACAGGAAGCAAATGGGACAGAGAGACCCAGTGGGGAGACCCCGGGGACCCCGTGGGTGGGCATGCAAGCCCAAATGTGGGGGGCTTAGCGCGCTGCGCCAGAGCACCCTTCATAAGTGACTAATACGATAATTCTTCATAATGCCAGGTGAATTAAACCAGTGTATTTGGTGTCAGCCGTTTTAACAAATCAAGTTCAAAACCTATGGTCTAAGGTGTAAGGTTTTGGACGTAGCCTCTTACTGCAGCAGGGGTCACCGACGACCCTAATCACTTGCTAAAAATGCTTAACTACATCATAACAACATTGCTATGACATTACAGAGAGCCATAGTGCTGCGCTAAGGGGTTAAGGTGATTTGGCAGTAGAACTGGCAAACGGTGAGCTAAAGATAGCCAGCATGCTAACAAATCCTTCTAAGTGTAAAAGAGGAATTGTCAACAAATCATCAAAAACATTACACAGTGTAAGCAACCTAACACATTATGTACAGTACATCTATGCATTTGGCATTGTCATTTAGCATAATATATTCTAAGACTGATTACACCTTATGTCCTTCAGAGTGTGTTGACGGGCACATCTCATCTCACCTCCCATCTCATCAGAATGACTCATGATGTGTCCCTCTTGTCTTGGTGTCCTTCTCTAGAGTGGTCTGATCTGACATTTCTTGAGGTGAATCTGAGTGACAAGCTGCGTTTCAGATTTTTTGGCGATGATTGGGAGCTAGGGACTGAGGCTGGAAATGACACACAGGTAAAGGTCAACAACTATGCAATGGTTGTTAGCATAGAGCTAACATGACAGACCAGACGCCTGGGTCATTCCTCTCCTGTGAGATTAAAAGACGTGTACGCCTATATCAAGTTTGTTTTTGTTTCGGCCTTCAAAAACATCCCTGCTGCAGACTGACAATATAAGGCCGGGATGTGCTTGCTGTGAGCCTTGCGACCAAGAGCACAAACTTGCTTCAGAACTATCAGAACACAACGCACAATACTGGTGGTATCCTGTAGGGGTCAAATTGCCAAAGTGCTCTCAGTACTATTTCCCATCACTGTTTGACCCATGGAAGTTTGGGAGATTTCCCCTCGCGGTTCTGTCAGTATTGCACCGTACTTCCATGCGTACACTTGCATACATTGTGCCTGGTGCTCTACTGTGTGCAAATTTGACATATAAGAGATAATAAAAAAAATATTCATTCTATTTGAAAATAAATTGAATTTAACACAATAAGTAAATATAATAAATGTAATAATAATCAAAGTGAATAATAACACATAAATAAGACATAATACAATAACTTGTTTTATTCAATTCATTACAAATACATTTAAATGATAAATACCAGAAGTAGAATGACATTTTATACAAAGCCCATTCTGCTTTAATGAACCACGCATACCTCCAGCATTATCCATCTATTCCGGCCTGATTACATGCCACATTCGAGGGCAAATAGCTACGAGCTGTTTCTTTTCTCTGTGTATCAGCATCCTCTCAATTAAGCTCCTCAAGCATCCAGGGCAAGCATTCCCATTGAAGCAGCATGCGGCCAGGCCACAACCCCGCTTTGGGAGCAGGAGGAGATGTGATCACACAGCACAGCACAGCACAGCCCTCTCTATCAGGCTAGTTTTTTTCCGTGCTTTCATCTTCAAACCAGCAACACCAGTTCAAAAGCCCCAGGGGTGGCAATAATCACTGTCACAATTGCTGGCAGGCTTGACCTCAGCACAACTGTGTGTAGTAGGGGAGCGCTTGTGTGTGTGTGTGTGTGTGTGTGTGTGAGTGTGCGTGTGCAGCGTGGGTGTGTGTGTGTGGGGGGGGGGGGGTGCATTGGTGGCGGATTTAGGGGGTCGGGCCCGGCTGTCTTCAAACAGCCCAGCACATCGCATCACATGTCTTTGCCCACTTTGACTAATGCTGTCTGCTCCTGTTAGTGAGCGAGCGGAGCGCAACCTCTTGCCCAGATAATGGTTTTGGCCAGCGAGCGCGTGCCCTGCCGTGCCTTGCCACAGAGGAGCTGCCAGGGAGGGCAGTACAGTAAGCTGTTACAGGAAGCCCCTTGGCATCCTCTTGACTCATAGGGCATGAGCCAGGGGGGAGATGGCAGCAAGGCTGGCTGTGGCTGGCTGTGTTGCTACTTAGCTGCGTAAATCTGTGTACGCAGAGTATCTGTTGATTGCTAATGACCTGGGTTTGATTTTGGCAGTGAGAGGGGGATGACACATGCATTAGTTACTGCGCGTCTGTAATTACGATGTTCCACTCTGACCTCAACATAACTCATCTGTAAACCTACTAATTTTACGACTTTGACATTTTCTCTTGTAGGCCAATGAAGACAGAAGTCTTGGCATACTTTAGGGTGTACTTTTGTGCATGGTATGGACACTCAAGTTTGCTGTGGTGATAATTCAGGTTCAGTGGGACAAAAATTACAGTGATGGTGATAGAAAAGTATTATAATGGAGATTATATTGTAAAATTATTTAAATCTTTACCTTTGTCTGCAAAGCACCCAAATAATTAATTATAATTAGCTTTTTCTGTCATAATAAAATGCCATTAACAATTGTGTTGCAGTGTTGTGTTGTAATTCAGCCATTTTGACCCAGTTTCCTGCAGACTGGAGCTGGATATAATTGACCCAGTGAACTTTAGATTAAATGTCTTTGCAAAAAGACCCATGCAAGCAGTCAGAGAGTGGAAATGTGAAAGAGTATGTGTAATAATTTAGGCCTACCATTTTCACCATCAAGCAAGAAAAAGGAGTGCAGATGAATGGGAGGGAGTCACTGTGTCCTCGGTGGGTGGTCCCATAGACTCCATAGGCAGCCAAACAGCAGCAAATGTGTCAAAACATGCTAGCCCAGGGCTACTCTAAAGAATGAGCTGTCTCCTATTTAGGGCCTACACGGCCTCCTCGGGCAAATAATTAGCTGTTGACAGACATCTATATTACAGCGAAGTACAAACATACACAGAAAGGGGGAAAGAGACAAAGAGGCCAGAGAGAAAATTACAGATTGTCCAATTTGCAGTGTTTCATTGTAATTTAACAGTACAATTTAACATTTTAGTTGGTACTTTTCCAACACAAATGTAGTCTGGTGATCTTTTGTCTTTTAGGCAGCTTTGACTTGGTCAAACATAGTCAAGACATTGTGGGCAGGTAATTCTATGAAGGTAAGCAACTATCTCATTAAGAACTAGAAATGCACTCGGAGAGTGCAGACCTCCGCCAAGGAAGCTGTTTGATAGAACATTTGACTACTTACACCCTTTAAAAAAAAAAAAAATTTTTTTTGTTTTTTTATGCCTTTATTTGACAGGACAGTCGAAGATGACAGGAAGCGAATGGGACAGAGAGACAGGGGAGGATCGGGAAATGACCCCGGCCGGACTCGAGTCGGGGTCCCCGTGGGTGGGCATGCAAGCCCAAATGTGGGGGGCTTAGCGCGCTGCGCCACAGCGCCCCCCGTTACACCCTATTTTTTATCTTGAGTCTTCCTGCCTTCTTTTTGTGGAGTTAGAACAACATTCGCCCTCTCCGCAATTTAATTTGTAGTCACTGGGGGCGTCTAGATTTATGGGCCAGCAATGGTGAAGAATATTTTTTTTTAATCCGGGTTCCGGTTCGTGATCCGGATCACCACCAGAATTTAATCACTTGTTCCTTGGGTCATTACCAACAACTAGAGTTTCATCCAAATCTGTTCATAACCTTTTGAGTAATCCTGCTGACAGATAGACAGACAGACAGACAGACAGACAGACAGACAGACAGACAGAGAGACAGACAGACAAACAGACAAACCAATGCGCCTGAAAACATAACCTCATTGGCGGAGGTAAAAATCCATTTAATGTTGCATAGGCAGTTGTCTCGCTTTTATTCATTATAAAGTTTCTAGGTTTTGTGTTTTCAGACATTCCCTCTTTTTGATAGTGTCTACGTGATATTTACCTGCTTCTATCAGCAAAGGGCAAAGAATTAATGCAGTGAACGTGACAACAAAGAGCAAATGCTTCTGTGAAAGAAGCATAGTCACACATTTCCCTTTTGATTATGACTCAAAACAAAGTCAAAGGCTGCTATGACTCACGATTCGTCACTTTCATTATTTGCACACTTTATAATGGTGAAGAACTTCAAAGACCATTCTTACCAAAGACCATATGCACATTGTCGCAAATATAGTAAGTTTTAAAGGTCACTCAGACCACATTTCAATAATACATGTTTCAAAGAGGTATGGTTGCCTGCATGTCTACGTGTGTGCGCCTGCGTGCCTGTGTGTGTGTATGTGTATATGTGTGTGTGTGTACGTGCATGCGTGCGTACGTGTCTGTGTGTGTGTGTGTGTGTGTGTGTGTGTGTGTGTGTGTGTGTGTGTGTGTGTGTGTGTGTGTGTGTGTGTGTGTGTGTGTGCGTGCGTGCGTGCTTGCGTGCTTGCGTGCTTGCGTGCATGCGTGCATGCGTGTGTGTTTATGTGTGTGTTGTGACGGGAGGATTACACCTCGTGAATACCTGAGGGAGGAGATCCAGAGAGCAGATGGGGAGAGCCTGATCTGGAGCCCTTTGAGCTGCTCGCTTGTCTGCCCGCTCGCTGGCTGGCTGACTCACACATCTTCACTCCTCAGATGCCCCGTGACTTATATCGTGCCAGCGCATAATAGCGGGCGAGCGAGGGCACACAATGCCGCACTCCTGACAGAAAAGGAGTAAACGCCTCAAAAACAAACAAGCCGTCCCTCAACTCCCCCCTCCTCCCCCTTCTCCCCTTCCACGCATGTCTCATGAGAAGAGGCAGTTAGATTTTTGCTTCCAAAACGAGACACCCATCAACCAAGCAAGCAAGGCTGTGCATAATGGTTACCCAGCGCTAATGTGCAGTGTTTACTCACTCTTTTTCTTGCTCTCCGTCTATTTCTTTCTTCCTTTTCTTTTCTTTTTTGGGCTTCTGACACTTTTGTTGTGGGCCAGTGGCAGTACAAAGACTTCATGGGAAAGTCGAACGTCTAAACTCTGGATCAATAGTGCTGAAAAGAGCCCACATACACAAAAGACATCCGTACATTATGAAAAGACATTTGACAATGAACGTCTTTTGTCTGAAAACATCAACACCTCGATACTGGGCTGCACTGGAATACTCTGCCCATAAAGGTGTGATGAAAAAGAATGACATGGCATGACAGGCACATTAATGGCATATCATTAAAGGTGCACTTTGTAATATTTCTAGTGGTTTATTTCCAGAATACATGCTGCCCATTCACAAATGTTACATTTTCCACAAATACTTAACATCACCATCAAATTCTAAGTATTCATTTTGACTGGGAAAAAATACAATTTTGGTAACACTTTCTATGAAGCCCATATATAGCGCATTATGAGTGCATTTATAACAAATTATATTTACATATTTATTATTACAACGCATTACAACTACACCCATGATGTTTCATGATGTTTTATGTTCACAGTAACGAATAACCATGAATCCAGCTTATAATACTTTATAAATCCAAGGGTGCTATGAGTGCTCGTGACTGGATATAAACTACAGGCTGCCTGATGGGGCTTACAGTACATTATGATGCATTATAGATTTGCATTATACAGTGCATTATAGATGCATCCATATGAACTTCACTTTACTTAGAGCACACATTGACGACTTGTGATCTCACATGGAACATTATAGCATCTTATGAGCCCTTATGACAGTTTATCATCACGGTCTGTGCATAGAGGGGTATAGGTACTCATAATGTAAGCCCCATCAGGCAGCCTGTAGCTTATAGCCAGTCATGAACATTCATGACACCCTTGGATGTATAAAGTATAATAAGCTAGATTCATGGTTATTCATAACTGTTAATATAAAGCATCATGACGCATTATGTAGTCATAATACATTGTAAGTAATTATAATGCGCATCGTAATTTGTTATAAATACGCTTATGATGCGCTATAGATATGGTCTTTAAGTAAAGTGTTACCAAAATTTTCATACACGAAAAGGGGGATCTTCTCCATGGTCCACCAATTTAAATTTCCAGACACAGACATTTTTAGCTGCAAAGCGCATCATACTTCAGTCATACTAGTAAATATTAGATTATCATTACCTTTAAAGTATATGACTGTTGTGCTTAGGTGAGTCAGCTTTTGTCCTTTTTCAGCTGAATGTCCTAAAAACAAAATACAGACACCCAAAAACCATACACTATGATCTTAGGAGCACTGCAAATTCAATAGTTGCCTCTCACTTCGTTCTGCATTAATGTTTGATAATGCTGCCTCCAGCAGTAGAGTAACCCATATCATATCTTCAAGAAGGGTTTACAGACTATTGCAGATCTGTATTGAATTTAGTCCACTTGGAAAAGGACTAAACATATCCGATTTTCGAATGTGATTAAGTCCTAGCTTTACGCGACAGAATCTTCATGGTATGATTTTTTGTCTGCCAGTACAGCACATTTTGAATAGAATAGTATAGGCATGAACAGAAAAATATAGAGATGCACCGGATCCACGATCCGGTTCCGGATCCGGCAGGATAATAGGGTTTTTGACAGGATCCGGATCCGGTTCCAGGATCCAGGATCCGGTAGCCGAGGCTTTTCAGTCAAAATAGTTTGAGCCAACGTGATAAAAAGGGCCCACATGTGCGAGTAGGCTATGTGTTTCAACCCTTTCGTAGGATCCGGTATCCGGTTCCGGATCCGGCAGGATCTTAAGCAGTGGATCCGGTATCCGGCAGGATCCTAAAAATCAGGATCCGGTGCATCTCTAGAAAAATATTCTTCATTCTTCATTCTAAACCCATATGGACAAAACATTATCAAGCTCACACTGTCGTGGGTGTTTCTGGCCAGTGACACCCTATGCTAGTTTCAATGTGAGAGGTTAGGTTTGGGCATGTGGAGAAGGCCTCTTGTTCACCTCTTCGAGTGTGCACGGCTAAGTGCCTGGGTCCTTTGGGATGGTGTGACCCCCTTGCCCGATAGACCGTTGCCGATAAGGAAATGTGCTGCTGCCTTTGACAATTTGTCACCGACACACACACACACACACACACACACACACACACACACACACACACACACACACACACACACACACACACACACACACACACACACACACACACACACACACACACACACACATTTTGATTGTAGTTTTAGATTATAGATTCACCAAGTCTAGTAATTCAGGGCTGGATCTATAATCCCATTCACCAAGAAACTTAAACTAGTGCTTAAGAGTGGCAGTAGCTATGTTTGCTCTGACCGTGTGGTCCGCAAATGCCCTATCTAATCAATTACCTGTGTGCATACGTTTGTCTGTGTGTGAGTGTGCGCGCGCACGTCTGTGTGTGTGTGTGTGTGTGTGTGTGTGTGTGTGTGTGTGTGTGTGTGTGTGTGTGTGTGTGTGTGTGTGTGTGTGTGTGTGTGTGTGTGTGTTTGTGTGTGTGTGTGTGTGTGTGTGTGTGTGTGTGTGTGTGAGAGAGACAAATTGTCAAAGGCTGCAGCATATTTCCTTATCGTCAACGGTGTGTGTTCACATATTTTGGTGTGTGTGTGTGTGTGTGTGTGTGTGTGTGTGTGTGTGTGTGTGTGTGTGTGTGTGTGTGTGTGTGTGTGTGTGTGTGTGTGTGTGTGTGTGCGCGTGTGTGTGTGTGTGCGTGTGCGTGTGTGTGTGTGTGTGTATGTGTGTGTGTGTAGTGCGTGTGTATGTGTGTGCGTGTGTTTGAAGGCAAAGGCGAGGGTGTCAGCTTCTCACCATCAGCGGTGGGCGAGTGCGGCCGGGACATCCCATCCATCACTCTCAGGAGCTGTCTGTCTGGAGCGCGCCGCCACACTGTTTGTTATGCTTTGGGCCTCTTCACAGTGGCGTCACGGGGCTGAAAGAACACACACACACACACACACACACACACACACACACACACACACACACACACACACACACACACACACACACACACACACACACACACACACACACACACACACTCATATCAACCCAAACACACACACACACACACACACACACATACACACACACACACACACACACACACACACACACACACACACACACACACACACACACACACACACACACACACACACACACTCATACTCATACGAACACATGCACGCACACTCACCCACCCACACACATTCACCCAAAACGCAAACACACACACACACACACACACACACACACACACACACACACACACACACACACACACACACACACACACACACACACACACACACACACACACACACACACACACACACACACACACACACACACACTGGGCCAGTGCTGGAGTGCTGGGCTGGCTGGCTGGGCAGAGTGTCAGAGTCCCACCCAATGGTGTCTGGTGATCGCATCCTGCAGGGATTGGTGGGAGATGGGATCAGCATTCAGACTGTCAAAACATTACAAGGACTCCTGCACTCCAGTAAGTGCTTTGGTCAACGATACCCCTTCCAGTCACACAGTCAGACTCTCACCTATGGACACGTAGAAACATACTTTCTTTTTAAAAGGCTTTTTGCCTTGAGTTTTGACAGGAGAGAGGAGGTGAGACAGGAAATGCGAGGAGAGAGAGACGGGGAAGGATCGTTTAATGACCCGGGTGGGAGTCGAACCCTGGTCGCCGACGTAGTAACCCAGTGCCCTACTGTTAGACCACGGCAGGGCCATAGAGAGATGTTTCTTTTACAGATTTTCGCTCAGGCTGTTTATCCTCCTATATGGCCTTCTATTCTTGGTCTTTTGAAAAGCCTTCTTTGAAATGCTTTGATTCGCCTCATGCTTATCTAACTTTATGTCTCTGCGCATGTTAGAGTGTTTTTGGTCTACGTGCGTCTTGGCTGCAAAAGTGTGTGTGTGTGTGTGTGTGTGTGTGTGTGTGTGTGTGTGTGTGTGTGTGTGTGTGTGTGTGTGTGTGTGTGTGTGTGTGTGTGTGTGTGTGTGTGTGTGTGTGTGTAGTGGGGATCCTACAGGTACTGGCACTCCTGGCGACACCAACTCTGGCGCCTCACCCCTGTTGAAAAAAGATCACGTTATTATAGCAATAGAGTGGTAACAGCACAGAAATAACATGTTCAGACCGTTAACTGGCTATTTTCGCAATGTCGTCGGGCGTGGACTTTCGCGATGGTGCAGCTCCCTTGCAGGTGCCGCCCCGGGCAATTGCCTGGTCGGCCCAACCCCAGGACCGCCCCTGTGTGTGTTTGTGTTTGTGTGTGTGTGTGGTCACCACTGTGTCTATTTATGTGCTCCATTATTGTGTCCTCAGACAAAGGGCCTTGAGCCTTGGCGGCCCGAGCAGAGGTGAAAGCTCTGGTGAAAGAAAGAGAGTACGTGTCACTGCGTGACCCTACCTGTCCAGCTCATAACTCTCATTCCTCTCTCTCTCTCTCTCTCTCTCTCTCTCTCTCTCTCTATCTCTCTCTATCTCTCTCTCTCTGCAGCCTCCTTCTCCATCAGACAGGAAGGCTGACATGGGCTCCTCTCCGAACCCTCTTCAGCCTTACAGGGGAGAGAGGCAGGCAGGGCAGGAGAGCTCTCTCAGGCAGGCAAGCAGGCAGAAGAGGCAGACAGGCAAGCAGACAGGCAGACAGGCAAGCAGGCAAGCAGGCAGGCAGGAGAGAAGTAGGCAGACAGGGAGGAGAAAGGGAGGCAGGCAGGCAGGCAGGAGAGAGAGAGAGGTGGGCAGGCAGACAGGGAGGCAGGCAGACAGGAGAGAGAGAGAGGTGGGCAGGCAGACAGGGAGGCAGGCAAGGCAGACAGGAGAGAGAGAGGCAGGCAGACAGGGACGAGAAAGGGAGGCAGGCATGCAGGCAGGTAGACAGGAGAGAGAGAGACGGGCAATCAGGGAGGAGAAAGGGAGGCAGGAGAGAGAGATACAGTCAGGCAGGCAGGAGAGAGAGAGAGAGAGAGAGAGAGAGAGAGAGAGAGAGGCAAGCAGGAGAGTTCTCTCATGCAGGCAGGATAGCTCTGTCAAGCAGGCAGGCAGTCAGGAGAGAAGCAGGCAGACAAAGAAAACAGAGAGGCAGGCAGGACAGAGAGAGAGAGAGAGAGGCAGGGACGCATGCAGGAGAGGCAGGCAGCAGCAGCCTTCTGATCTGGCTCTGAGTGGTGGTGAGTCAGTCAGAGAGTCAGAGAGAGAGAGTCAGAGAGAGAGAGAGTCAGAGAGAGAGCCAGAGAGAGAGCCAGAATCCGCCTGTGGCGAATTGCCCGGTTGGCTGATAAGCATCAGCGTCTGTCTCTTGCCGCTGTCATTCCCCGGCCGCTCCGCTGTATCTCTATCAGACAGGGCCCATCTGGAGCCACCGCGCATGGCCGCGAGCCTCCTTTCATCCCGCCAGCTGATTGGCCCTTATCTTATCTGGAGTCGCGGGGGCCCTGACAGAATCCCCTCAGTCCGACCCGACCGCCAGTGAGTTATGAACACAGAGGAGAGGGAGAGAGAGAGAGAGAGAGAGAGAGAGAGAGAGAGAGAGAGAGAGAGAGAGAGAGAGAGAGAGAGAGAGAGAGAGAGAGAGAGAGAGAGAGAGAGAGTAGGAGGCAGAGATGTGGAGCCAAGACAAAAACCACTAATTTCTAATAGGGACTGTAATCGCCAATGTTCTGCATTTCATTAACATCTAATTTGTGTGTTCATGGATTTACATGCCACAGTAAATTGTTTGAAATAATCTAAAATTGTATGGGACAGCCCAACAGTACGGTCTTCACTACATACACAGGTGGGCCGAGGTGGCTGCAGAAACCATTGTCTGACCTTCGCAGATGTCCGGAGAGAGAGGGAGAGAGAGAGAGAGAGAGAGAGAGAGAGAGAGAGAGAGATGAGCTCAATTCAACCTTTGCAGAATGGATCAGCCAACAGACCTATCAGACCTACGCATGTACGTGCAACATGATTCTTCTCTGCACGTCTTCTTTGAGCCATCTGCATTTGCCACATACCATCTGTAACAGTGAAAGCGTGCACGGACATATCAGAAAGCAAAGTGTCCATAATTCAAACCAGTGACAGTAGGTGACACCGTAGTATGTGGCCTTTGCAGCACTGTCAAATACAGAATGCAGTGTAAGCACCTCACAGTTCTCCTTTGAACCATGTGTTCAAAGTACTAAAAAGTTCTTTTGTCTAGAAATGTTTGCAAGAAATGTGTTGATTTCTCACAATTTGCCACGAATGCTGACTTCCCACAACAAAGGTTTGGCATGTTTTGCATACCATTACACATGTTTATAAACACATCTTTGACCAACACCTTCCAATACACAAAAGAGACGATACACAATGCTGTGCCAGATGTGAAAAAGGACAAATAGCCTACATCATTTGTCATGTCATCACATTTGTGAAAACATGTTGCCACGTTTCAGAGAGCTGATGGTGTCTTTTGCAATGCTTATTTGCTACGTGTGCAAGGTAAAATGTCAATAAAATGTTTTCTTCCCCAGAATAAAAATCAGCATAACTTTCTGACAAGGTTTTTTAATAAGATCTTTCTTCTTCTTCTTCTTCTTCTTCTTCTTCTTCTTCTTCTTCTTCTTCTTCTTCTTCTTCTTCTTCTTCTTCTTCTTCTTCTTCTTCTTCCACCAGATGATCAATGTACCCCACATAACCCTTTCCACAACTGCCCTTTCCATTGGCATTTTGACATTTTCTGTACAATGTTGACATGTATAAATCTGTCTCGAGAAATATACTTTAAATTGACATAGAAATAGTTACTTTAAGACATGGTTGCTATGCTACATTTTGGCAATTCATGTTGTATTCTTCTCTCACTTTTCTCCTTATAACGAAGAGAGACTATCAATCAATTCAATCACAGATTGGCAGTGTAAAATACATTTTTTGGTGTTGTTAAGCTGGGTATCTGTCATTTGTATAGCCAAAGATGTGGCTATGATTTGCAACCAACGTTGTTACACAAGTATGAGAATTGGTGTGTGTACATGGCTAATTTTTCCTTTTGATGATTTTAAAGGGGGAAAAGTGCAGCGTCTACAATTATGGTATGGCTACTGGCAAAGTGCAATAAACACAGTTCCCATTCATTTCTTTCATCACACTGAAAGCAATTGACAGTTTCCAGCCCGAATGTTTATGTGCATCGGGACCCATTTGGGCATTCCAGCCGCTAAGTACAGCCAATACATCTTTTTATGGAGTTTTCCCAGTGATTGCTTCCAGTTGTCCAACTGCATTATTGTTATAATCTCTAGTACTGTGAACATAGACGCGAATAGATGGTGTTGGGCGGTACAGCTGTATGTGCACCCCATGGGATTTGGGTGTGCTGGTGTGCAGTTTACAACTGATTGCACTGCGACTTTGCTGTCAATGCACATTTAATACATTTGATATATTGATGATATTCATATGTATGCTAATAGATACTACATTTGTGTTTTATTATTGGAAATGACTATTCAGACTTCCTGTCATCTATGTGTCAATTCTTGCCATTAAAATACTTCGAGAACATACTTTTTAGACCTATATAAAATGCATTTTGGGATGAAATGCAATGCCCGATACAAAAATGTCAATTTCCCAAAAATGTTCCAAAATGCATGTATGTCCTTTCGTAACGAAGCTCTTATGCAGTACATGTTTTAGGCACTGCAAATCAAGATGCTGGTCCCTTTTTAACATAAACCACAGGCCTGTCTTACGGTAGTGAAATAACAAATTGAAATATGGTTCACTTTCTGATATTGTCATAACAAATAAAACCTATACTAGCTTGTCTTGGAAACGCTGACATTTATAGAAATCCCATAGTAGATACTTCTCTACATCCCCATCTTAGTGACAAACACTCCCCCTTCTGAAGACTGTATGTAAGGTGTTGTTCGGAAATTGAATATTTGGACACATTAAGGGCTTATGGCAAAGTCGTTAGCAAAACACTTGCGTCTGAACTCCTGTCTGATCTTTTTGGGCTTGCAAACACCCTCATTTTGGCTAATCTGTGGATCTTTATCAGGGGTTTGGCATTATTTTAAGAGGAGGAGGACAGATTATGCCCCCCACATGAAGGGGTTTTAGGGCAGACTTACTGGCCTTAAACTCGGCATGCTCGACATCTTTGTGCGGGTTGGTTGGTTAAGTAATCACCTTCTCTTGTGTTGATCCTACTTAGCAAAGTCTCTCTCCTGATGTCATTAACACGATCCCTCCTGGACCCCCAGTAACATTAAACACTTGATCTGTGCGCAACATCAGCTGTTATCGACCCAAGCTCTGAAGAATGTAGCCTAATACCAGAGACCATTTTCATTGGGGGCATTTATTTTTTTATTTATCTGACGACTACCCATTTAGAGTAAAGTTACACTGGGTTGACTGGGTTGTTCATGGTAAATTCCATCTAAGGGTGAATACCAATGAACTTGCCCGCACGCACGCACGCACGCACGCACGCACGCACGCGCACACACACACACACACACACACACACACACACACACACACACATGCACACACACACACACGCACACACGCATGCACACACACGCACACGCGCACACACACACACACACACACACACACACACACACACACACACACACACACACACACACACACACACACACACACAGCCAATCGTCTTGACAGATTGATTAGGGACATTACTATAAGGCAAACAGAGTTAAGAAAATACTCATATAACTGTCAAATAATCCTCGTCCTATTAGCATGTCCTTGTCTAGGGAAGACAAATAGTTTCAGTGTGTCGGCCATATTTACGAGGTGATCTGCGCTGCTGATAAGATGATCTACATCGACCTGTCCCCCTTTCTTGTACTCTCAACCCCTCATCAAGTCATTCCACCAAAACACGCGGGGTCAACTTGACATGGGCCAACATGCAGTTTGCACAGGGGACATGTTTTTGGGTAGCTCTGTTGTAACTACGTTAGCAAAGTGTCTGAAATTACTGTATGTCATTTGCTGTAGTTTGCCTGAATGGATTGCCATTAAAAGAAAAAAAAACCAAGTGCCTTGGAAATGTGTTTTTTGTTTCATTTTGGCAGGCATTTATAGCACAAAGAACAACTTGTAACCATACGTACAGTTACAAGCGTCTTCACCGTAATTTCCTCATTGGCGTGAGTTTATAAACAATCAGCCTTTAGTCACAGGCCTCAGAATGCAGCAAGGCAAAGGGTAATTACCGTCTCCCTCGCCACTGCTCTCTCTCTCTCTCTCTCTCTCTCTCTCTCTCTCTCTCTCTCCGGAACGTGTAGTGTATGAAAACAGCAGGCACATGTGCATGCAATGCAGCAGGTAGGCAGGCGCAGAAGCTGTGACTTGACGTCGGTGTTTCATTGAGTCTGACCTTTAAAAGCATTACGCCGCCGCTCTGTGGTAAAGCGGGTAGCCTGTAAATCACTGGTGCATTCCGCGGTTAATCACCCGAGCTCCGCGCCGAGCGCCGAGGAGAGGAGACGGCCTTTCCTATCTGATTCACTTATTACACCATGGCACCACCACCACTGTTCTGTTGGTATGTGCTCCTTTATCAAACTGAGCTACCTGTAGGCTGTTCATTTCATATTGCCCTAATTCCTGCCATAGCCCTAACCTTAACCCTAAGCCCTGATCCAGGAACAGTTTGTAGCTCAGCTCGATTGGTAGGCCATATCGACACCACCACCACCGCCGCCACCACCACCACCCACCACTTCCAATGCCACGCCACCTCTCTCTCGCTTGCTGGCTGCCTCACTCGCCGAGAATGCAGGCTGCGCCGCCGGTGCAGGGCAGGCCCCGGTGACTTTCACACGGAACCGGCGCCGTTAACCCGGATAAGAAGTCTCTTTTCCTCCCCCCAGTCCCCACCCACCCCTTCTTGTCCACCATGAAAAGCCTAATGCGCACAAGGGGGCCTCTGTTCTGTTCTCCGACATGCTCCCTTGTGGACAGTGTGGCGCTGGGTTGCGACTGTGAGGGTGTGGGGTGGCAGTGGCGGTGGCGGTGGCGGTGGGGGTGTGGGCAGGGGTGAAGTGACTGGTGGGGTGGAGGTGTGGGGTTAGGGGTGAAGTGAGGTGGTATTGGATGGTGTTAGGGGTGAGTGATGGTGGGGTGGTGTAGCCATAGTGGAATGAGGTGGTATGGGGCAGTTGAGGAGATGGGGTGGTCAGAAGAGGGAGAGGCGGGGGTTGTTACTAGTGGAATGACGTGGTACGGGGTGGTGTGTGTGTTTGTGTGTGTGTGTGTGTGTGTGTGTGTGTGTGTGTGTGTTTATGTGTGTGTGTGTGGGAGGGGTGTTTGGAGCTGATGATGCTTATGCATGGAGGCGGTTGTGGGATGCGGAGGTCAGCTGGTGTGGTGGTTGAAGTGCAGTGAAGTGGAGCAGGCTGGCGCTTGGAGTTGGAGTTGGGAGTGGTGTGGTGTGGAGGGGTTAGGGCCTTGGTGGTGGTGGTAGTGGTGGTGGTGGTGCTCGTGGAGTGAGGTGGTATGTTGTGGCATTCGGGGTAGGGTTTGGAGTGAGGAAGGTCGAGTGAAGGGGTGCGGCATATGGTGGTAAGGGGGTGTAGTAGTGTGTGGCGTGTTTGACGTGTTTGGGGGGCCTCGGTGGTGCCGCCGACCTGACGAGAGAGAGAGAGAGAGAGAGAGAGAGAGAGAGAGAGAGAGAGAGAGAGAGAGAGAGAGAGAGAGAGAGAGAGAGAGAGAGAAGGGGGTACCCCCTGACCTCTCGGCCCTCATTATCCAACCTTGTCATTCCCCTGCCGCTCCACTGAAGCTGACAGGGGATCCCGGTGTGAGGCCAGAGCCGCCATCGACCTAATGAGGAGGGGGGGGAGTGGAGAGGAGTGTGGAGAGGAGTGTGGAGTGTGGAGTGTGTGTGTGTGTGTGGGGGGGGTGCACTGCTGATGCAATGTCTCCAAAACACAACGACGGGCCCCAAAACACGAGGCACCAAGCAAGCAAGCATGCGAGCGCCACTGGAGTGTGTGTGTGTGTGTGTGTGTGTGTGTGTGTGTGTGTGTGTGTGTGTGTGTGTGTGTGTGTGTGTGTGTGTGTGTGTGTGTGTGTTTGGGGGGGCGGGGGGTAAACCTGGAGACGAGTGGAGTGGAGAGTGGAGTTAAGGAGGAAGGAGGGAGGAGTGGCGGTCGGTGGGGGGGCACTGCTGATGCAATGTCTCCAAACCACAACAAACGGGGCCCAAAACATGAGGCGCCAAGGAAGCAAGCAAGCTGGAAGACCACAGGGGAGGGACAAAGGGGTCAATTGTCCCGGGCCCCAGGGAGAGAGGGTTACAGGATTGGGTCCTCATTACATTGTACATATTGGGTCGGGGGACCGTTTCAGGTGGTATGTAATGGAAGGGGGGACCCTTTCAGATGACTTTGTCCTGGGCCCGGCCAAAGCTGTCTGAGGCCCCGCATGCAAGCATCACTGGGCAGGGGGAGTTCAACCTAAACCTGACCACTCTGATTTGTACTCAGATGTAGCCATCACCCTGTAAAGTTAAGCCTGTCATGTTCGTGACAAAGACAGCGATGCCCTGCCTATTGGGTATCGACCTGACTCGATGCACATTAAGGTTCATCTTTGCATGTTCTTTGCACATAGTTTGACAACTGATGCCAGATTGACTTAGGATGTTTTGAGGTGCTAGGCTAACAACATGTTAGTTTCTCAGATGTAACCGTTTTCAGACAAGTCACGCATAGACGAGGGATTGACAACTGGTGGCAGATTTACTTGTTTTTTTGAGGTGCTATTACAGTTGTGTAGCCACATGGAATGTTTTTTTCCAAACATAGCCGTTTTCCAAGTCACATAATATAGCCTCCTTCTCAAGCTTGTCCCTAGAATTGCCATATTGACTTGGGTGGTTTCAGACAATCATCACGTCATATATATCCCTCCTCCTCAAGCTCGTCTCTCCTGGTGTCAGGTTGTCTTAGTTGTTTTGAGGTGCTACTATTCACACTGTCTCTGCGTGGAGCTTTGTTCCCAGACGTAGCCATTTTTCAGGTTTCCAAACAGGTCACGTAGTAGTAGAGCCCCCCTCCTCGTGCTCACTCGTCTCTCCGGAGGGCAGTCAGTAGTGTGTGTGCATGAGGAGGTGAGGAGGGCGGGCGGCAGTGCCTGCCCTGCCTGCCATAGTAGCGGATCCACATGGAGAAAAGATTTCCCCGGGCCCGTCACGCAACCATCAGCAAGGTTCACTGGCTGGGTTCTGTGAGTCAGGTTCGTTTTATGTGGAACACATGTCCATTAATGACAGACACAGAGCATGCGTGGTTTCTTGCTTCGTGACACTGTGGGAATGATTACAGAGGAGCGGACTGACTGGTGAAGGTTGGGGTGTGTGTGTGTGTGCGTGTGCGTGTGCGTGTGCGTGCGTGTGTGTGTGTGTGTGTGTGTGTGGGGGGGTGGTGCGTGTGTGTATGTGTGTGGGGGGGAGACTGTTGAAATTTGGTGTGTGTGTGTTTGTGTGCATGTGTGCATGTGTGTGAATGTGTGTGTATGTGTGTATGTGTGGGGGTGAGGGGCTGCTTGTAGTCTTTGACATTAGTGTTGCTTTTGATCATGCCGCTTTGCTAAGGTGCCGTTGAGGAAGCTCAGACTCTGACCTGGCACCACAGACCTATAGGCACCCGAAAAAAAAGAAGAAAACGTTTTCCCACAGATTGCGAATGAGACAGACATGCTTTTTTTTTCACAAGGCACCCCCACTCGGCTAATAACTAGGGATTTCTGGGCACGACACGAGGTTCGTCAGCATAACGCTAACCTACTATACCACAATATGGGAGCCCTGCGGTCTACTCTCCATCCTCTGGGGTCTTGGCAATGAGATAAATAGCCCCAACTAAATGCAGTACTTAACCTTTGAACAGCAAAGGGGGAATAGAACTAATGGCAGCCGCAGGTGCTTAACGAAAAGGTGAGAAGCGGGCCAGCTGTAATCGTGCCCAGGTCACTGTTTCAGTCAGCTGTCGGCTTTTTGGGGACATGTTTGTGTGAAACATGAACCGCTCAGCCACCCGGTTGACAAAAACAAGCATTTTTGCTTGTCACAAGAAAAGACATCCTAAGAAGAATGGAATTAGGTCTTAATTAATCTTATGAATTAAGGCATTCAAGGCTCATGTCTTTTGTTTTCCCTGGTAAAATTGTTTGTATTTGTTTGTTGGCATGAATTGTGAATACACAAGTGGACTATGTACTGATCTTAGCGCATTATTCCAAGGGACTAATTAGATCAATTCCCTTTTGTAACAAATACTTTGGATAGACATTTTAATAGTCTAGACTGTAGAGGCATGGAGTACAAATCAGCCGATCCCGTTTTTCAGTTGCAATGTTCTCAGTAAATCAGTCTCTTCTGGGGTGCGTTTCTTGAAAGCGTAGTTGTTAGCAACTTGGGTAGTTGACAATGGGAAATTGCATTGCAAACATATTTACATTGCAAAGTAGCTAATGTAGTTAGCAACTATGGTTTGAGAAATGCACCCCTGCATTGAAATGTCTTGTCCATGAGCCTGCCCTGGCTCAACAAAGTCAACTGTTTCACAGCACCAGGGGCTCCATGTTGTATGGAGTCGGTGTGTATCTGAGCAATCTGGTATGAATTTGATTTCCCAACGACATGTTTTAAAGTTTTTATGACATACAAGAAGCTATGCCTTTAAAAAAGATACGGCCCTCACGACTCGGAATTGAATCTGGCAAGCCCTGTTCGACACGCACTTGACGTGAATATATGAGCATGATGCCAGAGTGCAGTCCAGATGAACTATGTAGGCCTACCATTATCTTCTTTAACACGAAGGAGGCTCACTTTCACTTTTTCCATCTAGGCACCCCAGTTTACCACAGTTTTTAAGAAACCATAGGAGAACCACTTCACCTTATTTTAGTCAGGTGAGTGCTATCCTTATGCTCTTTTGAATAAAACAGACAATAACCTTTCTTAAGTTAATGTAAATGCACACTGTGCCAGGTATGATCGTCCAATAGGTTACTTTCACTTGTGAGAAGTTTCAATGAACCTGATAAAGGCAAAGGCCGTGTGAGTGTGTGACAACTTTTCACAGGTGAATGAAACGGACAACAAACCAGGCTTTTATTCAGTCATTTAGAGCATTAATAATAATAAGAAGAAGAAAGGGAAAAAAGCAATGAGAATATAGACATGAGTGTGAGCTCTTTGAACGATGCAGAACCTCCACGTGTTCCTGATTGCCCTTCAGGACTGCAGACAATGGGGACGGGCTGCATGGGTTATCTGCTATCTTAAAAGCTCCAGCAGGGACCTCAAACAGACTGAAGCTTTTCACCGCCTAAGGGAGCGACCAATACGTTTGTTTTTCTCTGACATGTGCTTATTGGTGAGAGCCACTATTGTCAGCCAGAAGGGAAAAAACTACCTGAACACATAAGTGTACTGTCTATTAAGAATAACCGAGAAACCCCTTTTCAGCTTAATACTATCTAACTCAACCACACATATCAAGCAGAGCAAATACAAAAGAAGAACAGAAAATGTGATGAGAATACTGATGAAATGGAGGCAGAATCTAAAACAATCTCTGTTTCTGATTGCATTGCAGTTGTCCGATTCCCAGAAGAGGGCGATATCTCACTGAGCTACTAGGAAAGCCCACTCACTCTCCACTGCCATCCAGACCAGCCTGGTGAAGAGCTGCACTCTGATTCGGAGCTGAGTTCATCTGTTGCACAGCACCACTGGATATCTGCCTCCTGTTTTCACGTTTTACTAGTACAGGCCGCTGTGTGTGTGTGTGTGTGTGTGTGTGTGTGTGTGTGTGTGTGTGTGTGTGTGTGTGTGTGTGTGTGTGTGCGCGTGTACGTGTACGTGCGTGTGCGTGTGCGTGTATGTGTATAGTAGCACACATCAAAAACAGCTCAACCACAAAGTCACTTCACAAGCCAATACATTGCTGCCGTTAAGTTTGAGGTTTAAGGATATATTTTATTTTCACACGACGATGACACGTTTCACTTCCAACAAAGTCCTTTGTTCTGTTTGCTTGTCCCAATGTTGTTGGGCTTCCATGGCCCTTCCCACCAACCACCATCCCCATCCCCATCTCCCATCTCCCCCCTCCCCAGTCTATTTTCAGGGCCTATGGGCTTCCTGGCCCCGTTATCTCTGTCAGGAGATCTGTCTCCACTCCACTGCTTCAATGCTTTCTCACCCAGTCTCTGTGTCGTCTCTCTCTGTGTGTAGAGGGTTTTTTTGTAGGTGGGGCCGACTTGAGTTTAGGCCTGAACCTACCGCGACCGACAGCATGCAAGAGGCATGAAGCACAACAGCCTCTTATCTCTGTATCCTTCTCCGTTCTCCCTCTCCCCGCCTGACATGGTTAGGTCATACCCTCTGACAGATCTTTTGTGCTTTGTGCTCCCGGTGTAACGGACACATATTATCACAGCTAAGGAGCATCCGTAAAACTTGTGAGTCATTGACAACAAAACCACTGATACAGAAACAACACACAGCATATTTTGCCTGAGACAACCAGGACTGTGTTTGAGTATAAATACTGACAAAACTCAGGTGAAGTATTAAATGTATGTTTTTACTGTATCCTACTTACTGTTTTCCTGATCATGTGTCATAGTAAACATCCATAACTTCACAAAATATTGATATAGGCAGCAAACACAACTCTTGGGAATTGTTTCAGTTGAGTGAACACAGGGGAAATCTAAAGCTCCATGAGAGTAGTTATTCTGCTGTAACAGAGATGTCACAACATCCATCACTACTTCAGGACTAAAATCTAAATAAATCAGTCTTTCGTTCATTTGCTTTTTACTTTTTAAAGTATTCCAGCCAGAAAGACCATGGCAAAGATTTGCCTGACTCTTTTTTTGGGGGGGGGGGGGAGTTATCACAGGGAGCCGATTGATCAGTCATTGACTAATTGTTTTGGACAAAGATTTGTTCCCCCCCACCATCCCCTGTCCTTGTCAAGAGTGGCAAGGCGAGGTCGGGGAATTTCGCTCTGTTAATTGGACATAACAGCAAAAGCAACAATGGGCTCTTAATAAAATGAGTTTTGTGATTATCAGTGGAGTGAGCAGAGAGGGGGGGCACGGGGCCTCACTAATTAGGAGAACTGTGGCCCTCCAGATCGTGGCCAGCGTCTCTTTTGTGCCTGGGTGTGCTGTGCTGTGCTGTGTTGTGCGGAGGGGAGGCAGAGTGAGTGGCCGGGCTCGGCAGGGCAGGCAGGCAGGCAGGCGACAGGCGCCGGTCTGGGGACAAAGGACTGTCTGCTGCTGGGAGTTATGAGGCGTCCCCCCCTTTGCTTTCGCTTTGGTGCCCCGCGAAACATTCCCTGCCGCGACGGCGCTTAACCCCTTCACTGTGACAGTGACATTTTTCTCAACTCCTCTCTCTCTCTTACTCTCTCTCTCTCTCTCTCTCTCTCTCTCTCTCTCTCTCTCTCTCTCTCTCTCTCTCTCTCTCTCTCACTCACTGTTCTGGCTCTCTCTCACTCACCCCCTTTTGTCAACACACACACACACACACACACACACACACACACACACACACACACACACACACACACACACACACACACACACACACACAGAGACACAGAGAGAGACAGAGACAGAGAGAAAGATGCAATAAATAAAACCTTAAACTTATAAACTTATCCTAACAACAAGTTGTGAGTCTCTTTCAAAAATATGAGTTATTTTGCTTGTCTTGCAAAAATGAATGCAGAATGCCTGATGTTCTGTTGCCTGGGTCTATTTTTATGTTCTACAACTGAAGTCAAGGAGTTTAAGGCCATAGAAAGTACAAAGGAAATAGGTTATTGTAGTGGGGCGATAAAGGTTCCTTGCTGAACACAATCGTGTCTATAAATACCACAGATTGCTATTCTCCCTCTAAATATAAGCAAACAGATCCATCCGGGCCAGGGCGAAAAGGAAACTGAATCTATAACATTTATCACCCTAAAGTTCTAACAGTAGACGCATGGATGGCGTCTGTCGCACTTCAAGTGCCTCTACAACAGAAGTGCTCTAAAATACTTTATAAACAATTTATCCACGCCAACGTGACGGTTTTGTAAAAAATGAACTAGGCCAACGTTTGTAAAAATCTAAAAACTAAACACATTAATCATGCATTTGGCCTTGGCATACGGTTGGCCAACATATTTTGATTTAGAGGAGATAAGAGCCGTAGGCAATCTGGAACGGAATTGACATTCCATGGTGTCAGGCTTTACTGTTTACAACTAAGATTAGGCCAACAACTAGCGGCGTTTGTCTCAAAAAGGCATGCAGTGCGGCCGATCTTTTGCTGTTCTTTATGCTACAGTATGGTGTCGTGGTGTTGCTGCTGCTGACTTTACAGATAACTCAGTCTCGTATGAGGACGATTAGGAGCCTAGCCGAAATACCGCTACAGAAAATGACCAAACGAAAACGGTGGGGGGCGCAACAGTCTTAGCTACTTTCACCGTAGGCTGCAGCGGACATCACACCAGGGGTTCACGAAGACGCGTGTGCCATATTTTGTATTTAGGTGAAAGGAGGACGACCTGTGAGAAGCATGAGAGCTCTCCATATTGGTTACTGCATTTTATTAGCAAAGTAGCCCTTAACGTCTACTGCCAACAGCACGCGCGAGTTCTCTCTCTCTGGCTATTCTGTCTTCAGTTTTGATGCCTCTGTGAAGGTTCATTTTCTAGTTAGCCTATAAACAGATAGGCCTACTATCATAAGGTATTTCTATCTGAGCAAGCTCACATAATGTGGAATTTGATCAAATAGGACTGATAGATCAAATAGGACCATTCTATATTAGTGATTCAAAGAGTAGGCTAGTTTCCCCCAAAAAGGCCTATGCTACATTGTTTTTTTACATGAAGGCATGGGAAATAATATGATGAGAAAGAGAGAAAATTAACAACACATTCTTTTTTATTGAGAGAGAATTCAAGAAAAACCATAAGCATTTACCCGAACATCCAGCACAAGAGGCAAAAAAAAAGAGTTCTTCTGAAAATTGTAAATGTCACGTGCCAGATTAAAAATAAACCTGAGTTTTCCCTGCCTATATTGCATCACTGTCTCAATGGTTTATAAAGCAACGCAATGTTTTATTATGTTTCAAAAAATAAAATAAAATAAAAAACATGACAACAAAAAAAGCTGGACAGAATGGGGGTGGCAGTCCTTTCCTTCACAGGTCAGGTAGAATTGAACAGCAATGCATCACAAATACCCCAAAACATTCTTATTAACCCATCAAGAACTAATTAGTATTCATTTACAGTATATTGTTATGTAAAATGTAATATATTTATATAAATGTAACAAATTAAAACCTAACAATATTTACACATCAATGTACAGCTTTAAATAAATTAAGACTATGTCTTTCAAAGCAATGAACATATTTACAAGAATATTTTACTTTCATTAAATAATAGAAAAAAAACAAAAAGGTCATACACATACACACACAAACTTGAATGTGAACACGATGCACAAGCGTGCATGCACGCACGCACGCATGCACGCACGCAAGCATGTGCGCGCGCGCGCACACACACACACACACACACACACACACACACACACACACACACCAGGTAACCAGCAAGACAAAAAAATCCAGAGTCTATTGTACTGATCACAGCCATTTCATCCCTTTTACAATGCATATTTGGATGTAGCTATATCGTGATAGATATCACATAACCACAGACTAGTCTCCTTCTCCATCGGTTTGGGGCTTTTCCTCAAGTCAGTGGATGCATGTCATGTGTTCTCTCTTTCCCCGTGTTACAGCTTCACAGGGAGAGACGCCATAAGCTGCCATCACTTTTCCTGGACAAAAGGCATAAGCCGATCCCGCTCGTTTCTCGGCCTCTCTTCTCCACCCCGCCTCCATCGGGGAGAGCACTGTGATCTCCTTCACCATGACATCATCTGGATACACATCCAACAAACATCCGACAAGCAAAAAGACAAAAAAAAATAGCTCCAACATCTCCACGCTGTCGACGACTGCCGTGGTTGGCTTCACTTGAAGTACACACAAGAACAAAAACAAAAACGTGGGTGTTTGCTTGCGAGACAAAGAGTTTGTATTAATTGGCAGGAGGTTTCAAAAACGTTCTGGTCACTTCGAGCTCTCTCTGCCTGACAACGACGATGACGACGACGATGAAGATACGTCTTTCTTCTTCTCCAGTCCGCTCACCAGCCTTTGGATGTTCTGCAAGTCGCTGGTGGAATCCTTCACGTTGGGTTTGGGGGACCCTGTCCTCTGGTTGCTGGATGCTGAGGACTTGGAGCTGCTGTGGTGGTGGTGGTGGTGGTGCTCCGACACGGGACTGGTCTCCCGGCTGGCCGACACCGAGGACGACTCCGCTTCGGAGGTCATGCCGCCGGTGAAGGCGGCGGTGGTCAGCAGGCTGGAGCTCTGGGGGATGGAGACGGGCAGCTGGTAAGGGTTGAAGCGCAGGCGCGGCCGCGTGCTGCTCAAGAAGGGGCTCCTGCCCAGGCCGGAGGCGGCACCCGCACCACCAGAGGGCAGCGCTGAGGCGGCCGCGGCTGCTGCTGCCATGTAGGTGTACGGGTAAGGCAGCAGGCCACCGAACGGAGGCATTGAGATACCCTGCAGAGGAAGAAAAAGAGAGAAAACGAAAAGATGAGTCCCATTTTCCTGTCACACTCACATATAGATTAACAACTCCACCCTTCAGTAGCTGGTTAAAATGAGGCATGGAGATGACCTTGCAGAGGAAGACAAAAAGCGCGATATGAGGGATTCTCCCTTCCTATACCTCATATGCTCTTTAGTCATATGGCTGCAACTTGTTATCGTATGACTGGATGAAAATTATATAATAAACATTACATATTACATTATTACATGAACATTCGGCAGGCACTTTTATCCACAAGTAAAAGAGAAAGAGAGAAAAAGAAAAGATGAGCCCACTTTTCCAGTCACACTCGCAGATTAACAAGTCCATCACTCAGTAGCTGGTCAAAAGGAGCATACATGTATAAGTCCGTATGTGAGCATGTCTATCTACTACCTCATGTGCCATGCAATGTAAAAGTTTCTTTTTGGACAACACCCAATGTTTTACTCAATGTCTAATAAAAGTGGGAGTTCAGTTCACAGTCAAATGTTGCATTTCGGAAATAGTGATGTCAATATGAACGATTACAACCAAGGCCACAACCCAAACTCCTCCCCACAGATGCAAGCATGCATGAAGGCACGCTCCCTCTCTCTCTCTCACTCTCTCTCTCTCTCTCTCACACACACACACACACATACACACTCAAAACTCTATTACTACACCACAGCCTCCAACTTTGTCAATAAATTCCAAAAACTCTGCATATTTACCTGAGAGCCAAGCATGTGTTGGGACAGGTGGAAGGGGAAAGCGCTCTGGGCACTCTGAGAGGACAAGGCTCCGTTCTCCAGCCCCCCAGCAGCCCCGGCAGACATGGAGGCCAGCAGGTGGCCCATGCCCATGGTGGAGAAGGCCCCGGGAGCCATGGCGAACTGGCCCGGGTGGAAGAGCAGCGGCTGGCCCGTGGGGTTCAGAGGGTTGAAGAAATGCTGACCGTGGAGACCGGAGAGGGCGAGGCTCTGCAGATGGCTGGCGCTGAAGTGCGCTGAAGGGCTCTCCGTCTGCACCATGAGCGGGGAGAAGCCCTCCTTCAACCCGCCACCGCCACCCAGGCCGGAGCCCAAGTCCACGTCCTTCTTGGAGGACGATTCCGACGAGTCTTTCCGAGCGTCTCCGCCTTTGCCCTTCTCCAGGTTCCTGATGCTGAAGATGGAGTCGGAGGAGTCCTTGCGGGAGGAGTCCAGGCCATCAGCCTTCTTGTCCTTGAGCCGCTCGTCGCTGGGCACGGGGCTGAAGGGGGAGGGGGAGGACGTGGGCCCGGGGCTGGGCCTGTCGTCC
Organism: Engraulis encrasicolus; assembly: GCF_034702125.1. NCBI lineage: Eukaryota > Metazoa > Chordata > Actinopteri > Clupeiformes > Engraulidae > Engraulis > Engraulis encrasicolus. The sequence continues at coordinate 36,321,165 of NC_085863.1, forward strand.
GGATGGTCAAGCTCCTGGTCACTTTCAGTGCAGGTTTTATCGTCTGGACAAAACACAAAAGATTTCATGTCAAATACAATATTACAGGTTTTATTATCATTTGGGCAAAACACGGACACACAAAAATCAGCCTCATCATCACAGGTCAGCATATCATCAGAGGTTTCCACCGTCTGGTTGAAAATAACAGAACAGAGCTACAGCAGCTTACACATACGTGCTGACACATGACCCATTACACATTCACACTCTTACAGACAGACAGACAGACACCACATACACACACACACACACACACACACTTTTCAAAAAGTAGAGCTACAATTACAGCCATCTTGGTGTATAGGATTCAGAAAACACTTCAATGATTCATGGAAAAAGTTACTCTCCCTAAAACCAGGTATGAACTGAATGTCCAGCTGTATACAAACATGACCTACAAAACATCCCTTTGGTCCCGTGGCACTGCTCACATCAAGTATTGCTCATGGCAGAGCTGCTCAGTATCACATCTTTTGCAAAGGTCAGGATGGCAATAATTTCTGTGTTGGTTTGGTTTCTGCGCTATCTCACTCCCAAGTACACCCAGGTGCTGCTTGGCCCGATCACTAACATAGCCATCATTTTTGTTTGGTGAGACTCACTCTCACTGACTTGCCACAGATAGATCTATTTCTACTCTTTCCAAAGCTCATTCCATAAAAATACATACTCTTTAAAAGATAAGACTCTTTCCAGTTAATAAATGAAAATGATTTAAGTCTTTATCTACTGTCCCTTTAAGTTGTACTGCATTTCCCCAACACACACACACACACACACACACACACACACACACACACACACACACACACACACACACACACACACACACACACACACGCACGCACACCCACACACACAGCCAGCCTGTGCACATGGACAAATCTGTGTGCTGCAACATTTTTATGACATTCTTGCAACAGCAACCCCAACCATCAGTAGCCAATAATATTAAATGAAGTTAATGCCATCTGTAAGAATAAAACGCATCCTCAACAATGCATGTATCACCAACTGGGCATTTTTACCACACACACACACACACACACACACACACACACACACACACACACACACACACACACACACACACACACACACACACCATGTTGTCTTTATTTTTCAATATTCTAATAATCTACAAAGTATACACATATCTGAAAACAATTGTCAAACTTCCAGGTTATCTACCACGTATTTTCCAAATTAGCAAATGCAGAATCCCTCTTGCGCAATGCCGCCCCATCATATCGACAACGGATTATACATTATATATGTTCATGGTTGTTAGCAGCATTACCAGTGAGATGGCACGCGAAGGATAAAGATTTGCTTCCGGATTTTCAGTGATAGTCTACCCTGCGTCTGCCAGAGTGCAGGATTATACCCCTTGTTACAAATCTGCCAACTATCTATACCTTCAATTTAATTAATCCTCAAGATATAGGACTAAATAAACCCTGTATTCTTGTGGTAGAATGCGGACATTCTGTACAAGACATACCAACAAGATACGAGACTACTCTATTTCATTTTTTACGACAAGCCATGGACCTACCTCGACTGCTCCTGTTAAATTTCAGTGGACTGGCTTCGTTCCCAAGCGGGGAGTGTACGGAGTCCCTCCCCGTCGTCGGTTCGCAAGAGGACGCATCCGAGTCACCACCGTCTCGGTCCACTTTGCACTGGTCATCGTACATCCGTAGTGATGGCAGGCTTAATTGTTTCCTAGAAAGGGAACATCATTCACTGAGTGTGTGGTTCAAAGCGACAATTTACCCAAGCAGCGAGAAGGCCAACTGCTTAATTTTAATTCCATGAATAAGTTATGGGTAGTAGGCCTGTTACTGCTCCGTTTACAAAAATAATCTCTTCTGTTGAAATATGTTGAAAGAGTTCGAAGGACAACGCTGTACCTTTTCTCTCTCCGCCCATTTCCTGTGTCCCTGAATCCTTTAGCGAACGGGTTGTGATCAATTTTTAACTGTGTGATCTGCAGGGGCGAAACACAAGTGTACGACAACACACTCAAGTTATCTGTGAACGGTAAGTATTCACATTTTGAAAGTCATTTTAAAATAGGCTAGAGGACCCCCAGAAGTTTTTCAACTGAAACCCAAATGACCCGACCAAGCCAAGACAGGCCTGTTTTTTCATCAGCCTGTAGCAATTTCCACAAGCTTACTCACAGCAGGCAACATTTCACTGAAAGAATCATTTGCCCAGACGCCAAATAAGGCCTGATAATCAAACGCAAATGGAGCGGTGGTCTACGCCATTTTAGAAAATACAGGAACGGTAGGGCCACTAACTCCATGATAAATGACTGCGTCGTAAACTACAATTAAAAGTCTGCCTGTGGATCCAGTAGGCCTACGAACGCTTGTATGGTTTTGATAAATTGCAAAACAGGAAGAAACCACCTTACCAGCTTCTATTTTTGACCACAAACTTAAATAACAATTTCTTCAATTTTGCTTCATAGGCTACTAGTGTCCAAATACAGTAAGAATTTGATTGCATTAGGCCTACAATATTGACACAGAAATGCACTGTGTTCTGACAGTGTACTTATGCATTTATAGCCTGCATATAGCCTACAGGTCTTAGTAAAAACTCATGGCAGCAGGGTTAAAGCAAACCTGGACTCCATGCAAACATCTCTACCATCTAGTTAATTGAATGTGGTGAAACCACATTTCAGATGGAATATATAAAATAATGTGCTGTGTTTTAATCATCTTACCTTGTCATTTTGATATGCAGTTACAGCTATGAAATCTGTCTCTGGAAAAAGGTAAGTCCTGAAGGTGCTGTACGGAAGCTTCAGAATATCATTGGCTCTGACGATGTGAAACCGGGGTTGGTATTTGTGCATGGAATTAAGTATAGTCTGTGAAACAGAAATTACATTATTATTATTATTATTATTATTATTATTATTATTATTATTATTATTATTATTATTATTATTTACTACTACTACTACTATTAGTCCTCGTGCTGCTAAGCACACACACACACACACACACACACGGACACACACACACACACACACACACACACACACACACACACACACACACACGGACACACACACACTATCCACACATAGGTATTATGCATAGGCCTATAGGCATATTATGCGTCGACTGAAGCATTTACAAAACAAATCTGCCAGCAGCTATTCAAGCGATATCACCAACGAATCGTTTCAAAATCCTCTACCACAACACAACTACTTGTGCCATTTCGAATTATTTCATTCAAGTATAAATATTAAAGGCCTGTTGAGACCAAGTCAAAGTGGCAACGCATGGTCGCCTGGCAGCCTCGACTGTCCTCGCATAGGCAGACATGTATTTTTAAAACTGATTTCCTTCCAAAACATCTTCAAACTATCCTTCAGGGACACAGACAGCAGAAACACTTCAGACATCCACGCATGTCCCTCTTGTGCTTTCGACATTTCGACGCCCACTCTGAAGAGATCCAACATCAAGACGTCAAAGGTCGACTTAAGAGGCCCACAAATTCAATACAAGCCAGACTGCAAGTCTGCCCCTTCTCCTTGACCCAGTCTCCTTTTCTGCCCCAAATCTATTAAGTGTCGCTGTTCTTTTTGTCCTTAACTAAACACTTTATACACAGCCAAGCAGAGAAAGAAAATGTCCACTAATCTCTACACAAATAACAGGTTTCTGACCTTTTCTAATCGTAACACAGGACTTTCAATGGTTTCCTACCACTGGCTTTAAGTTTGTGGTTTCGTATGTGTTTTCCACATTTTAAAAATTCACTGTCCTTTGCATTCTACATTGCGGGTGTACAGGAACGAGTTTTCATAAAAGCAGGCTTTCGCAATGAAAATTTAAGTGAAATAACAGCCCGTGCGCAAAAAGTCCCAAAACCTCTCCACATTACGCACGGTACAATTCGTGCAACGCGGTTTAAATGACGAAAATACAAATATGATCAAGACAACTTCAAACTTACAAATCCATGTTTATCCGATATATTGTTCGTCAATTTGAGTTTATGGAAAGTAGCAGGCTTTGCCATCCATTGCTCGCCCGTAGCAGGACTGTCTGGGTGGATGTACATTCGCTTCGGCATCTCCGGGTCGGCTTTTCCTGCGACCATCCATCGAGAATTGTGAAATTTGTATCGACAGTCATCGGCAGCGACTATATCCATCAACAGGATATATTTTGCTTTTTTATCCAAGCCATTACACCGAACTTTGAAGGCTGGGAACATTCTCCTGCAACAGAGAGGGGGCACGGGTGTAGTATCGTCCATTTTAGCCTATATATGTTACTTACATTGTGAATTGTAACAGCAAGGAAAGTAAAATATCAAGCACTTAAGATGCGTGACAACATATAGAATAGCAATGGAAATAAAATGTAAAATTCACATGACAGGGCACAAGGATTCCACCGAGATTGCATAATAATAATTTATTCTACTGTTTTTTAAGGTAGGCTAAATCGTATTGCACCACCAATGTAATCAGTCATTGCATGGCATATTGTATACTATACAATGTGATGTATTTTCAATTTCCATTTAAAAGCATATTCTACAGCCCCACTATATGGGATGTGGAATGAGGTAGCATTTAACAGCAGAGAGGTGAGGACCGCAAATTCAACTAGCAAACCACAGCATTTTCATAGAAAGCTACGTAAGCAAGACAAAACTAAGACAATCAAAAAAAACTCAACAGATAGTCTGTGAACTTGCCTTCTTAATCGTTGGCTATATAAGTAGTTCTTGCCTTGTTTTCTGTATTACAGCATGATCGCCCAAAAACCTTTGGAGTTACACAATTCGAAAGAAATTAAAATGTAACATTCAGGCCTTACCTTCCCGATTTTGTTATGACCATTTCGGTGCCGATTTTATGAAATTGATCCCAGAGATCCTTCGACTCCAGAATAACTTTTGGGTCGTCCTCCACATCCTCCTCGGGCTCCAGGCTTTTGAGAGACCGGAGATGAGCCGCCTGGTGGTGATGCCCCAGCGCGGCGTGCAAGCCAACCTCGGCGGCCCCGGAGAGAGCGTGGTCCGTCAGTGGCTTCGTCAGGGAGGGAGGCAGTGTGAGAGCCGGGAAAAAAGACGGCTGGGCAGCGGCGAGAAAGGCTGACATGCCAAAGTCAGCCGGCCGGTGAGCGTGGAAAGGGTGATAAGCCATAGTAGTCCCTGTGAAAACTGGATCTCTCATCGGTGCATCCAAAAATGTCGATATAGAATATTATATTCGTAGTCTGTACGGTCTCCCTCAAAGCGTCCAGCTCAGATGAAATGTTCAGTTGCAGCAACTGACACAAAAGTGTGTGCAGAGCCCGAGGTTGACAGCGAAAGCCACACACTGCCCCGTGACCGTGGAGTGAAATATCTGGTAGGCTATTCCAGTGTCGACTGCGCCGTCAAAAGTAAGGATGATATCCTTCCAACAACTGAGTGTTCACGCGCTCGGAGTATAGCCAAATCCTCCTTATTTACCAGGCCCGTCCAGCCGACAAAAGAAAACGCTCTTCAACAAAAAGGCATACAATTTGGGCACAGTTTATAAGCTTGAAGTTCTCTCGCCCCGTCAGTGTGCGACTCTCGCATATTCCTCCCTTCTGGTTCCAGACTCTAATGAAGCATCTCCCCTTGATTGCCGATTTTACGCTTTCTGGACCAATTGTACAGTTCCATAGGCGTGGTTATGACAGATCCAGCCAAGATGGGGAAGGGGGCTAGAAGGTGTCGGAAGCATTAGCAGTAAGAAAACATGTCAACAGAATAAAATATTAACCAATGACAAACTAAAGATCGGGAAACCCCACCCCCGAACTCGAGGTAGACAACTCGCACACTCTTCAGTGCGAGGCCGGCGAGGAGAGCGCTTCGCTCGGCCGCTATTCGTAGCTAAACGAGGGTACCAGCCTTCACATGGACACAGCGTACCTCGGTCATTTAGTTTTTGATTTGCCTACTTTTTGCACAACAATCAAATTTACTTACGTTTAATTTAGGCTACCTTGGATAATAAGGTGACGACGAGAGTGTATTTTTTTTGCCGAGGTCGTCCGTGTGTTTGTTCTGAGGTAAAACAGTTCCTGTCTGCAACTACTTGACGTGCAGCCATGAGGACAATTTGAATGCGCTACTTTCTTTGTCGATGCCAAGGCAATAGGAGTTCACCCGTGTTAAATATCAATCACAATATTTTTTTATGGATAGTCAGTGCAACAGCAAGGAGCATTGGAGGTCTATGCAGTGCTCTATCCGGATGTATGCAAGTTACAATAAGTTGTATTTATTAGCTTTACGTCGCCGCTGAAAATCATGAAAGACATCATCAAAGTAGGCGTATTTATCAAGAATTATGTTGGCTGTTGTTAAATAGCGAACTAAAGCTGGACATTGAATGGAACATACCGCACAGAGAACACTGACGTAAATGACCAACCCATTGCAGGATGTATATTACTCTCTCTGTCCATGCATCAGCAGAAAAATAAAGTTGAAATATTTGCGAAGACCTACCTTTTCCTGGTCTTGCATCACTTCATCTCATAACGTGATCATTTCAACAGAAGCATTTGATTAGTGTTGTTTTCCCGGCGTTGGCTGTACCGTTTTAATGCACATTGGTAGTGTTATATCGATTTCAGGCACAAAGTGGCCTATTGTTGAATGCTAGTTTTGCAACACTATGCATTCTTGTAGCCGCGACCGTCAACCTCCTGAGGACTCGCACTGCTTCGAAGCGTACAAATTGTGTCAGTTTCACATCCGCCGCCCCTTGCAGCAGTCTAATCTGGCGACTGGCGGTATTGTGCAAGCAGCTTTTAGCATTGTTGTAGCATGTACCTTTAAGGGGGTCCGCTAGATCAGTGTTTCTCAACCTATTTTTAGGCGAGGCACCCTTTCATTCATGAAAAATTTCAAGGCACCCCAAACCAACAAGCCCTAACTTGGCATCGCATCCGATACCACAAAAGCTTAGAAAAGTAATACATTTGGAGACGTCACACAACCTACATTCAAAGTTGCAGCTGACCTATATTTACTTTATTGTGCGTAAATGGCAGATGACAGATTCCACTGACTAGCATTAACCTATCAATTTAGACAAATATGTATCATATTACATAATTTATTCATCAGCCACGTTTCCGCGGCACCCCTGAGGGGCGGCCCGCGGCATCCCAGGGTGCCCCGGCACCCCTGTTGAGAANCACTGCGCTAGATCCTTGATTAAGTGGGACTGCGTTTGTGAAAGAACTCTTGGCGCCAGTCTGCTTGAGTCCCACATTAAGACACTACTCCTGTCACATCTTATTTAGCCCCAAAATCCTCAAGCAGCGCGCCAATCCCGTCACGAGTGCTTGGAAAGCTACAGGTGAAGTCAACTTTTAGACCAGTCAGTCTATTTTTCGACCCACATAAGCAGAGCTTTTTCCGCAAACACATGTCCCCTGCTGTGAAGGGAAGGAATTTTACAATCCCGTTTATGTTTGACCAAAGACATCATAATAGTTCAAAATTTGCATAACCTGACCTCTTTATTCTGCCACAGTGGCGCCAAATTCAGCACGCGGAAAAATAGAGTTCTGCCATTCTTTTGAACGTTGTGGTTTTTGGGGTTGGATGTGTAGCCTAACGGTAAATGTAGCTGTGCTGTGAACAGAAATATACGATGCTTCATAGGTTTAAATTAACGTTTTGTGCTTTGATGTAGTCACCTTAAGGTAACGTTTATGACACAACCAGTAATGACAGCAATTACGCGTAACGCGAGATTGCTCGCTCTTGGGCAGAACATCTAAAGTAGCCTCTCCAAGGCATTCCACAAATTTGAACTCGGATCAAAGAATGAGTATTACACTGATTGGGATACTCATAGTGCAAGTGACTTCATTTGTTTTGAGTTATACTCGGCGAGGAGAGATGCCTTCAGACAGGAAGCGAGAGAGAGGTGGAGGGAGAGGAATAGGGCGCGCGCAGACAGAGGCAAGACTCTCGTGCGTGCAACCTGCTAACGTTGGATGCTCATGATGAACGGTTCGGAAGACCCAGGTTCAGCTTCTGGTAAGGTGTCACTTATGGACTAATGGCGTTAATGTTCGATCATGGCGGTGTTACCAAATTAGTTGTTTAGGCTAATACTAAACAGCGCTCGGCTTTCGACAGTATTGACTAAGTTAAATTAAAAGTTTACCTCGAAGGCGACCTCATTCATGATTAAAGGCAGTGCATACGACAATACGACTAGGCTACAACGCAGAACTTTTTAAGACGTGTGTAAATTCTTGAAATAAGTAGGGTAGGCTATTTTCATGTTGACAGAAATAAATAATATTTTATGCAACATTAATAAATGTGTAGCCTATTAATTTATTTATCTGTGTTCAGCTTCAGAGTGTAATGCTAATTTAATGCCACGCTCAGACACGTCACAGAGACTCTCTTTTATTACAAACAGAAAGGATACAGATGGTATGAGAAATAATAATACATTGTGATATTATCTTCAACAAGGCCTTAACATGGACAAAAATAGAACCAAGCGTGGATATGGGCATCTTCATTTATTAAATATTTGCACACAGGATGCATGGCATTTAACCAGTCTTTCATGCACAAGAGAAATAATTAAAATAATAGGCTAATAATAATAAACAAATAATAAAGATTTGATGCATTATGCACATATTAGGCTATATATGGGACATACATGAAACTGGCTCAGTTTCACGAGGGATTTACAAATAACCTGTTGAAAGGCAAAACAAGTTAACATCGCATGCAGGAAGTTAATGGTTTGTCATGTATACACTAACCGAACTAATTATATAAACGACGGTCGACATCATAGCTCGCACAGATTATTTGTTCTAGAGCGCGAGCAACATTTGTACGACCCAGTCGGTGTTTTTGTGGCTTCCTGTGTGGCATAGTGTCATTCAAGTTTAGGCCAGCAAGCTGTCACATGCCAACATAAAGGAATACTCTAGTTTTTATTTCCTTCAGGAACGGGGGTAGGGATGTGATTAATTGTGATATCTACCCACGGAATCGTAAACTCCAGAGGACAACAAAGTTCATCAGAAGGCAGTTTGAAGGATTCCCACAGTGGCCAGAGTGTGTATAATCAATCACTCATCTCAGCTGTCAAAATTCTCTCAAATCCTCTGTTGCATTTATCGTTGCTGATCCAATCCAAGGCAGCACCACACAGTTTAAGATTTCACTATCACAACCAGGATATAACCATTTTTTTTGTAATTGACCTTGCACCATAACGTATGCTATATAGCTATTGTTCTAAATTGGTAATAGCCTAGACTATGTGAGAAACATATTAATAGCAAACTGATGTTAACCACTAAATGTCATTTCATTCCATGTGTTGGATTAGGTCGTAGAGCGCAATAGGCTAATTATGAAACCTGACAGACGTCAACAACTGACAAATAGGCTACCAAGTCATTTACCATCAGATTGCCATTGGTCAGATGGCTTAGGCTATTACATATCAATAGGTTATAATGCTCGTTACACATGATCATTTTGTCTACCCATATCGTATGAAAACGGTGTCTTTGCATAATCTGCTGTTGATTCGGCCTGCCCTATGCCTTCGCCCTAAACATTTGTGCTTGTCGAACTTTTGAGATGTAGGCCTACTGCTTTTTTATAGAAGGGCTACTATTGCCAGCCCACGTGAGGTCAGTAATTGGTTTAGGTTAATGCTCACATAGTTATTCACAATTTGCAAAACGATGGAACATTTCTCATTTAAAATCATCCCAACCAATGCCCATTTGCGCACATTTTTTTCTGGTATCCGGGGCCTTGGAAGTGTATGGGGTTTGATGCCCTTATGTGTCCCGTGCGAAATGGATGAGGACAGGTAAGCGATATGGCTCGACTGTTACAAATAAAAAAGGAAAGAGTGTGCAATCTCCGGTAGCTGATGAATAGATCCCAGTTTAAGATAGGTCTACTTGAAGAAACAAAAAAAAAAGCAAATAACCAAGTAAGATTATTATTATTATTATTATTATTATTATTATTATTATTATTATTATTATTATTCCCCTATCGTATCATTTAATTACATAATAGTTTGGGTGCGTTAAATGCGTTAGACTTTAGAGATAAAGTGTAACATTGAAGAAGTCTAATCAGACTTATCCCATTTTTTTTGTTATTATTGCGCATCCAAGAAGCATTTTTTGGTTGTTTTTTGTGCTTCCAATGAAGTGATTATTTAAAGTTACTTGTTCTAGTATCTTAGCCTTCGCACACTCTTATGGAAGAATGAGCTAAACGACAATTCAACACTTTCCCCATGTATCCAAAAGACAAATTAACTTAATAGCTTTCAAAACAAATGCGACATGTGACAGCATACAACAGTGAAACGTCTTGGTCAGCGGTATGGCCAAGGTTCTTCTAGTGAGGCTATAATTTTCACGCAGAAGTGGGTGTCATTTGGATGTGCACACACCAGCCAAGTTCTTAAAAGAGTGTAACAAAAAAATGAAATGGAAACTGTAACCACTTGTTGAAGCCCAATTCTGCTAACCCTATAAATGAAATAAAACATGAAAATACCTCTTGTTTGAGAAATAATATAGCCTAGACGTTGTTGAAGAAATAACTTGACTTCCTGTCCTTCAGCTTGCATCTTTTTGTACTTGGACAATAATGTTTAGGTCTATGCAATGTGTTCTAGGTTTGGCCCTTTGCATCATATTCCAGTGGCATAAAATTAGGATGGCAAGGAAGTAAAAAAACAGTGTAACATTTTCTGAGAAGCATCCAGTTGCTCTTGAATTCACATAGCTTTGTTGTGAGCGGCTGAAATTACTGCTTGTGTTTTCTATAGCCAATATATACAGTATATACGTGTGTGTGAGAGAGAGAGAGAGCGAGAGAGAGAGAGCAAGTGTGTGTGTGTGTGTGTGTGTGTGTGTGTGTGTGTGTGTGTGTGTGTGTGTGTGTCAATGGAAAGCGGCTTGTGTATGAGTGCAATGACCTAGAAATCAAAAGTAGAAGATGAATTTCACTTGACTTTGGTCTCAGGCTGTATTGGTTGTGTATGTTGTGTGTTGTGTGCCTGCCTGATAGGAAATGTCTAGTCGGAAAGAGTAAACATCCTGCCTTGCTTCATCTAATTTATAGCTTCGGACTCCTCGCCTTCCCAACCAGCTAATGGTACGAGCGTGCAAGGAAGACTGAGCAAGCAGCCGGTGCTTCAAAACCAACCTCTGCTCACCAAGTTAACCCCTGTACCCGTTTGGAATAGATCACCAATATTTTCATTATTAACCGCAATGAAATCAACAGGACTCGGACAAAAAACAAGCCAGATGTTTTTTTTCATACACTAACAAATTGTATAGCCTACAGTTTGCATTTTATCACTTTTGAATTTCCTTTTTACACACACATGCTCACACGCACGCACGCACACACACACGTCCACACACACACACACACACACACACACACACACACACACACACACACACACACACACACACACACACACACACACTTGCAGACATACTAGACTGAAGTGTGTGTATGTAGTAATAATTATACCACGCACATATTTGGGATGCTTTTAGGGGCTCATCCAAAGCGAGCCGTCCCACCCTGGCGATCCGCTGCTGATCAAAGGCTGATGCGGAGGGCAGAGTGAGGGGGAGGCTGTGTGTGTGTGTGTGTGTGTGTGTGTGTGTGTGTGTGTGTGTGTGTGTGTGTGTGTGTGTGTGTGTGTGTGTGTGAGGCAGGAACAGGGTGAGAGGCAGGCTGTGTGTGTGTGTGTGTGTGTGTGTGTGTGTCGTGGGAGGTTGTTTTCATCTTCCTGATGTTGGATTTGAAGGTGAATGTATTAGCCTCTTCAGGTCAGCATCTGCCCTCCTCAAACATCACACACACACACACACACACGCACACACACACCACATCAGGAATGTGCAAAAGGGGGTCTCCCACACCAAATGCAGGGGAGGGTGGATGGTGTGGTGCCTGGATCATGGTCGCTTAATTTTCACTGTCAGAAATATTCTCTTGGCCGATAGTGTCTGAATGAGTGTGTGCATGCTAATGCATGTGTGTGTGTGTGTGTGTGCGAGCATGTGCGTGTGCGAGCGTATGTGTGTGTGTGTGCGTGTGTGTGTGTACTCAGATCTCTGTTTTTACCATCATATTTGCGCCGTCTGTGTGTGTCTTTGCTACCATCTAAAGGTGTACAAAACAATAATGGTGGCGTATACATGCTTGTGAGTCCACTGAAGGCCTGGTTTCTTGGAACCCAGCATGGCGAGTAAATCTAAAACTTAATGCGCTCGCTTCCTTTTCATTCATGTGAATTTAAAAAATCGGATTGGGGATGGGGGGCAGTCACAAGAGCCTGGAGACTGAGCACGCACACACACACACACACACACACACACACACACACACACACACACACACACACACACAGCTGGGTTTGGACAGAGAGAGAGAGAGGGACTGCAGAGAGAGTGGAGTGAGGAAGCGAGGTAGCGTGTGGGGGGAGGTAGTGGAGGAGGGCTGGAAGAAAGGGAGGGGGGAGTCGGAGAGTTGAGTAGGCCAGTTTGGGTTGGGGAGCTGGGGGGATGTAGGAAGAGAGAGAGAGAGAGAGTGTGTGTGTGTGTGTGTGTGTGTGTGTGTGGTTGACAGGAGAAGCTTGGAGTAGGAAGTGATCTCAGTGGTCCCACACAAGACGAATGGCTCCCTGGATACAGGGGTAATAACTTGTAATCAAAGCCATGAGACGGGTACAGGACGAGGGGCAAGGGGAAGGGGGGTGATGGGGGTTGGACGGCGGTGGTTGGATGGATTGGGGCTGGGGCTGGGGCTGGGGCTGGGGGTGGGGGGGTGATGGCCGAGCTGGGCTGGGGGTAACCAGGGGGTGTTTGCGACATGGATCGCATCTTTCCGCTCCTGGCTCTCTTCTCACCGGGCCTGTGCTGTGTTGTGCAGGGAAGCTGCCAGGGGGTGACAAATGGGTCGTCTGTCCAGGGCCCAGAGAGCGAGGGTTGCCCTAGGATTGGGTCCTCCTTACATTTCATTGCATTGAGTGCGGGGCCTTTTTGGGGCTTTTTGGGCCTTAAATCGTGACGGGACAGTGAGATATACAGGAAGCAAGTGGGGAGTGAGAGAAGGTGAAGGGTTGAAATCGACCCGGGTCGCTGGTGTAGCAGTGCAGTGCCCTACGGCGTGGCCGGGGCCTTTTCCAGTGACTTTGTCCTGGGCTCCATCACTGCTGTCAGCGGCCCTGTGCTGTGCAGGGCAGGCAGACACATGAGACTGGCTGTTAGGTGATTCCCTGAGCTCTCTCTCTCTCTCTCTCTCTCTCTCTCTCTCTCTCTCTCTCTCTCTCTCTCTCTCTCTCTCTCTCTCTTTCCTCAGGTTTATTTGGGACAGCAGCAGCAGCATCGTGAGCATTCCCACACTGACAGACGTGCATGAATTGTACAGATTTTTTTTTCTGAAGTCGGGACAGGAAGGCCTGGATCGGTGAAAGAGTGAAGATGATGTGTGTGTGTGTGTGTGTGTGTGTGTGTGTGTGTGTGTGTGTGTGTGTGTGTGTGAAAGGAGCGGGGGGGGGGGGCAATAGAGCATCTTTGTGTGTATGCGTGTGTGTGTGTGTGTGTGTCTATATGTGTGTGGTTTTGCGTCTGAATGTGTACACTTGCACACATGGATTTGTGTATGTGCATGTGAAAAAGAGAGACAAAGGTTGTGTGTGTGTGTGTGTGTGTATGTGTGTGTGTGTCTATACGTGTGTAGTTTTGCCTCTGAATGCATGTGTGCACGTGCACACATAGGTTTGTGTATGCGCATGTGAAAAAGAGAGACAAAGGTTGTGTGTGTGTGTGTGTGTGTGTGTGTGTGAGTTGTGTATCATTAACACACACACATCTGTGTATGTGTGGGGGGTGGGGGTGCACTTGCACTCTGCATTATCTCAGCCACCGCTCCCGGCCAGCAGCGTTACCGAAAGCCGAGACCCCAGTGTAGCTTCCAAACCCTGTCAGCTCCATGCCTTCCCGTCCCTTCCCTTCCCTTACTTTCCTCCGGACCCTCCCCTGGACCGACTGGTTGTCTTGCCAACGTGAGGGGGAAGATCAGAGAGAGGAGCAGGGAGCGGAGTGGAGCAGGAAGGAGGGATGAGGGAAGAGGGGACGGGAGGACATCAATCTCATGGGGGAGCTGGGCTGGCCGTCTGTCCGCCGCATGGCTGCGTGGCTCTCCCCCTCTCCCCCCGGTCACAGTCCACACCTGGGACACATTTGACATAATGTTAGGTCACGCAGGGCTCCAGTCAAAGTCATGCGCGGGTCACCGCTGTAAAAAAAGTTGTGAGGTGGTGTCTGAAGACCTGCCTAACCTGTCTTCCTTCCTGGCTTTCTCTTTTCACTCTTTCACTCTGTCCCCCTTTGTCTTTTGTTGCTCTCCCACTCTCTTTCTTCCTCCACTTCTCTTCCTCTTCCTTTCTTCCTCCCCTTCTTTCTGTGATGCCATCTCTCTTTCTCTCTCTGTTGCTCCCTCCAGCTCTGTTCCTTTCCCTTTCCCTTTCCTTTGCCTTTTCTCCTTTCTCTCTCTCTCTCTCTCTCTCTCTCTCTCTCTCTCTCTCTCTCTCTCTCTCTCTCTCTCTCTCTCTCTCTCTCTCTCTCATCTGCCATATTTCTGTCTTCCCCCCCTTCTTGACTCGTCCCAGTGTCTTTCTATTGGTGGTAAACGCGTAGAGGACACAGCGTATTTGAGCGCTGCACTGCTAGCTCAGAGTACAGTCGTCAGCCAGGCTTTTGTTTGGCTATTTTTACCAGGTGCTGTTTCCAAGCCACAACTAGCAGCTACTGCGCTGAGCTGCACAGACACAGAGAGGGTCATGTCTTGGGTTATGTACTGTACGCAGCATGCATAATAAATGCTTTAAAAACCATTTCAGAGTCAAACTACTGGAGAATTGTCAACAGAGAATGGCTGTAAAAATGTCAGCTGTAAAAAGAAACCTTTTGCGACACATGCCCTCGCGAGCCGAATACCATGTTGTTCTATTCATGAAAACATTTCTATTAAAAAAACCTAATATGGGAGAGGAATAAATTATGTAGCCTACATTTAT